>NC_143510.1:40122511-40463344 GCF_031878675.1 Megascapheus bottae
AAGATTAAAGACCTTTGAGAGACATTCTCCTTGTGAAATCTGATTAATCAAACCCTCTGATGATATTGTTTCGGAGGGTACATGTATTCAAATATTTCTGTGGTTTCACTTGGAATGAATTCCTAGATTCTAAAAAGATGTGCATCACAAAAAAGAAAGAATAAAATACAACACAATTGGGCCCTAAGGTGTAGCTCAGTGGTAGAGTAATTTTTTCGCCATATATAAGCCATATACTACCCTGAAAAGTGTTTTATAGCTATAGCATGACAATGTGTTAATAATTACGCTTATTGAGTTCATAGAAATACATAAAAATGTCCACAATTTGTTGCTTAGTTGTTACTATGCATCCCTTCCTTTATTGAATTATATGTATTTCTTGTGTTGCTTTGATGATTGATTACAGTCATTTAATTCTATAAACTATCCTCAACTTATATCAGTTTTTATTATAGTGATTAAAAAATACTTGATACCACTGTTCAAATGAATATTTTGGAGTATTTTCCCATTTGCCATCCCACATCTCAAGATTTTTCTCCTTTCTTCTCTCCCTCCCTCCCTCCCTCCTTCCTTCCTCCCTTCCTTTCCCACATTATTGGGGTTGACAGGTATATACCACTGTACTAGGCTATGGCACTCCCTAGTAAGTAGGTTAATAAGTGTATATCACCATGTGCAGCCATTGATTTATATGGGCTCTGGTAAGGTATTTCTTCTCCAGCTAGCCTTAAACCTCATTCCTTCAGTCTCCCATTCCCAAGTAGCTAGGGTTACAGGATTGAGCCACTGTACCCAGAGTCAAGAATTTTTTTAAGATACAATATGACTAATCTTCTAGAATATGACTCAACTCTGACCTATAAATATTAACTTTAGATTGGTATTTTTCATGTTCAAAATCAATCTGAACTTACACAGAGCACACCCTATAGTTTAAATGACAGAAATTTTATGAGATTGAGTTTGTGCCTATCAAATGACTATCTTATCATCCATACATGACATTTATTGCCATTGTGGTGTATAATTCACCCATCAAGTATATTATATATACAACTGAACAGATGACCGGAGCAGATGACTGACAGAGACTGTTTCTCTAGTAGAAATTCAGGATAGAAGCATGTCGCCGAAGGTCACCTTGGGGCATACACACAGACTTACTGATGGTGTTTATCTCCATGTACTACTCTTCCTACTGATTTATGGATTTGTTGGATTCTTTAATATCAAAGCCTAGGCTACATATCCTGGCAGTCCAGAAGGCAGAGTACCGTTCTCATTTAATCTTAGTAAAGTGCTCTCATGTGAAAGAGATTATAGTTGCCTTCCATTCCTGCTCAGTGAAATATTTTATATATGTATATAATATATATTATATATTTTTTATATATGGGCTATTTTCCTACGATAATGGAATTCCCCAACAGAAACTATTTACATGCTATATCAGGGTGTGACTTGCTCCTATACCCCAATATTAATGTTCTCAGCACAATGAGCTACCCTCACTGCACAAATGCCCCTGCTGTGCCAGAGGCCATGGCAAATTTATATTTGCATCATTATCATTGAGAAAAGTACCTGGGACAGGCCAGATGCTTTATATGTGGGGCTTTGGGGATAACAAGGCAGAAAATGAGTAATAGAGGGAGAGGAAGAATTTCCTGTAGCATTCTAGGCTGAGCAGCTCAGGATTTCATGTCAGGATTCTGTAATCTCCTTGGCCATCTTATTAAGAGTGTCCATGGTTGGTGGTGATTTTTAATGTTGCTTTATCTGTTACCCGATATTCCCAGTTAGCAGACTAGCTCCCAGTCTTATTATTGAGGACTGCTTTGGCTCACACATTTCAGGATTATTAGGATTTTTTAAATGTATCATCCATACATATTATGCAAAATGAAAAATGTCTTTCCAAGAAGTGATGATTAGAAGCCAAAGAAAACTGATTTCCTCAGAAAGATCTCTGCTTCAGTTACATAATTAAGTGTAGTTTTTCAACATCTCAGGAAAGGGAGCACTCAGATGTGATAAAGGATTCCATAAAATGCTAGAATTTGGTAGATCAATAATTAATGTTTCATATTTCAACATGATGGTAGTAAACACTATCTCTCCGTTCCCGTGATATGAGTGCATCAGGGTAGATGTATGCCCTTGTCCTGGAATTAATCCTTCCTATCCATATTTGATGTTTACACCTTTTAAATATTTATGGGCTGTTATGTTCTCTTTATTGTTATTTACCCACTCTGGGGATGGGCAGAAGCCTTGCATTTCCTTCCTAGCCAAGCACTACATTCCTTTCATCATTCTCATGGCTGTTCTTTGGATTGCCTCCAATTCGCATGTATAATTTGGGGATTGAGGTACCAAAAATACATTTGTTTCAAGTGGAGTTTTATTGAAGTTGCTTTATTCAAATCACATCCACAAATAATTGTGTTTTTTAAAGCATGAAAATTCAGTGAAGGCTCCAAAGGGAAGCTGAGATATACAAATATATCACTAAAATGCTACAGGTAGATGTTAAGTTCCTAGGAAAATGACACCTTAAAATTCCAAAGATTATGCAATGAGCAGTGTGTGAAGAACTATATTTTAGAGCCAAAGACCATGGTCACATTGAATTTTACTGCCAAGACTGTGTATTTCTCTCCCTCTCTCTCCCCCCCTCCCTCCCTCCCTCCTCCCTCTCTCCCTCCCTCCCTCCCTCCCTCCCTCTCTCCCTCTCTCTCTCTCTCTCTCTCTCTCTCTCTCTCTCTCTCTCTCTCTCTCTCTCTCTCTCTCTCTCTCTCTCTCTCTCTCTTTCTTGTTACCAGATAAACTCTTTTATTAAAGTCTATAAACAATGAACAAACTATTTCTTTCAGCAAAATATGCTGATATATTCAGGTGGTCTTTAATTCACACTGTAAAGACTACAGACACATATTAAATTGTTTCAAGATTATTAGAATTGGAAGGTAACAGATATGTCTACCCATCCATCCATTTTTTTTATTGTCGGGGTAATGTACAGAGGGGTTACAGTTGCATTCAACAAGTAGTAGATGGATTACTTCTCACACATTGATACTCCTTCTCATGTTTTTGTTCCCACATCCTTCTCCCAACCCCCTCCTAATCATCTTGTTTCCCCCCCTTTCCTTTCCTATTTCAAATAAACAATTAAACATATATACAACATACAGGTAACAAAGTCAGATAGAGTAACAATATTAGATTAACCAAAGGGCAAATAAAAAGAGAAGAGAAATAACAGTAAATTAAGAACAACAATCACTTGTGATAAAGCTCTTCTTTCCATATCCTAAAGATCCTTTTATTTAGTCTCATATGATCTTATATACCTAGATTTTGAGCTGCTGTAATCCTCTGCTATGAGAGTCCTAGATATGTACTAATTATTACAAATGAGGGAAACCATTGAGCCTATGTTCCTTTGGGTCTGGCTTAATTCACTTAAGATGATTTTTTTCCAAGTCTTCCTATTTCTTTACAAATGTGGCAATGAAATTCTTTCTGATGGCAGCATAGAATTCCACTGTGTTGTGCATTTTTCTTAATGTCTTTAGTGAGGTGTGAGTGGCAACAACATACCTTAGTTTATAATTTATAATTTAATGAGTTTAAAATATATGTGAATATCCATCGTCCATCCCACAATCAGGAAAAAATTCATTATTTCCACCAATTTCCCCTAAGCCTGTTTGTTTCTGTTCTTTTATTTCTTTTTCTTTAATTTTTTGTAAAAGTCTTGTACAGAGTGCTTATAGCTACATAAGTAAGGTAATGAGAACATTTTTTTCTCAGAGTGTAACCTCCTCTCTTGTTTTTCTCCCACTTTCCCTCACCCCAACACTCCACCCCAAGTTGTAAAGCTCATTTCCAACTTCTGAGTCTTGTGAGTTTTGCTGTTGCATTGATTCACTCTTTTTCCTTTGTCTCACCGTTTTGTTATTCCTTTTCCCTTCCCCAATTCAGATGAATGTATTTATAGAACATAGGGTACAAAAATCCAAAACAGTGACTACAGGGGATAAGCTAAAGGGAAAAAATAATAACAAAAAAGAAATAACTTTATACAGTACATTAAAAACAGCAACAAACTCTTGCTTCCATACCTTGGAGTTCATTTTGATGAATTTTATAAGATCATGTTTACATAACCATTGCATTATTATGATCCTTTGCTAGGACTATCTTAGACATATACTAATTATTACAGATGAGGGAAATCATGAAACCTGTTTCTTTGGGTCTGGCTTTCTTCACTTGATATGACAATTTTTCCTCAAGTTTTTTTCATTTCCTTATGAATGGGGCTATGTCATTCTTTCTGTTGGAAGCATAGAATTCCATCCATATTTTCTTCATTCATTCATTTACTAAGGGGTATCTGGGTTGATTCCATCTTAACTATGGTAAATAATGCTGCAATGAACATGATTGTGCTGGTAGCTTTAGCATGACTTTGTTTGTGTTTGTTTGGGTAAATGCCTCAGAGTGGAATTGCTGTATTGTAGGGGAGCTCTATGTTTAGTTTTCTGAGGAACCTCCATACTCTTTCCCAGTGGTTGAACCAGTACACAGTCCCACCAAATGTGCACTAGTGTTCCTTTTAGGCTGCATTCCCACCAGCATCTACTATTATTTTTTTCTTGATAAAGGCCATACTAACTGGGATGAGGTAGAATCTCAATGTGATTTTGACTTTTACTTCTTAAGATTTTAAGAACTTTGATTCAGAGACTTCATAGAGTTTCTCTTTATTTCTCCCTTCCTTCCTTCCTTCCTTCCTTCCTTCCTTCCTTCCTTCCTTCCTTCCTTCATCCTTTCCTAGTTTTACTTCTTTGCAAATTCAGAAGACATAGTCCTTTTATTAAGAAAACAAGGTTATTACATTGCAGAGAAAATAATAAAATGACAACTAAAGTAATAAAAAAACACTGTAGCTCAGAAATGCATGGATGATCTTTTTGTTTTTAATAATTGAACTCCTTTGCTCTTATATTGATGTTTAAAAGGACTGTTCAGGAAACCACATGAAAACTCAGCAAATTAAAAAGTCCATGAAGATACATAGCACAACCAAAAAAATGACCTGGAGCAAAATCAAATGAAAGGAGAAAATTGTGTTTCCTCAACAAAATGCAGGGTTTGCCTTCAGGCCATCTATGTTGGAGAATAATAACATACACATCATTGACACAAATCCTGGGCATTGTTTGATAGCTGGTTTTACTGGGCATCACACATGTGCAAATATTTGAAGGCCCCAAAAGAAAACAGGTGAATGTCATACATCATTACTATCACCATGGAACTGAGCAAGATGAGGGCAGGCATATGGCTAAGCTGGCTGATAAAGTAAGGAATTCAGAAATAAAAATCAAAGCGTCTGATCAAAGGCTAATTTAGCCTGTCATAAATGATCCTGATCCTGTGGAAGGAAGCCTCATGCACACACATCAAAGATAGTGCCTTGACATATACCACAAAACCTATGCCCTGCAGGATGGGAAAAATGAAAAAGAAAGAAGCAAAGGGAAGTAAAAAAAAAAATAAAAAAGAACACTAAGTCACCAAAGCTCACAAAGAACCCTGTGGGGGCTGGGAGTTTGGCCTAGTGGTAGAGTGCCTGCCTACCAAGCACAAAGGCCTGGGCTCAATTCCTGATTCCTTAGTACCACATATATAGAAAAAGCCAGAAATGGTGCTGTGGCTCAAGTGGTAGAACTTTAGCCTTGACAAAGTCCAAGGACAGTGTTCAGGCCCTGAGCAAGAAGCCCTGGGACTGGCCAAAAAAATGAACCTGATTGTGTTATAGAGTGTTCCAGTTCTACCTCTGAAATTGTTCAAAAGCTGGCACCACTGGATTTTAAGTCATTTGTTTATAGATTGATTCTAGTCAGTGTTCTTTGCTGCCATTGTTTGGTGTTATTTCAACACTTGTACATGTAAAAATTACCTTCAAAACAGCAAATGCGGGTTTCTCTTTGAGAGACTATTATCTGAGACCTGACATTATACCATTAGGGTAAGAATTTGTTTCTTGTTAACCACTTTACTCAAGTTTTCTGCATTGTTTTTATTTCCTTTACACCCCACACTCTTTATCAGCTCTTTACCTGTGTTTGAATGTTTCGTGGCAGAGGAAACATGCATTCCCAATACACAAATTAACTGGAGTAAAGGCAACCAAATTTCATTGAAGTGTAATAATTGTATCTGCACACAAGCTATCATAAATGTGAGAACTCAAAAAAATCAAAAATCCATATACCATTTTAACAGAGGGTGGTAAATTGAGTAGAAATGACAGCAGAACAAAGGCTTTGGGATACTATGGACAGTATATTCAGGAGTATATATATATATATAGTTATATATTTTATATAGAATACATGCATATATACATATTCTTGGAATATATATACTCTTGGAAAGTAAAATTTATTTGGGGAAGATTTCTGTGTGCAGACCTCAGTGGTAAGTTTTTTTCTCCAAGGATAATGGTTCTCTTTTTGATAAAGAAAATGGAAGCAGGAAACTTGAATTTTGCTTTTATGCTAATGGAGAAAGGACAAAGAAGCTTTTCAGTGTTTTCTGCTTTTAACTGCACCCATCTTAAAATAATACTTATAACAGGTGGCATAGTCTTTGGTGGCAGATTCTGACCTCCGCTTCATATATTTTATTCTCCTTCTAATATGTAGCATGATACATGCATACATTCCTATATATGTATGGTGTCTATGTATGGCTTCTCTGAGAAATTAAAGACAAGGAAATCAGACAGGAAGGTTCAGCATGAAGGATTTAGGTGGTTAGAGAACTTTATTTGAATATTTTCATTTTTCTTGGGTTAGTCTTTTTTTTGGTCATGGGGCTTGAATTCAGAGCCTGGGCACTGCCTCTAAGCTTTTCTGTTCAGTGTTAGCTCTGTACCACTTGAAGCCACAGTACCACTTCCCATTTTCTGGTAGTTAATGTAGATAAGGGTCTCAAGGACCTGGGATGACTTTAAATCATGATCCTCAGATCTCTGCCTCCTGACTAGCTAGGACTTACAGGTGTGAGCCACTGGTGCCTGACTAGTCTTTGCCTGTGTGCATGTAGAAAAGCAGTTTAGCTATGGTACAGAAGACAGTGTTACTGACAACTTATTGATAAAAAGATGAATTTTTGAGCCAGCAAAACCTGCATTATAACTCTCATTTGGAAACCAGTCACTTGAGGAATTTGAATAAATTATTCAACCTCTGACATGCAAGTTGTTAATCTGTGCAGTGGGCATTGTAATTCCTGTAGAACACACTCAATAAAAGTTTCATATTGTTAATATCCCTGTAATCAATCTCATCTCCACTGTCTTTGTCATACTGCCTGCAGTACAATTTTTGGAAAATGAGCTCTGCTTTTTTAAATTTTGACTTAATATTGCTCTAAAATAGTGATTGTTAGGTTAAATGATTTCCAAATTTCTTCCTAGTATAGCTTTACATTGTATTTCAAGCATATGTAAAAATGACAATATCAGGCCAGACATTGTAGGAAACCTTTTGCTTGAAAGTAGAGTTTGGGGAAAATAAACTTTTAATGAAACAGTATAATTCTACCTTTCAGGAACTTTACTAATGCCTCTTCAATCTATATTATAGAGTTTTTTTCTTAGATTACATTTTAGAGCACATGTTTCTTCTACTAAGAGCTTTCAAAATGTTTCAATGGCACGTTTAATTTTCTATCATGGTTGGTTTCTCAAATCATTCCCTTTGCAATTGTCCCATTTTTACAGTCTTGTTTTAAACACATGAAGTTTTTCCCCCACTGAAAATATCAAGCTGAGGCAGATTTTGAAATCTAGGGATTGTAAAATCAAATGTGAAGAGATCAGCCTTCACGGATGTTTTCAGCTACCATAAACTCTAAAACTCAGCAGAAAACAATGAAGTTTCTTTTCTCCCCTTCTTTAAAATATAGAGGAATATATCAAGACTGATATGTCCAAAGTTAAATTCTAGGAAATGTTTTGTTTTCCTCTGGTTACTTATTTCATTAAATGAGTAAGTATTTGCTTTGATTGGAGCCTCTTACTGAGGCTGTTTATATATAATTTACATCATTGTTATTTTAGCCTTATAAGGTTTATTTTGATTTTATTTATGTTAAACATGTAATCTGTCTTCCTAGTTCCATGGGGATTATATACTTATATTGAAATATATATTTATATATTAAATTTATATATAATCTGTAAATATATTTTCCTTATTGGTTCTTTTCAAATCTTACCCTCAAGCTTTGTGTATTACACTAAAATACTTTCGTATTTTTTATTACCCTGAGTGAATATATCTAAAACATAAGTAGATCTCACTTATACTACTTGTCCCTAAATTATAGGTCAGAAAACCCAAGAGTTGACTTAAAGAAGGTGAAGAGCTGAGAATTAGATCTCAGCTCTCTTCATATTTCACAAGTGTTATATGGATTTCACAATACCATATAAATCCCAAGCAATAGAATGGAGGAAATGGAGCTCTGACATGCACAAGACCTTGTCAAACCAGTCAATCCCTGTCTGATTACCACACTTAACTGTGATCATTAAAGCATAGAGTGGAATTTCATGTTGATTTACTCTGCTATGTCTTTTCTTATAAAACTTCCCATTATGTTGGCTTTGGTTTAGATTCATTTTCATTTGTACATGTCTAATTATCTTTTTTTTGTGGAAGACTGATTAGCATGGGTTTAATTGACGTAATAAAATAATTACTGTTCCTATAATATAACTACATAGGAAACAGCATTATCATGGTATAATTGCCTAGTAGTTATGAGCATGTGCTTTGGAGAAGTGATTGAACTGGTCTTTGTCTTTAATCTGATCTTTACCATCTCCTAGTATGGTATGGTTTTTTCAAGTTGCTGAATGTCTTTTGAGCTTTAGTTTTCTCATCACTAAGGAGGAAGGAAGAGTAGATAGAATATATTCATTTACTCTGCCCCAGAAACCACCTGGGATTTATTTTAGGAATGAAAGGGGGCTCAATTTTATGATATATATTAATTTATGTAGCATATTAATAGATTCTAAGGAGAAGTGCATTTGATAAAATGCAACATCCTTTTAAATTTCATTCCTAATAAATTCAATAAAAACATTTCAATTTCTCTACTACAATATAAGAGTTGTCTAGAGGCATTTGTTTATATAATAAGTAACAGAAACTAAAAATAAAACTAGCAAAAAGAAAAAAGTGAAATTAATCATTAGTAAATGGTAGAATTGCACATGAAAAATGTGAACATATAGTGTTACCATTTAGGAATAAAAACTTCATGAAAACAAAACAAAAAATGTATTCTTTTAAGCCAACACATTCTTATAACTTGCCATATATACACAGTAAAATATCAATGTGATTAACATTTACTTTCATTATCCTGGCTAATATGGTCTGTACATTGATGAACCATTCACACAAAACTGATCTTTTAGAGTCCTTTCATGTAACTGGATTCAAATGGAGAAAACAGACCTTATCTTAAAGAATGACAGCAACTCACACACAAAGAAAGGGAAACAAACTTAGAGTTGTTTGGCTACCCGAATCCAGAGGTCTCTAAGACTGATTCCTCAATTTCTCTCTACAATGTTTACATGTAGGACAGTAACAAGATTTGGATTTTTGTGACTCATTCATGGAATCCAAAAATGCATTAATCTACTCTTTTTTCCTCCCAATTGTATCATATTACTTATATACACAATAATTTTCTTTTGAATTATTACATGGTAAGCTGCATTTAGATATTACAACTCTTTATCAGTTATGGGACAATCTCAACCACCTAGTATATATTCAGTACTTTTCAAAGTAAATAAAATAGATGAATTAAGGAGGATAGAATATTTTTTCATGAAAAATAACTAATTGAAGCTGCATCTAGACCTTCTTTCCAGTAGAGGAAAACAAATATTTGATATTTATTGGAAACATACATTGATCCAGCTCTCATGTTTGCTGTTGCACTGGGTTCATCATTTTTGAAATTTGAAAATTAAGGAGCAATAAGAGAGTTGCAGTGGCAGTTGCTAAAATGCACTTTCTGGAGCCTTTTTCAAGAGCCAGCTCATGGTATCCTAGCTCCCTATAGTGTTGTCATTTGTCAGGGCTTGTCTCAGTTGAAGAACATACTCTTTTGCTAATGTCCTATTTCTGGGGCGGCCCACACCTGCTGAGATAGACACTTCCCTTCCTTGTATATGCTTTCTCCATTTATGGTAAATCCAGAGATCTGCCCTATTTTGAATTCACTGTTGCATAGATTAATGTCTTTACATGGCATAAAATCTCAGTCAACTTTTTCTTCCTTCCTTCCTTCCTTCCTTCCTTCCTTCCTGCCTGCCTGCCTGCCTGCCTGCCTGCCTGCCTTCCTTCCTTCCATCCTCCCTCCCTCCCTTCCTCCCTCCCTTGTTCCCTTCCTCCCTCTCTCTTTCGTTCTCTCTCCCTTTCTCTCTTCCTTCCCCCTCTCTCTCCCTTCTCTCCCTCCCTCCCTCCTTCCTCCTTCCTTCCTTCCTTCCTTCCTTCCTTCCTTCCTTCCTTCCTTCCTTCCTTCCTTCCTTCCTTCCTCTCTCTCTCTCTCTCTCTCTCTCTCTCTCTCTCTCTCTCTCTCTCTCTCTCTCTCTCTCTCTCTCTCTTTCTTTTTCGTTCTCTTGTCAATTGTGGGACTTGAACTCTAAACTTGAGCACAGTTCCAGAGCTCTTGAGCTCAAGGCTAGTGCTCTCTCACTTCGAACCACAGTGCCACCAAATGTGAGGTGAAAAAAGTCAAGGCATTTTGTAGGGTCTTAAAGACTACTGCTGCCGGGGCACTGGGCTGGGTTCCAAGGGGTTGGAGTGGAGACTGACAAAAGAACAGCTACAAGGCTACTCAGGGCCTGACAATCCATGTATCAAAAGAACATAAACATACTTCTTATAGTTCTGAAAGCTGGGAAGTCCAACATTAAAGCATGAACACTTGTCACCACGTGTACCAGAAGAGAGGTAGCCATGGTACAACATAGCCAAGCAAGCCATCCACACACTCCATGAAGCCAATTTTAATCTCCAGTTCACAAGGGAGGAGCCTTTATAATGCAATTAGCATTGCAATACTGCAGCATTTGATAACATCAAAATGTTCACTAGGATGCAACATCTGAAATTTGGAAGGAATGCAGTTAAGTGTTAGAAATTTGCAAAGAAACCAGAATTGTTATTTTTATTATTCCTCCCCATCTTTCTATCCATGTACCAGAATTGCCAAGATTTGCCTACTATTAGATTTAATACTCCTGTCCTTTAGGGCTCATTTCTGCTCTATGAAATCATTCTTGCATTCAGGCTTTGAAAGATTAATTTCACTTTCAGAATGCTATTCGTAGATTCTTTCATCCTTAGCGTTCTCACTGGCTTCCTACTATACTTGTAGTCTCAAGAAAGTGGTTGTTTTCTGGGAAAGTATGTTTTTGTTATTTTTTTGTTGTTTTTTTTTTGTTTTTTTTTTATTGTAATTAGTAAAAGGGTTACATGATATTTGCCAGATAGAAGGTGCATTAATTCACATACATTGATACCCTTTCACATGTCTTGGTACCCGTTTCCCTCCCCCCCCACACCCTCTACCCGTCTTGGTTTTCCCCCCTTGGGAAAGTATGTTTTTTGAAAATTATGTGCTGGTATATAGTTGGGCAATTGTGTGAAGTTAAAAAAATCTTTAAATATTATCTGAAATGAAGAGTTGCAGCTGATAGGATTAACTATGAGAGAGTTCTTGCCATTTATTAAAGCTCCTTCATACATTATGAGCAATTATAGTTTATACATTTGAGAATCTTTCTAATAACTCTAAGATTTGGCAAGAAATGGGCATTGGTGCCATCTGTCTAGTCACTGGCAAAATTTGTGTGTGTGTGTGTGTGTGTGTGTGTGTGTGTGTGTGTGTGTGTACATATGCAGACTAAATTTATTGCTTTGAAATTTAAGAAAACATCTAGTATCGGTGTTTAATAAGAGTAAGTTTATATTTGAAATTTAGAAATGTAAAAATGAATAGACCATGTATGTATGTTCAGTCTCTCTTTTCCTGTGCTTCCTGTTTTCTCCACAATGTCCTAAAAACCTGGAGGGGTACTTCTTACCTTTAATGGCCTACAGTCTTCATCTGTGACATAAAAAAATATGGACAGATACTATGACTTCATAGGTAAAGAATGGTCTTTTCTGTTAATGTCTGGTGGTGGTTGTCATGTTTGTTCATTTTCACCTATGATTGTAATAATGTCTAACATAAAAATACTTTTACATTGTCTACTGTCACATTTCCAACTTCCAAGCATTATTGAAGTTTATACTCCCATTTTTGAAAGCATTCTTCCACAATGCCTTCTTTTCTCTACTTTTTTTTTTGAGATTCTGGTTACAATTAAAGGCATTTTAAGCAGAAAATAGAAATTTTTCCATGCATCAGTGGCTCACACCTGTAATCCTATCTACTTAGGCTGAGATCTGCAGGTTGTAGTATGAAGCTAGCCTGTGCAGGAAAGCCCATGAGATTCTCATCTCCAATTATCCACCATCAAATAAACAAATAAAAATACAAATGGCACTCAAGTGACAATCCTGATTGAAAATGCTCAGGGGGCAGCACCCAGGTCTTAAGTTCAAATGTCAATACTAACACAGAGAGAGAGAGAGAGGGGGGGGGGAGGGAGGGAGGGAGGGAGGGAGAGAGAGAGAGAGAAGAGAGAGAGAGAGAGAAGAGAGAGAGAGAGAGAGAGAGAGAGAGAGAGAGAGAGAGAGAGAGAGAGAAGAGAGAGAGAGAGAGAGAACTTCATACCTCCATATTTGTATGTGTGGCAAAGAAGAAAACAACAAGAAATCAACATTGAGAAATACAATTTAAAAATATAGTGGACCTTTGATATATATTCTACATTCTGATAATTCATTGAACTTCCAAGCTAATACATATCATTATAGAATGTAATTTTCACACTTAATCCAATAATGTAGATTTTTTTCTTTTGAGTGATGTACTTCTATGTAAGTGATACCTTCACATAGATTCTTAATGAGCTGGGCAGTGCTTTACTCTTGCTTTTAGAGCGGAAAAGACCTAAGTTAGTGGTTTGCAACTGGGCTGATTTTGTCCTCCAGGGAGAATTTGATAATATTTGGAAACATTGTAGTTGTTGTGTTTAATGAAGGAGAGTACTCAGGTGCACTTCTAATTTAGGATTATTAAGGCACAGAATATTCAACATCACACAGTGTGCTAGACAGCCCTCAAAAAGCATGAACTTGAACAAAGTATCAGTCATGGCGAGTCATCACTTTAACTTGCATGATGGTAACTTGCTATTCTATCCCATAAAATTTCCATGTAAGCACCCAACAGGGCCTAAAACAGCACTTGGTATGCAATAGTTGCCTTTGGTTTTGTTTTGTTTTGTTTTGTTTTTTGGTAGGGGGGGAGGTGGATTTTCAGTCCTGTGGCTTGAACCTCAGTTCCTGGCCCTGTCCCTAAGCTTTTTCTCTCAACATTAGCACTTTAAGCCTCAGTACCACTTTCAGTTTTCTGATGGTTAGTTGGAGAAAAATCTCATGAATGTTCCTGTTAGGACTGGTTTTGAGATGCACAGATCTCAGCCCCCTGAGTAGCTGGGATACCAGTGACAGCTTCAACATATTTTTTTGGACACCTGGAAATGCTTCATTTGCCTACCTTAGGATCTAGACTGATGAGAAGTGCTTTAAAAGCAAAATAGTAAGTCATTTATGTGCCTTTCTTTGCATGGAAATTCCATCACAAGAAGCGAACTAATGCACAGTTGCAGGAAGAAACTGTTGCCATGGAGTTTTTTGTGGTGTCTGACATTCTCTAATTAGTTATTCTTTAAAGTTTTGTCCATTTGGATAGCTTAATGGGTTAAGCTGTCAGATTTTCTCTAGTATGGGACATTTATTATGATTAATTCAGTTTTTTTCTCAGATTATAGGTTGAATGGAATACTAAATGATCACAAGCAGTCCGAGATGAAAATTGAATTAAATAATAGATTTCAATAAAGCAAAAAATACATTTATTTTAAATTTACTCTCTTTTTTAAAAATCCTATCTCATATTTTAGGTAAAGTAAAAATGATTTTTTACTATCAGGAATTTTTATTTATAAAAAGAAAAACTCTTACTGATATAAAACCTGTTCTGTTTTTCATTAAAAATAAAGAATAAGATTAATCAACTCACCTGGCCACTGTTTCTGTTTTGGTTTCAATCTATTCTGTAAAGCAGAGCTGACATCCTATATAAGCCAGTGATAGAACATATAATGTGAAAATTCTTTGAATAGTAAATAAGTCAATTAAAAATAAACAATGTGCAGACATGAAAAAAAAATCATGGTTGTCATCTCCACGAGGTGTGCAACATTGAATGTGTTCATTATGTTATTTCATGGCCTACGCTAGGGAAGGTAGAAAATAAAAAGAACTGGCCCGGATGACTGGATAAGATGGCATGTTTGTGAATGTGTATCTGTACCTGTTAAGATTTTGGATATTGGAAGAAAGATTTCCCAAAAAGGAGGAGGTGACTCTCCAATGTGGATAAAGTGCTCTTTTATCTTTCACTTTATTTATATTGTTTTGCTCTATGTTACTTTGTTTTGTTTTAGTTACTTCTTGTAGTGCTAGGGAAGAAACACAGAGCCTTGTGCATGCTAGGCGGAGCAGTCTACCCTTAACCCCATGAAGAACCTTTTTAAAGGCCAGCTACATCAAGTTAACATTTTTACTTCCTCTTCAGCCGCTCTCTGTCCAGCCATCACTCCCACAGCTACTGACCTGAGAGGCTTTTGAGAGTCAGAGGAAGTTTTGTTGCCAGGGGAAACTCACTCATCTCACTCTGAATCACAGGATGGTGAATCACACAGCATAGATTCAACAAGTTCCCCCCACAGTGCTGTTATTGTGTGGGCTAGAGCCTTTAAGAGGTTGGGCCTAGTGGGGCATTTTCAGCTCAGTCAGTTGTATCCTTAAAGAAGAGAGTAGAACTCTTGCATTTTCTTCTTGTTCTCTTTGACTTTCTGGACATGAGCTGAGACTTTTCTCTACCATGTAACTCCTGCCATGTTGTGCTGTTATGCCACAACCCCCTTCCTCCCCCCAAAATGGACTGATTTAGGATGGACTGAAAACTTCAAGAGTGTGGGCTCAAAGAAAACATCTCTAGTACTATGTATAGTGACCAAATATCATCTGAACAGATGTCTGTCTACATCAGCTTCTACTCTTGTATGAAGTCCTCTCCTTCCTCAGACTTTCACGTTTGTTTGTTTGCTTTTTGTTGGTGGTGGAACTTGAACTTGGGGCCTGGGACTAGGATTATAAGTGTGAGCCATCCAATGCCCAGCCTTATGATTACTACACCTAATGAATACTAACTTTTTATACTCTAAAATTATATCAAGCATGTACTGCTTCTTTTAAGTACTACCATTGAGTACTACTATTTAAGCATTGCCTTCTATTGTTTTTTGTGGGTCATGGGGCTTGAACTCTTGGCCTGGGTGCTGTCCCTGAGCTCTTTAGCTCAAGACTATCACCCTACCCTTGAGCCATAGCCCCACTTCCCATTTTCTAGTGATTAATTGGAGGTAAGAGTCTCTTGGCTTTGTAGTGCGTGGGCTGGCTTTGAACCATGATCCTGAGATCTCAGCCTCCTGAGGAGCTCGTATTACAGGTGTGATCCACTCACTGTACCCGACTTATGCTTTCTATATTTCTATATTTTAAACTAATGCCAGCGTGTTTCTGGTGACATGATGTGTGTTGTAAGTGTGTGTATGAGGGTGGGGAGGAGAAAGGAATTAAACTGAAACTTGATTAAACTGTGCTGAACAAATAAACCTGGAAATCTGAAGCTTTATAAAAAGGCGTGACATGCACTTGCGCTGAAAAGTGAGGCATCTATTTTACTTTCCCTTCACTTGATTAGGAGAGTTTCAAAGGCTCCCTTGTCGTTGGTACTAATTTATCCTATTTTATTTTTACTCGGTGCCCTTATCATATCCATGTATTTTGTATCTGTGCTAATGATAAATTAACAGGACTCATGTAAACAGATGATTTGTTTATCATCACATATCCATTGAACTATGTGGCGAATGCAGTTTTTATTTGTCACAGTGAATTTGTCAAATGAGCAATTAGATAAATAATAAAAGATTGTCTTGGGATATGGTTTACAGTACTCATGGCTGAGCCTCCTTTGGGACTTATGAGTTAGAATTCTCAAGCTATATGCAGTCAGGCACACCTATAACTATCCCCACACTTGAGTAGCAAGAGGATCACAAGTTCAAAGCCAATCTGGGCTACATGGGGACAACTTGTTTCACAGATGTAATAAAATGAATTTGTAGTAGTACTGTTTGAGCCCATTGTTTATACTCTAAAATTTTAATGTAGCAGCTTTAGAATAAATGCATGTGATGCTCAGTTAAAATACTCTGAATATAATATACAAAGGATAAGGTTTAGAAATATTTTTAAAAGATATCCTACTTTGCATTTTCCTAGGAGTAAATCTGCATAAAGGTATTTGAATACAGTTATACTGGGCTCAAATTTTAAGTCAGTTATGAACATTAATGGGCAACTAGAGAGCCCAGTTTCCCAAAACATAGCATTTTCCTTCATTTTTTCCTCTCTCTCTCTCTCTCTCTCTCTCTCTCTCTGTCTCTCTCTCTCTCTCTCTCTCTCTCTCTCTCCTTCTTTTTTGCTGATCCCAGGGCTTAAACTCAGGGCAAGAATTCTATCCCTAAACTTTGTGCTTAAGGCTAGCACTTTCAGACTTGAGCTGTAGTGCTACTTCCAGCTTTTTTTTTTTTAGTAGTTTATTGGAGACAAGAGTTTTATGAACTTTCCTACCAGGGCTAGCTTCAAACCATAACTCTCAGATCTCAGCCTCCTGAGTGTCTAGAATTACAGGTGTGAGCCATCAGTACCCAGCTGGCATTTTCTATGATAAAGATTTATTACTTACAAACTACCATGGCCTTACTGAGATCTTGTTTCAATGAAGGTGTTACTGCAGCGTAAAAATTCACTCATGTTCTAAATCATGTTCCTGCCCCAGTATGACAGCAAAGATAGATATGTTGTGGGTACTCGAAGATTGCTGTCACTTACCAAAGGAAACTTAAATAAATCGTTTACAAAGTTACCTGATAGACAGGGAGTGCCATTTCTGTAACTGGTTCCAAAGGCTGACATCTAAAGTTGCAGTGGGAAAAGATCCCCATAAAAGCTTCTTTGAAAAGAGAGATTCTTCTTTTCCTATCAGCTTCATTACCAATAAAATAATGGAAAAGAGCAATAAGGAGAAAATAAGATTAGGGGAGCAAATGGTTCTCAAATGAAATTACTTTTCTTAGACTTCTCTACATCAACTATGTAACCATAAAATGGTCAGAAATCAATCTAGCATCTTTTTCCTTCTCTTTTTCCTTTGTTTTCTTCTCTTGCTTTTTTTAAAAATAATTTGAAAGCTTTTACATCTGCCCCATTTGTTGTTATTAAAATGGAGGTTAGTTTTTGAATGGAAAGAGGAAGGAAGGGAGAGAACAAAGAGCAAAGAAAAATAGGCAGACATTTATATTCATTAACATCTTCAACTGGAAATACATGTTTAGACTTTATTCTCACCAGTTCAAAGATATCTCATTCCAAATACAGTGGTATACCCCTCAACTGTATTTTCAAATTAACTCTCCTGTTATACGTTTTATTTTCATAAATGATTTCTCAAAGCATCATCAATGGTTTCATACATTTCTTATGGTTAGCACGTTTAGATTCCTTTGTATTTCTGATTAGTGTGCTGATCAATATTTGGTTAAGGGTAGAAGAAAAGGAAAGATAAATGAAAGAGCGGATAATGAAAAAAAACGAGGAGACTATTTCTCCAATTCAGAAAATGACATTATTTTTCTTCGGGGAAATTCAGCACTGCACTTCCTATTCTAGATCTACATGATATCACCAGGTCAAGGATCAGACAGATTAAATGTTAATGAGCGAGGCTTCAAGAGAATTATAAAATGACAGGGAGGAATGAGGATGAGTTCACTGGAGAACATAGTTGTTCTAAAACAGAAAAGTGCCATCCAGCTCTGGAAAATGGTTGCCTCGTACCAAAGCACGACTAAGCTTGTTATAAACGTCCTGCTTTTTTTTTTTTTCAAAAAAAAAAAGCAAAAACATCAGAATTTTAATGTGAACCTCTCAATGATTTAAGAAATGAATACTACTGATATCAAAGAATTCACTGTCTAAACTTGGCAAAGCACACCCATGAGAATTCCCCCTGGTACTGTTTATGTCAGTCCTTGAGGACAATCTCCAAATGACCTTGTTTACATATTTGAAGACCGTGGCTTCCTGCAGAATTCATCATGGCCTTCAACTGTAAAGCCTACTCCAAAAGCTGTGCAAACTGGGTGAAATAGGAAGCATAGACTCTTAACTCCTCTGTGAAACAGCAGTCAGCTTGAACCCGGATGACCCTCACACAAAGACACGGGGCTGGACCTGCTGCTTCCTTGACCCCCTTATGTCTACGCAAGGGCCTGCGGACTGTGCATGATTCATCAGATGACCCCTGGCTGTCTGAAAGAACTCATTCAATCGCATCCCCAGGGTGTTATGGGTGCATTCTGAGGTTATGGCTCTTGAAATAGAGTTCATGGGGGGAACAGAGGCAATGGGAAATAATTTTAATTATAGGTGGATCTGGATTTTATAAACTCTTAGAATGTGTTTCCTGTTTGCCATTTTGTCTTTTAAGAACACACATGTCAGGAAAAGGAAGGGCTCATTTGTTTTCATTTGGTTTTGTCAGTGCAGCTTTACCATTCACACATCAATCTATTTACATTTGTATCTGTCTAGGGTTTAGTCTCATAAGTAAATTATCATATCCATTTCCCCTAAGAAATGTTATGTTACATCATTATGGTGGCATGGGAATTTGAACTCAAGGACTTAAACTTGCTGGGCTGCCACTCTACCACTGTACTATACATTTGTCTCTGCCTTTTGTTTTATGTTTTCTAGGTATTTTTTTCTTAATTTTACTGGCAGGTAGTTGATTATTTTCTTCTTTCTTTTTTATATATTTTGTATTATAAATATTAGAAGGGTTCCATTATATTCACCGGACAGAAGGTGCATTACTTCACAAACATTGATACCCTTTCTATTTTTTTATTCTCAAAAATTGTTGTCAGAAACTTGTCTCTTTAGCCTCTAACTGTGATCTTCTACTTTCAACCTCCCATGTTACCTGAATTATAGGCCAATGGTGCCCAGTTCGCTCTTCCATTTACAAGATTTTTTTTTTCTGTGTATTTTACTGTTAGCTTTTGTTGTGGTGGTTTGGCAATACTGAGTTTGAATATAGGGTCTCCTGCTCCCTTAGCTTGCTTGTTTTACTGTTGCCTTACCGCATGAGCCACAACCAGCTGGCTTTTCCTAGTTATTTTGGAGATGTGAAGAGATAGTCTCATGAATGTGTCTGCCCTAACTGACTTCAAATCCTGGTTTCCAGGATGATCAGAATGGAGTTACTAGTACCTAGGTACTAGATCCCTAGTACCTAGTTACACCATTAATTTATGCACCTATTTGTCTCTGTAGATCTTACTATTGGGTTTTTTAAGTTCTTGGGAAGATTTCCCACTTCTCTGTTGGGCTTATCACATACACGTTGAGTTTAGCAATGTAATACTTTTGTATTATTCTTAGCTACAAATACTTGAAGTACAAGCTATAGTGGTTTGAATGTATTTTATCACTCTTATACCAAATGGCAGAAAAATGCTGACATTGATTTTAAAAGAATGACCTTTCTTTGTGCATTCTTTTCTGATGACTTCCTTATCTAAGATGGATGATGCTGTTGAGATGGATTGTCTTTGTCTTAGGCTAGATGTGCAGAAACACCCCTGGACTTTTAGTTCCACATTTCATTCTCGATTGGGTTCTTTGTTCTGACTGAATCATTCAGGCCTTACTGTTCAAGATAACCCAATTAGTAGTTAAATGAATTGAAAGAATTTTTTATGTGCTTTATCCAAATGACACTAAACTCATTGTCACATGAGTAGGACAAATAAATTATTTCTTTATGTTCTCTTAAAACAGGCCCACACAAACTCTTCAAACCCTACCATTTATTCCTTTCTTTCCTACATTAGAATTTTAAAGATGAACTATAAATCTTGTTTGCATTCAAGTGGAAATGTGAGCTCACTAACAATAAGATTGCAGCCTTCAAATGTAGGCATTGTATTGAAAGCTGTACTCTAAAATGAACAACTTTAAGAATTTATACTCTGAACTTCAAGGAAGCACCCAAGGTTATCAAACAAAATGTTCCCAAATGACTTCTACATAGTATAAATGGATCTTTGATAGTCCTAATTTTGAGTAAACACTCTCTTTTTTATGTACTCAGGATGGGATTTGGGAGAAGCTAGAGGTGGATTTTTATAATCTAAATTAGAAATAATGATCCGTGGTCCGTTCACAGAGGACATCCTGAGTAGTAAAATAGTTTGGGGGTTGTGTGACAAAACAAAGACCTTCTCTGTCTTTTCAAAATGGGTAATTCCCATAAAAGAGCTGAGTGCTTGGGTCCTGTGTAAACATTCCTTTCCAGTCATCCCTTCCTGGTCAGTAATAACGACAGCTTTGAAAAGCCTTTCTATCTGAGCATCAGTGATGGGCATGCAAGCCATCCTTTTACAGGAGGTAGGTTGGTAAATTTGCTAACAATGTAGCTAGGGCATTGTACCCGCCTAATGGATGTACTTTTGTCCAAACAACTAACATGGCAGCCACTTAGTAGTCAGATTGGCAAAGTGGCATGTATCATTTATATCTTTTTTCAGTCATTTCTTATTTTATTAAGAATTTTTGTGACAATGTACTTTAGAGAGTAGGCTCTGGAGAGAAACTTCTAGAGCTCTTATTCCATCTCCTGCTTCATACCAATGGTGAGAATTTGGCCAGATTGCTTAACCATTCTGTGCCTTCATTACCTTATTTATTTTAAAAGAGAGGTCATGATCACAGTTGGCTCATAAAATGTTATGTGCCTTATGTAGGATGAGACAGGTTAAGTGCATGGGCTATCGTAAATGTTCAAATGCTAGAACATTTGTATAATCATTAATTAACATTTGCTATGAGGGGTTTGTGATCTTTTGTTTGCCATAAATCAAACAACTGAATTTTATCCTCATTTCTCAAATGAGTAATTGAGGTTCATGCTAAATTCTTTATGAAAGCATGGACTGGATGTCTGAACTAAGATTTAAATTCTGATTGATCTGAGCCTGAAATCCCAGTGAAGAAAGATTTTCAGAAGGCAGGAAAGATGTCAAAACCTGATATGTTTCTAGAACTCTCTCCATAGCGGGAGGGGTGGGGGGAATGGGAATATAGAGACATAAAATCAGAATTCTTTTAATTGTATTTTATTGTTGGGGTAATGTAGAGAGAGAATACAGTTACATTCATCAGATAGTAGGCGCATTACTTCTCCAACACTGATACCCCTTCTCATGTTTTTGTCCCCCTTTCCCTCCCCTCACCTCCTCCCAATAATCGTGTTTTCACCTTTCCCTATTTCAAATAAACAAATAAATGGATATACAATATACCAGGCAACAAAGTTAGATACAGTAACCACATGAGTAAAATCAGGATTTGTAAAGTATTCATGTGAAGCAGGGAGTTTAATGAGATAGCATTTCATGCGTTTTAAAGCTTGATTTCTAGGAGAGGAGAGGAGGACAGAGAACAAGATGACCCATTGGGATGAGCATTCCAGAAATATCCTGGAATGGAACAGGTTTCTCCTGAATAGTCAGAGTTTTAAAGTTTCATGAACATTGGACAAAATAGCATGCCTTTTACAACAACAAATGAAGCACTCCACACAGAGAAGAAATGGGCCTAAGAGATAGAAGTATTATAGGGGCTTTTCCTGGAGATTCTGTCAGAGATGGTAAAGTTAGAAGCCACATTCAGATTTGCTGTGCAGTGTCTATGGGAATCATGTGCACATAGTTAGAGAAAGATCTATCTTTTGTGAACTCTGAAGGATTATATAGCTTTGCCAGAAGTTGATCTCACCTGTGGTAGATCCAGGAGCAAGCAGGCTTAGTGCAAAGCTTTTCTGTGGCCTGACAGGTAGTCTTAGCTAGAACTTACAGCAGTGGAACTGGGGAATGGCAAATGAAGACACAGCTTTATCACAAGCCAAATACATAATATCCTCCATGGGAGAGAGAGCTTCAATGAAATCAGTTTGGTTAGGGATGGGTGGCTTTTCCCGCCCAGTGTTAATACTATTCTTACTTAGGTAATAGATTTCTTTGATGGAGATTAGGAAGGAGCTAACCAATGTTCACATTGGTTTCCTAACCGTCTTGCTCTCCAGAAGCATTATACTCTGGCCTTTGGTGTAGCAACATCAAGACAAGACACTTTTTTTTGACAACTTGAGTGAGTGTGAGGGTGTGACTTTCCTGAATCTAAAGCTTTGGGGTGGGATTAATTTTTTTCATATATTTTATTGTAATAAATAGAAGGATTACATTGTATTCACCACATAGAAGGTGCGTTACTTCACAAATATTGATATCCTTTCTCATGTCTTGGTCCCCATTTCCCTCCCCTCTACCCCCACCTCTCATCTTGTTTCCCCCCTTCCCTATCCGATTTCAAATAACCAAGTAAGCATATATACAATATATCAGATAGCAAGGTGAAATCCTGTAACAATATGAGATAACCAAGGGACAGCGGACGAGAGATAACATAGTACATTAAGGACAACAATCACTCATTATATGGCTTTTGTTTCTGTATCCTGGAGGTCCTTTCATTTAGTGTCATACTATATGGCTTTATATATTTAGGTTTTGCTCTATTGTAAGTTTCTGCTAGGAGAGCCCAAGGTTTCTACTGATTATGACAAATGAGGGAAACCATTGAGCCTAAGTTCCTTTGAGTCTGGCTTACTTCACTTAATATGATTTTTTTCTGTCTTTCCATTTCCTTACAAATAGGGAAATGCCATTCTTTCTGACAGCAGCATAGAATTCCATTGTGTATAAATACCACATCTTGTTGATCTACTCATCAACTGAGGGATATCTGGGTTGGTAATATGGTAAATAGTGCTGCAATGAACATTATTGTGCTAGTGGAATTAATATGTCCTTGTTTCTGAACAATTGGGCAAATGCCAAGTATTGGAATTGCTGGGTCATAGCGGAGCTCTATGTTTAGTCTTTTGAGGAACTGCCATATTGCTTTCCATAGTGGTTGAATGAGTTTGCCCTCCTACCAGCAGTAGTGATCCTTCCTGGCCACATCTCCTCCAGCATCTGATGTTATTAGATTTCTTGATCCTGGCCATTCTAACTGGAATGAATTGGAATCTTCGAGTTGTTTTGATTTGCATTTCTTTTATGGCTAGAGATGTCGAACATTTCTTCATGTGTCTATAGGCCATTCTTATTTCTTCTTCATAGAAGACTCTAAGTCTTTGGCCCATCTTTTAATGGGATGGTTGTTTCTTTGGAGATTAGTTTGGGAGTGATTCAAATTTTGAGCTGTAGATGTATTTTAGATATGAGGCCTTTGTCTTTGTATGGTTAGTGAAGATCTTCTCCCACTCTGTAGACTTTCTAGTTAATTTACTAGCTATGTCCTTTGCCATACAAAAGCTCTGCAGTTTAATGCAGTCCCACTTATCCAGACTTTCTCTGATTTGTTGTTTCTGGGTCCTTATTAAGAAAGTTTTGACCTGTGCCAAGGAGACCTAGTGTATCTCCTATTCCTTTTTGTAAAGTTTTCAGTGTGTCGGCTTTTACCTTGAGGCCTTTGATCCATTTGGAGTTAATCCTGTTGCAGGGTGACAAGGAAGGATCCAACTTTAGTTTTCTGCAGGTGCTTAACCAGTTCTTCCAGCACCACTTGTTGATGAGGCTGTCTTTCTTGCATTGTATCTTTTTGGCTTGTGGTGGGATTAAATTTAACTTCATTTTGAACAAATCAAGCAAAATGCAAATGGTGGTAAATTTAAGCAATATTCATCTAATTTTGAACCTTTTGTCTAATCAGGATTGAGTATGGCTCTATTCAAACTCAGCAAGGCAACAAACACTTCCCAAGTTAAATTTAAGACACTCTGAGGTACATTCACATTTCTTTGTGTAGTATTTTTATAAGAATACTTAATAAGATCTGGGCACTGTTGGCTCTGGCCTATAATCCTAACTACTCAGGAGGCTGTGATCTGAGGATCCCCCTTCAAAGCCAGCCCAGGCAGAAAATTCCCATCAGACTCTTATCTCCAATTAATCACTCAATTAAAGGAAGTGGTGCTGTGGCTCAAGTGGTAGAGTTGAGTACAAGGGTCGCAGGGATAGCTCCCAGGCTCTGAATTCAAGCCTTACAACTGACAGAAAAAAAAGTATACTTAATAAGAGCAGAACTTATTCTCTAATTACCTTTGGGTCCTGGAAATTATCTCATCCTTCTCTTTCTTGCAATGTTAGGAATTGAGTCTGCTGGTTAATAATAAATCCTATGTCAACACCTCTATCACATGTAATGACAAAATTTGCCATCATTACCTTTTATATTGGTGCATCTGGCTCCTTGTGTTCATCTGTCATTTCCAGTAGTTATTTCATAGTTCATAGTGGAAAAGGCCTTGCACTCTCTTTACTTTTTGTACTTGTGTTGTACACAGCAGGATTCAAATAAATGCCTATGGAATGACGAACAAATTAGAGATACTGTTTTTGTTAAGGCAAGTTAATTTGGCAGCAAGATCTTTGTTCAGAATTATATTGAGAAAAGAAGACTTCACCATCATTTCTCTTATGACCCCTGGGCATAGATTTTAATGAGAATTTGTTTCCTGCCTTGCTCCCTACTTCTTTGCATAAGATCCTAATTAATCACCGTGAGATAATTTGGGCATTAAGGGACTATGGAGATATTCCTCTTCTGCATTTTATCTTCATCTTTTTCTTCTTAATATTGTATTTCTATCTTAGAAATTTTGGGGCTGCTCAATGTCTACTACCTATTATCTTAAAATTGTGAGGTCATTTTATTCTATAACTCAAAAAAAAACCCAAAAAAATCCTTACTTAAAAATGTTCCTTTTAGGAGGATTTAAAATCACTAGATACATTATACCTCATTAGCGTCACTGAGTTTAACATTAATACTTAATTAAACCCTGGGTGTGTCTCAAAGGCAAAGCTAGAATCTCACTCATTTCTTTCCCATTAAATTGTATGAAGTTTATTATGTAGCTTCATGACAGCTATACTCCACTATGATTTGAGAGATGTTCCTTAAGAAAATATGTTCAAAATATGTACTGTTTTCAACAAATAAGAAGCACATTAGGATGAAGGAGCAAATACAGCAAGTATCATTGGGATTCATTTTTGATTGCCATTTTAAAATGGCAAATTTTAAAATTTGAATTTGATCAGCATTTCTATAGGTGGTCAATTCTAAATGTGACACCTTTTCTGTAAAACATATTGCTTTGGTTTCACATCCAAGTTAGTGGTTTGTTGAATTTGTACCACATTATCAACAGCATATTTTCCTTTTATTCTTTCTCCAGATGTGTTTTGTTTCATTCAGAATGTGTTCAGGAGTGCTACCTGTGTGAATTTGGGCAAAAAATATATCTCGTCAATTTCCACTTACAAAATGAAACCCCAGACACCTTTCTTCGTGATAGTATGGATTTCAGTGGGACAAGCAGTATCTGATACTTATTTGTTCTTATTTTTTATCTCCTAGAAATGATACAGTTATTACTATAGTTAATTTGAAAAAACTATGCTCTTAAATTCCTGTGAAAAAATGGTCTTTTTGCAAAGACCATTTGGTTGGTTAACCCAGGAAGTCATAGGAAAACACTCTGCAGATAGAATGGGATGTTTAAATTGATTTTCTTTATTTGTGAGGATAGAGGAAAGCTGCGGACAGTTTATGGTTTCAAATGGACATAGACACAAAAGGGGGTCCTGGACAATTAAGTTCAGAAGAGGCACAGAGAAAGGAAAAGAAAATGAAAGGGAACATCGATGAATGTGCAAAAGAATATTAATAGAAGGGGGATATTGTAGTTTTTCCATTTAATACATGTCTTGTGTTCAAAGCACTTCTATTTTGTAGTCATATCTCTAGTATTAAAAAAATTACATTGTGGGGGCCGGGAGTTTGGCCTAGTGGTTAAAGTGCTTGCCTAGCATGCATGAAGACCCGGGTTTGAATCCTCAGTACCACATATAGAAAAAAAGCCGGAAGTGGTGCTGAGGCTCAAGTGGTAGAGCTCTAGCCTTGAGAAAGTCCAAGGACAGTGCTCAGGCCCTGAGCTCAAGCCCAGGACTGGCAAAAAAAAAAAATTACATTGTGCCAGTGCGGTGGCTCATACCTGACATTCCATAGGCAATACTCAAAAAATTCTCTCTGAAATACAAGCTCGATCACATCACCAATTTGCTTAAACTGTATTGATGGTCTTTCTATTCCCGTGGAATAAAGACAAGCTCTTCAAAGGGCCAGAGAAGCCTCAATGAAGTGGACCCAGTAACGTGTGAGCTCATCTCTGACCAAACTGTGTTTTATCTCACTGACTTCTCTTTGTGGACCTTTTTTTCCACCTTCATTTTTTCTCCACTACTGTTTTCTGAAAACAGTGTCTGCTTGTGCTCATCATGTATCTATTATATTTTCTCTTCTTGACTAACTAGCCTAACCATTCCTCTGTCACTTCAGTATCCCTTCTAGAAAAAAAAAATTCACCATTTCTGCATAGACTATTAAAATCAGACCTCACTACGAGTGGCTCATATCTATAATCCTAGTTACTCAGGAGTCTGAAATCTTAGAATCATGCTTGAAACCACCCCAAGAATCACTAGACCTTTATTTACCTTTATTTAACTACCCCAAAATAGGAAGTAAAGCTGTGGCTCAACAGCCTTAACTGATAAAACCAAAGGACAGTACCAAGGGCCTGAATTCATGTGTGTACACACACACACACACACACACACACACACACACACACACACACACACACACACACACACACCCCAGATCTAGACTGAATACTGCAAGCATTTTTTTGGTAATATTACCTCTCTTCCTCCTTCTCTGTCTCTTTTTGTTCTTATCTCTCTCTTTCTGTCTCCTTCCTCCATCCCTCCCTCCCTCCCTTCCTTCCTTCCTTCCTTCCTTCCTTCCTTCCTTCCTTCCTTCCTTCCTTCCTTCCTCCTTTCCTTCCTTCCTTCCTTCCTCCTTTCCTTCCTCCCTCCTTCCTCCCTCCCTCCCATTCTCTCTGTCTCTCTCTTTCACACCCAAGTACACACACACATCTTCAGGCAATATTCAGAAACCTTGTGGATTTAATTTAAATTAATTTACTTATAAGAAACCACATGGAAACTATAGCATTCCAAGTGTTAAGCTGTCTAAATCTATCTTTGAATAAGCAGACTAAATAGGCCTAATATTTAGATTAGTTAAATTAGGGTGGAATTGCTTTTCAAGGTCATTACCTAACAATATTCTAAGCCCAGATGCTGCATTTTCTGGTGCCTTCATCAACCAGCTTTATTTTTTCAGTCCAGGAAACTGTAGGTTGAAAATTTAATTACCAGTTGTTTCTTTTCATTGTAAACAACACATTGGTTTTGAATGCTTCTAAAATGAGGCTCAAAACTTAAAGATATTTTATTAATTTATTATTTATTCATTTATTTATGCCTTGGCATTTGTCCTGGGGCTAGAACTCAAGGTCTAGGCACTGTCCCTGAGTTTATTTTGCTCAAGCCGATTGCCCTACCACTTAAATAAATGCTCCACTTTTGGCTTTTTCATGGTTCTTTGGAGATAAAAGTCTCCAGACTTTCCTGATCAGGGTGGCTTTAAACTGTAATCCTGAATTCTCAGCCTCATGAGTAGCTAGGATTACAGGAATGAGCCCCTGGAGCTCTGCTTTAAAGGTTGTTTTAAATTTCGCTTTGTTTGGGAGAGTGTATCACAAGAGAGTCCAAGCTGTCTTCAGTCTCACTGTGATGCCCTCAAATTTGCAATCCTCTGCTTCTAGATAATGAAATTACAGGCATGTACCACTATCCCCAGCAAAACAGGGTGATTCTGACTATTTCCAAGAGTATCTATTTCATATGCAATTGAAAAAATTCTTCCCATGATTTGTGAAGTACAAGATATGGCTGCCTAAATCCACATCTAATTGTCTCCCCATGTTTCTTTCAGCTACATGGTTGGCTTACCCTATTGCTGGAGTGCAAAACACATCGTTGATCCATTACTATATCTTTAAACTGTTTACATATACTACTGTGATCCTGATAGCATTTTATTTAGCATTGTAGTGGACCATGTAATGATGTGTCTTCAGCATTTTTATGACATAAGAAACTATTTCTCTTTGTTAACCAGGCATCACAGACAATAATTTCCATTAGTGGATTCTGGTCAGATCTTTTCCTTTCCTTCCTCTTATTCTTACAACAGCCTGCGAGCTGTTGAAACTTTGTTTCATGTGAAGGGGTGAGCAACTGCTCAATTTATATATCTACCCAGTGATAAAGGCAACATTCTTACTCACACCATGATTCATCATCTAGCATCAATCTAACATGGATATAAACCATCAGAAATTTTATTTATTTCAACTTCATACTCACTGCTCAGATTTCCATTGTCATGTTGACAAAAGGAACCAGTTATTTGCAAGGCAGAAGCAAATGCCCTGTTTTGCTTTTAGTTATTCATGGATGCTTGGAGTTTTTATCTTATTTCTTATTTCCATTAATGTGCGACCATGGCAAGATTTGGTCTAGGTTTGCCTCATTACTCGAGGAAGTATACTTTATAAAAAATATTTAGATGCTATCTGGAATGACATTAAGTTTTCATTTATAGAAAAAAATACTACTGCACTGCAGAGAAAGCAATCAGATGGTTTGCAAGTAGTCCCCAGCAGAGGTTAGTAAAAAGAAAGGAGCAGGTGTTCTACCCATTTCAGGTAGTCTACCTCATTATGCATTCCTGAGCATGCCTGATGGAGAATTTAATGAACTTTCCATTGTTGTATAATGAAAAATCTCCGTTTGTTCAGATTGATAAAGGGTCATTGCTATGAGTCAGAAGCAAAGTTCTTAGTCTGAAGAGAAGATGTGTGTAAGGATAAAGGAAAACAATAAATTTTGAACATTATTAGCAATAATGACTAAAGGTACTATCAATTGAGGGTACATTAAATTCCAAATTATTTGCTAGCCATTTTACCTTCTATCTTCTGTAATCCTTGGAACTCCTTTAATAATGGCAAAAATGGAGAATTTGAATCATTAAGAAAACAATTCAGGGGCCAAGAAGGTAGTGTAGTTGTAGAGTGCTCGCCTAGCATGCATAAGCCCCAAGTTCAATTCCTCAGTACCCCATACACAGAAAAAGCCAGAAATGGTGCTGTGGCTCACTTGGCCGAGTGCTAGCCTTGAGCAAAAAGTGTCCAAGATAGTGCTCAGGCCCTGAGTTCAAGCTCTAGGCCTGGCAAAAAAAAAAAGAGAACAAGTCATGTTCTGAAAATGTATAATCAGAGGAACTGGGATAAAAGATTTCTTAGATTCTAATCTAAATCACCTGTTTATACAACGTTAAAATATTTTATAATACATATACATATATATATACTGTATTTTTATTATTTTATATTTTTATATATCTCCCTATCTACTAAAACAGTTATAAAGATGAAGATCGACATATCTGATTGTCTTGCCACTATAGGAAGTGATATAATCTTTTTTCTGCTCTAACACATGTATTTTTAAATGTTACATTTTCTGTTTTCTCTGAACTACAAATCATCAGCATTGAAATTATACTTTTTTATAGTTATTACTTATTTCTCTTTCCTTTATTATGAGAAAGTGTTCCAAAACACTTTTTATATTAGGAATTCAGAAATGTGAAATTTAAGAACTCTTTTCTTCCAAGTTCAATGTGCTTATTCTTCCTGTCGTATATTTCCTCTTCCTTCCTGGTATCTTTGAAATGACATGGCGATTACTGTGAAGAGAATTAATGCAGACATCAAGAAATAAGCCTGTAATGTATTCACTCATCTTGAGATGCAAATGTGTGTCTTTTTCCTTTTTTAATATGAGCAGTTTAACAGCCCTAGTTTACTGATGTTACTATCCGTTACCAACATAGAACTTGGGCATTTGTGATTTTGTTTATTTTTGGCCAGGCAATATTACAGAGTATTGTATCCCAGTGCTTGTGCATGTATGTTAAGAGGAAGTCTGGTCGCTTCAGTGATTCCTCAGCTTGTAACTGAATGTCTTGCTCCAGTTTCAGAAAGAATTATGAACTCTTCAAAATATAATATGGATGCTTTATTCATCTGGCCTAGGGAAACAAAGTAAAGTTATAAATGTATCCAACCCTTTGCTTTGTTTTGTATGTATTTGATCATTTATGATTTTAGCCTTTCAGACATTGTCTCTGGGAACAATTCCATTTATGAAACATATGAGATCCCTAGAAATCATTCATGGAAGACCCCATCTCTTCCCTCAGTCCTCACTGTGTTGAGTAGTAACTGATCCGGGAACTGCCATGTTAGGAAAATACCATAACGCCACGATTAATTTCATATCTGTCATGCGATCTTTCATGAGCTCTCAGGGGGCCTTTCTGTGTGTAACAGAACTGCAGGCATTCCTTAGCTCCTTTCAAAGCAGTGACCCATAGCCCAGAGATCTTGTTCTCACATATGGTGACACCTGTCACCAAGTTTCATGATTGGCATGAAATTAACCTGTTTTTCTATTTGATTTGATGCTTTCCAGTGCTATCCATGAAAAAGAAGATAAGACATTGCATTTGCCAGTAATTTACTGTGGTTTTGAGAAACATCATGGTAGATTTTTGTATACGGGTTTAGTGATTAGAATGTTTGCAGAAGTCTGTATGCCTGTAGCCAAGAAAGATGTCATTTTATGATTAGCAACCTGTAAGTCTCACATAGGAAGTAATGCTAGTAATGCTAAGTTATCTGCAATCTATCAAAAATAGACTGGAATAGAGAAAAATATTTTGAATCTTGCTTAAAAAATCCCATAGGCTTGGATTTTCCTTTGTCTTTCAATGTTTCTAGGAAACATTGAGTATCTGATTTCTTTATCATTCTTTATCATTCTTATCTCTTAGCATTTTAATAGGGACATGAAAAAGTGAATCTATAAAATAAAACTCTCTAGAAGAATGACATGTATCTGAGAAAAATGTATTGATACCTAGCAATTGATCAGTGAAATCATAAAATATGTTAGATTTAATGACTTATTAATGAAGAACATATCCAATTCCTTATATTACTTAATAGAGGATCTTGAGCATTGTTGTACACAGCCTCAGCTTCTTAAAATACTTATTTTAATGGAAGGAGGGACTGTTTTCTATGCCTGGTGTTTCTTCTTGATTAAGTACTTTGTGGATTCTGTGAGTTATGATTTTCAAATGCAATAAAAATAAAGGGCAAATTTAACAGTCCTTTTTATCTTTTCCATCCACCAACACTAGGGAACAAATGGTATTGTTCTTTTCTGATCTGAATTGATTGTTTTAAATCTTGGAGTGATCAGTTTTTTTTCCTGCTATTTCTTCCATGGTCATTGTTAATCAGTGAATTCCCTTTGGAAGTATAAACATTAGTCCTTGTTCTAAGGTTTTAGAAACAGGTGGCTCCTGTTCTGAGGAGTTGTGATGATTGAAAGAGCAGAACAAAAATTGGAGTTAAAACAATGGAGTCAGGGGAAGTTAGCCTGAGACAGTGACAGCCAGAGTGCAGGCGCTGGGACATGATACGAAGTAGAGGCTGTGGCCCTAAAGGCTGCTCAGCCTTGATTAATAGGAGCTATAAAAATAAAATGCTGAGCCAGGGGAAAGCAAAATTGCACTTGAAAAGTTACATGAAAATGTGTTGATGCTTTTTAACTAGGCAAGCATTTCCTTTACCGTAGATTTGGTACAAAATGACTGCAGAAAATCATAGATCTGTTTTCAGATATTTTGGTCCTTATCAAAACCCTGTTAATGATACTTGTGATTAAAATCAGGTTTCTCCTAGCCAACAAGTTAAAGAAAGTAAAAAATAAATAGATCTATGAAAGCATTGCATTGTTCTATCTTCCAGAAGACTCTGTCACTAACCAGAGGTGGTATGCTTTGTACTCCTGGCCTTTCAGCCATTCTTTGTAAATTCTTCGGAGCTCAGGATGTCTCCAGAATGAGAGACTATTTGTTTGTTTACTCATTTTTATTTCCATAGTGCTCGGGCAGGAGTATAATATAGTCATTTGGGGTAATTTAATTCCTCCCCCCAAATTGTGAATTCTTTCAAAGTTATTCCTTCTTCCTGTATACTCCCTACACAATTATCTGGGAGCCTGGGAATTCCCATGATGAAAAAGCCATGATGTCAGAAATAGGATCCCGAGATGGGAAATGATGGGTGTTATATAGTTATCCCTGTTAGGTCGTCGGGACTACAATGTCCAGGTCCTTTATCAAATATATTTTCATTGTTTCTGGAAATGTTTCTGGTGGTTTATTGGATAAGATCAACATGGAAATTGGTTAGTTTCAGTAAACTTGAATTGCTGTCCATAATGTCAGTAGCAGAACACAATCAAAGGATTTCATAGAATGAAGATAGATGTCTGTGAGCAAGAAAAATGTTTGCCAATAGAAAGCTTAGGGAATAAAACGGCAACTATCTGCTAGTCTCCATCTTGCTAGCTTATCTTAAAGATTTGAGATCTAACAAGCTTCCAAGCTTAGCTTAGGTAATTTGCTCAAAAGATTTCCTCTCTGTCTCTTTTTCTGTCTCTGTCTCTGTCTCTGTCTCTGTCCCTGCCTCTGCCTCTGTCTTCTCAATCCTTTCCATACATGCACATTCTATTGATTTTATTTCTCTATGAATCTTTTACTAATACTTGATTTAACTTGGTTCACTATTCCTGCAACTTCCTGGCCTTGAAAAGGCCATGGGAATCTTTGTATCAGTTCATGCCTTGTTTTTCCTTGTTTATCATTTTCTTGGTCATTTTACTCCTGAAGAGAAGTACTGGAATCTACTATTATCATTGCTAACTTTTCTCTTTTCCCCTCTAATTTTGTCAGCTTACTTTCTGTATTTTTCACATATATTGTACAATATTACATATATTATTAATTTTAATATATTGGTATGTTTCATTTTAACATTATTAGAAGTACTTCTCTATTCCTAACAATGTTTTTATGTTTGCATTAAAATATCTTTCATCTAAGGTTATAATAGTCATCCCAGAATAGATTTAAAGTTTTTTAGAAGTGTATATGAATAGATCTGGCTATCAATCTCTCTTTCTGTCTATCTGTCTATCTTTCTGTCTGTCTCTATATGTGTATTATATATAGAGAGATTCTCAGCACCTTACCTTTGAATTTCAATTTTATCTTTTTTAGATAACATAAAATTTGATCATTTTGATTCTTCTACTAATTTCTTGTTTGAATAATCATACTGTTTAGTCTATTTCCAGTTAATATTGTTAACAGTGATTGCATTATTATTAACAAAGACTTTATGTCTGGCTTTTTGCCATTTTTCCTTTATGACTATGTTCCTGTTTTTCCTACTTATCCATTACTTTTAATAAAGTTTAGTTTACTTTTAATAAATTGTTTTTACCCTATCATTTTATTTCTCTTTTTGACTTCTATAATGCATTCTTAGAAACAAAAAACCAACCCTGCTAGCTTTTTTACCCATTAATATCAGCCACTGGCACAAACACTTTTTTCTTTCTTTCTTTAACTATTATATATATATGATCAAAAGGGACCAATGTAGCAATGTTTGCTAGATGTTGGGTGTATATGTTCCAAGAATATTTCCAGCTGTTTAGCCTCATGCTCACTGATTCATCTTCTCATATGTCTCATATATACCTATTGTGTGCCAAATAATTTCTACTTAGCGGAACTACATTTAGTGAAATGTCAATATCTGCAATGTGGAAACATAAGACTTTCAGTAAGATTGTGAAAAGTGAGCAAATCTCTAAGCAAAAGATGTCAGGGAGTATCTTGTTGAAAAGAAAGCAGAGTTGAGAGAGAAAGGCAGGAGGTAGTGGGGGGGGTGGACTACATTGAATTATGGTGTCTGGAAGGACATTCCCAGGTGACATTTAAGGTGAAAATTGAATAATAATATAAGGACAAAAAAGGTGAATGAATTATTCATTGATGCAGATTTACTTTTTACAAAACACACAGTACCTAGTGGGAGTACAGTGAGACTCAGTGGGTAGTTTGTCTACTTACCTACACCTGACAGCAACACCAGAATACTGGGTGAACAAATATTCCTAACTGTTTGTAAACTCTGACACCCCACCCAGGTGAAGCTACCAGTCCTGTGATAATGACATAGAAATTGGCAATCCATTAAAAAGCACATATGGCATATGCAGACCTTACAATATGCATGATGAGAAGAAATAAGCAGTGTTTAGAGGACAAGTTGAACAGGATCTCAATTTTCTTCTACTGTATGTCATTGAGAAAATGACAGTGTCCAGAAAAAACTATTTACATGAAAATGATGATCTGATATACTGGGAAGAAATAAAAGCAATCATGCTTATCTTTATATTTTCTTTCTCCAACCTCAGAAAGTCCAAGAACATTATTAAACAGACTGCCCTAATTTTGTCATGAATTTGAACAGGGTTGAGGTCCCCATTGAAAATGGGTAGGCTGGATAAAATGGATGGTATTTGAAGTAATTATATATGAGTATGGGTTTCATTTGCTAGTTTCAGTAGCTATGAGTGACAGATTAATATAAAAGAACTCCAAAATCTATTGTGTCATTCTTTGACCAGACATACAATATATTCTGGAAACATCTTTGGAAATATGTCCTGTAGAAACGGAAGTGCTAGAAAGACTACATGTCATAAACTTCTTTAATAGTAGACTCATCTACTGTAAGTACAAGGCTATTGGGAAATGTGACTGAAATAATAATTAGGGCAATGAATTCATTATCATTTTTCACCTTTTCTGCTAAGTGTTGGCACAGCTCAAAGTAAGAGTCACAGAAGTCAAGCACCAAACATCTGTGGAGTGCAGAAAGTTCCAAAGGACAGGGATGAATTCCAAAGTTGGAAGATTGTTTTTAAAGGATGACATCAATCTAGCTGGATAAAATGGGCATTTAAATGAAGTATGATAAGGCCCCTCCCATCTTGTTCTCTCGCATTTTACAGTATTTCCATCAGTGAAGCCAATGTGTATTTTTATACTGCAATGCAATGAGAACAAAATTCAGTGCAGAATTCAGGAAGTGCTCAGAGGAATAAAGGCAGCCAGAGAGATAATCATTTTGATTTTTCTTTACACTTTCTGGCTTCACAGGTAAAACTCACAGACTCATGTCTCACTCTGGAGAAGAAATTCAGTTTCTGTAGGACTGTACTTTGAAGAAAATGATGCCAACTCTACTTCATTTTACTCAACTGTACAATAAGGATCACTCTTCTCACCTAGGACTTTTGTGAGAATATATGAAATACTGCACATCACATGGGCACAGCAGAACTGTTGCTCAAAATAAAACTATTGACACTGTTTATACCCTAGAAATGCCAACAGCAAATCCAGGATTAGTCTATGCTTCTGTGATCAAATTTAGATTCTGTATATTAAGTAGAAAAGAACAGCCTTTACAGTGAGAGAAGAAAAACAATGTTTCTGGCCACAGGATTCTTTTATTTACTTTCTCTCATATATTTCACTGTGGCCAGTATTTTCCCTCCCATTTTGGCAATTATGCATTACTCTTATTTTGATAATCCCAATGACAAGTTAGATATCACCTCCTAAGGTAAACCTTGCCTAACTCCTTAGCTTGTCTCCTATGGGGTGTTTATCTCAACCAAGACTTGCCTTGTTTGTATTTTCCCGTCCCATGGTTATTATGCTGTTTCAATGGGTCAGTAATAACTCTCCCACCACCCCCCGTTCATCTCGATCTCTCCCTACATGAACCAGGCACATGCACATACTTGATATATATTCATACTTGAATCTCAGCCCATTTATATTGCTCATAGCACAATACTAAATACTCTATGAATTAAAAAGGAAATAGATTGTCACCAGGTGCAGTGGCTCATGCCTACAATTCTAGCTACTCAAGAGGCTGAGATCTGAGGATCAATCTTAGGATCACAGTTCAAAGCCAGCCTGGGCAGTAAAGTCTGTGAGACTCTTATTTCCAATTAACCACCAGAAAACCAGAAGCGGCCGTGTTGTCCAAGGGGTAGAGTGGTAGCCATGAGCTGAAGATCTCAGGGACAAAGAACAGGCCCAGAGTTCAAGTCCCACAACTGCCAAAACAAGAAAAAGAAAGAAAGAAAGAAGTTATTCATTGTGAATTCTGGAGGTCCCAAAAAGCAGGAGATGATGAGAAGCTGAATTCCCTAAAAGGTGAAAGTCCTCTCTCCCACCCCTCCAGGTAACAGGTGCCTGGGATTCCCAGAAGCAGATCACACCTGGCTGAACAAGGACCTGTTTGGTGGGTTTGCACAGACAGCAGTCTCCTGAAACCAGGCCTGTGTACATTACTTCAGACTGAAACCACATTCTTGCAAAGCGCAACCCCAAAGTTTTGTACTCTCCAGCCTCATTCACCCTGGATCCAAACACACCATGCCTAATATCTCCTGACTCTCCTCACCCTTTTCAACTCTCCATGAAAGCTGATCTGGTCTGTGGAGGTAGTTTCCTGATCCTTCTTTATTCTATTCCTCTTGGACTCAGCTTCCTGACAGGTGACCCTTTTGATGGTCCTTTGCTGATAGAAGCTTGCAGGACAAGAAGCATGGAGCACGCGCGCACGTGTGTGTGTGTGTGTGTGTGTGTGTGTGTGTGTGTGTGTGTACCAATCACTCTCTTTCTCTTCTTCTAAGGGCAGGGGAACTCAGTAATTGTGGAGCTCTACCCACATGACTTTATTTAATCCTTGTCATTTCCCAAAGGCAAGACCTCACCTGTAAACACCAGTGCTGGATTAAGTTTCCACACTCTTTATCCCTCATAATGGAGGTCTGATTTCAACAGAACTTTTCAGAAGGGAAAAACCCTAACCGTGCAGAACAGCCTGTCTTTTCCTTTCATTCTAATCACCACTTGATAGTTTCCCCCATGGCTTCCTCTTGGATCAATCTGTGATGAGAAAGGAAAGGTACAGTTTGGTAGTTTGTTATTGCCACAGAAATGTGCTTTTCTAAAGGAATTGATATATTAGTTTGTAATCTGAGGACCTTTCCCTAAAATCTGTCCTATAAAGTTTATAAACATTGACCTTTTATTTGATATCATTAACTCTCCAAGTAAAATTTATAATACATATAACTGACTGGATTTCACTTAAAATTTTTAATTTACCAATATAATTCTACTCATTAGTGTATCTTTTTGGTGTTGCACTTAAAAAAATAAAGAGTAATTGTTTCTTTTCTTCTCGTAATACTGTTACCTTTCAATGAATCAAAGTCAGAAAAAAGACAAAATGAATACCTTTCTTCTCAACCAACGTACCAAAGATGTTACCAGAATTTTAGGACAGCTAAATTGAGTTCAGTCCTTGCTTCTAGCAAGAAGTGAACATTAGTAAAGATGAAGAAATTTATTAGAAAAATAATATGGCGGAGAAAGGGAGCTCCTGGCCTAGACATGCCACAGAAAGACAGCCCTGCAGCCCATGCCAGACATCGTGGCCGCTGTCTCCATACCAGAGCTTGGCCTTAAGTTATAGAGTGAAAACTGGAGTCCTTGGAGATAACTTTCTGATTGGTGAGTCTCCTTTCAGTTTCCTGTCCAGTTAACGACTCCAACAATTTACTGCTCAATGCTCATTTCCTATTTTTTTGTCCTTTCTTTGTCATTCCTTTGTATCTTCCTGCCAGGATTTGGTTTATTGGCCTATCCTGTGAAGCTTCCTGGGCCACAGTTCCCAGATTGGCTGCTTTTCCACTAACCCTTATCAATGCATACAGGCATTGTTACACTGATATTCTATTTTTCATATATTTTTATTGTAATTAAATAGAAGGGTTACATGATATTTGCCAGATAGATGGTGTATTAATTCCCATACATTGATACCCTTTCACATGTCTTGGTCCCCATTACCCTCCCCCCAACCCCCACCCCTCATCTTGTTTTCCCCCGTTCCCTATCCAATTTCAAATAACCAAATACAAATATATTTGATATATCAGATAACAAAGTGAGATACTGTAACAATATGAGATAACCAAGGGACAGCAAAAGAGATGAGAGATAACATAGTACCTTAAGAACAACAATCATTCATTATATGGCTTATGTTTCTATATCCTAGAGATCCTTTCATTTAGCATCCTACTATATGGCCTTTTGTATCAAGATTTTGCTCTATTGCAAATCTCTGCTAGGAGGGGATGTGGCCAGGAGGGATCACTACTACTCTGTTGGTGGGAGTGCAAACTTGTTCAACCACTATGGAAAGCAGTATGGCAGTTCCTCAAAAGACTAAACATAAAGCTCCCCTATGATCCAGCATTTGGCATTTACCCAATCATCCAGAAACATACTAAATCCACCAGCACAACAATGCTCATTGCAGCTCTATTTACCATAGCAAAGATATGGAACCAACCTAGATGTCCCTCAGTTGATGAGTGGATCAAAAGATGTGGTATTTGTACACAATGGAATTCTATGCTGCTGTCAGAAAGAATGACATTGCCCCATTTGTTAGGAAATGGAGAGACTTAGAAAAGATCATATTAAGTGAAATAATCCAGACTCAAAGGAACTTAGGCTCAATGGTTTCCCTCATTTGTCATAATCAGTACACTGATATTCTTTAAGTAAGCTTTATTTGACATGGATTCAAATGGATTGAAAGAGCACCCCAGAATGCAGAATAAAACAAAGTGAAGGTTGTCAATATACTAAGTCAATAGACTTAATACTGCCATTCAACTTCCCAATTGAAAGTTGGACCCTACTTTTAAGATTTGATCTTCATTTTCCATTAGAGGATATCGGTTAATCTAGCATCTTGCCTCCCTTGCTCAGATTATCGTGTTAAACTCATGCAAGTCTTAGATGCTGAACACATGAAGAATTTACATGCACACATGCATAATTTTGCGCATGCATATGCCCAATTTACCGTACACTCATAAGGTAATTAGAAATTAGTTACAGTTTGCTGCTAATGAGGTCAAGGTCACAGCGTTACGGTTCCTTTGAGTCTATCTGTTGGCCTGGTTCCATGGCCACTGATGCCTCCCTGGCCCCTGGACTGCTGTTGCACAAATGTTGTTTGTCACAAGAGGGGGGCATGAAGGAGGAAGGGCGGGCTCCTCTAACCCCCACCCCCTACCTCTATTAGTCAAGACTCAGCATTTTCCTAACAAATGGAGAGCTTGCCTTCCTTTTTGCTGTCTCTCTACCAGGATTTATTACAGGGTTGGATAGTGAGGAGTTTTTAAATCACTCTGACCAGAAACATCTATCTTCATAGGAAGAAGGCAGCTAGCCGTCTCCACACAGTTTGGAGCAAACTTAATTACTAAGCTGAGAAGCATTTTGGAAACTCTTTGGTACTTAGATTTCTTTTCCGTTTTATTAGATGAAGATCTTTCTCATGCTCTTTCTTTTTTTTTTCCTAGTTCTCTTGCTTTGTGTTTGGTACTAGAGTTTGAATTCCGTGTTTTCTGCTTGCTGGGTAATGTACTACTTCAGTTTCCTACCTTTCTATGCCTTTTCATTTTAGTTATGTTTTTCTGGATAGAATCTTTTGATTTTGCTGCAGTGAATCTTCCGCCATGTTTGTCTTACTGATGCTTTTGGTGTGACTAACTACAGATAAGAGACTACTCTGCCCAGCTTTTCTATTGAGATGGGATCTGGCTAACTTTTTATCTGGCTGCCAACCACAGCCTTCCCCACCTCGCCCTGTCCAGTGGCTGGAATTATAGGCATGTGGTGTATTGTCCAGGTCAATTTTTCAGTTGTTAAACTCAAGCCTTTGGCTTTGTTAGTCCCTTATTTGCCACTATTATCCTCTTAAATTATTTTAAACATCATTTAACGTCTCTTGCATTGGACTCTAGGCCAAATGGTAATATGTAACATTCTAAGGGAAAAATGTATGAATTTAAGTGGCAATGATAATATCCTGTCATCATTTAGTTTGCTTTAATTTCTTGATTCATTCCTTCAAAGAAACTCTTCAATGTAAAAAAGAAGTCAAAAGTACTTATATAAAATACTCATGTTGCATTTATTTTATAGGTATAAAATAAAAATGAATCTGGGACTGGGAGTTTGGCTTAGTGGTAGAGTGCTTGCCTAGCATGCACAAAGACCCGGGTTCGATTCCTCAGTACCACATACATAGAAAAAAGCCCGAAGTGGTGCTGAGGCTCAAGTGGTAGAGCTCTAGCCTTGAGAAAGTCCAAGGACAGTGCTCAGGCCCTGAGTTTAAGCCCCAGGACTGGCAAAAATTAAAAAAATAAAAAAAATGAATCAAACTACAGGTTAGATTTAAACACTGCATGTATTTATTTGCTTTTTTTGTTGTTGTTTTGTTTTTTTGTTTTGTTTTTTTTTTGCCAGTCGTGGGCTTGAGCTCAGGGCCTGAGCACTGTCCTTGGACTTTCACAAGGCCAGAGCTCTACCACTTGAGCCTCAGCACCACTTCCGGCTTTTTTCTATGTATGTGGTACCAAGGAATCGAACCCAGGTCTTCATGCATGCTAGGCAAGCACTTTAACCACTAGGCCAAACTCCTGGCTTTATTTGCTTTTGTGACTATACGAACCGTATTATCATTTGCTTTATCCTCTATTGAGGCTTATGGTAAGTGATTTTCTTCAGACACTAATTCAGAAAGAGAGATTTGTAAAATCTTGAAAACAAAAGCAAAATCAATTGGTCAGTTTACATTAGTGCCCTGTGTGGTCACGTTCTGTAAGTTCTATAAACACTGTTTTAGCATATAGAATCATGACTCCTCGGGGACGTATGGAAGTTGCTTATTCCTGACCTCTGGCTACATTCTGGTCAGATGATCAATACATAGCCTTGTTTTCTATGTGTCTGGTTAATCACCCACTAACTAAGATGTATTGTTTTTTTTTTATCAGCATGGTTCTCATAGTCTTCAGTGCTATACTCAAGCCTGAATAAGCTTAAGCAGCACAAAACATTTCTTGGGCAAGGAACAGCAAAGCCTTTTTGTTCTTATCAGCACTAGATAGCACTCTACAAGGACACTTTTAAATAGGCAAAATTTTGTTTAAAAATTTTATGAACATTTTTGTGATTATAAAGGTCATATACAGAGGCATTAGTGTTACATAAGTCAGGTGCATTTCTTTTTGGACAGTGTCACACCTTCCTTCACTCTCTCCCAGTTTTTCCCTCCCACCCCAACCTACAAGTTGTATAGTTCCTTTTCAACATAGTGTCTAGTGAGTATCATTGCTGCATTTGTTCACCCTTGTCCCCACCATTTCTGTGCCTGCCCTTGCCCTCCCAAAGACAGATGAATGAACAAACAAGAAAGAAGGAAAAGAGAAGAAAAAAAGATCAACCCAAAACCTTGTGTTTCCATTTCCTGGAGTTCATTTTGATAAATATAATTTTAAATGATCAGAGTGCCTCTGCATTCCTTCTCTAAGAACATTCATCTCTGGGGGTTTCACTTTGCATGATTGCCTAGAGTCCTGTATAATGTTATCTTCTCTGGCTGTATTTTAGATCTAGTGTCTGCAAATGAGAGAAAACATGTGCCATTTGTTTCTGAGCTTGGCTTACTTCCCTTAACATGATGTGTTCTAGGTCTATCCATTTCCCTGTAAATAATAGAATGTTGTTTTTTTAAATGAGTGTGTAATATTCCATGTGTATAGGCACCACATTTTTTGAACCCAGTCATCTATTGTAGGGCATCTGGGTTGTTTTATAACTTGGCTATTGTGAATAAGCATGGGTGTGCAAATGTCTTCGCAGTATCTTGGCTTGTGATAATTTGAGTAAACCCCCACAAGTGGTATGGTTGTGTCCTAGGGGAGACCTATATTGAATGTTTTGAGGAACTTGTAGAGTGCTGTCCTGAGTGATTGTACTAGTTTACATTCCCACTGGCAGTATAGTAGGGTTCCTTTCCCCACACCCCCACCAACACTTGTTCAAATTCACCGTGTTGGCCAATCTAACTGGGGTGAGATGGAATCTCAGAGGTTTTTTTGTGATGTACATTTCCTGTATGCAGAGATGTTGAGCATTTCCTGTTATGTCCCTTTGCCATTCTTTTCTCTTCTTCTGAGAAGTCTCTCTTTACCAGTGCTTGAGCATTTAGTGATTGGTTTATTATCTTTGGGAGGGATTAGTTTCTTGAGCTTCTTGCATCAGCTGGATATTAAGACTTGGTTGGATTTATTGCTAGTAAAGGTCTTCTCCCAGTCTTATTGGCTATCTTTGTAGTTTAGTAACTCTGTCTGTTGCTGTGTAGAAACCTTTATTCTGATGTAATCCCATTTGTCAATTCTTTCTAACAGAGATCATTTTAAATAGAATTATCTAGAAAAGCAAAAGAATAAGAAAAATGAAAAGCATTCCAAGAAAAATCACAACCACCTTTGAAAGGGATATTCCTTTACAGTCTTGTGAACTACAAGAGGAATACCAAGTACTGTTCCTTCCATTCCACCTCACCTGGGAATTGATCCATTTGATAACTTGTAATTTTCTTTCTCCACACACTTCTGGAACTGACCATAAAGACACTCTGCATATTGAGTTTAGAAGTAAAAAACAATTTTTATCAAGGAGATGAATTTGAAAAGACACATTTCTAAATGATAGGACTTATTATATGCATTTGAGATAAGGAAAAGTGTTCAGGTAGTCAATCAATGATCTACTTTTGGTGTGTGCTTTCACATCCCAGTTCCTTATTTGCTTAACTGAGTGACAAGTCATAATTAGTCATGCCTGACTCACATAATCTAGGGAAAAGCCATGTCTTCATCACACTTTGCTTTTAAGCATTGGTCCTTCAGCTGGAGTATCGTCCACACTCAATTAATGCTTGTTTAAATAATGCATGAATTTCTCTTGTACAAACAAGACCATAAAATTAACATAGACATCAGATATCAGTAAGGTTGGTATATTTAGGAGTCATACCAAGGTATCTGTAATGATATTTTAAAAGCTTCTTAATACTATAATTATATAATTATAATACTAAATCATTCTCAATACTGTCGCTAATTTATCGATGACAGTATATATTTTAACAAGTTATACAAGATTTTTTTTCTTGGCATCAAACAAGATTTTTCTATTTAGTATATGTATTTAAATATAAATAATGAGGGAAAGTTTGTTTTAAAAATAATTTGCACTTTTGCTTTGTTAATTGAAACAATCAAATTAAAGGATCATGAGCTGGGCACTAGCGGCAGTGGTGCTTGCCTATAATCTTAGCTACTCAGCAAGCTGACATCTAAGGATAGAAATTCAAAGCAAACCTGAGCAGGAAAGTTCTTGAGATTCTTATCTTCAATGAAGCACAAAAAATGTGAGAAGTAGCATGGTAAAGCACTAACCTTGAGCAAAAAGAAGCTCAGAGACAGTACCAAAGCTAAGTTCAAGCTCCAGGACTAGCATACACCCCAAAATAGTCATATATCTTGCTTTTGAATACTATGATTTGCTATATCTGGGATATCATTGGTGTATATGTGCATTAGTAAAATGTTTAAATTTTAAAATATTTTTGGAGCTCCTTTAATGCAAGGCAACAGGAAAAAGTTGGCTACCAAAAGGGAGAGTGTTAGCTTCCAATTACAACGAAAAAGGACACTAATTTTAGTAAGAATATTAATTCATCCCTCCCCCCTCACCTTAAGATTTATCTCCCAGAATCTGGCAAATTTAACTAATTACATTGACTATATCAAATTCTACTGTGCTTTTATAAACATTTCTAACAAAATGAACTGTTCCTCACTGAATAACAACTGATTCTTGATTTCCACAATTTAAACAGCAATAAGTAGACACAGGCAAGCAGAACTTTATTATTAAATATGTGCAAATATCTCTGGTAGCCCCACAGTGTCTCCAAAGATGAGGCCTCATTCAGGGAAAAGTTCCTCTGTTTGTCACAACAACAATAGTGACAATCCTGATTTAAAGCAGCTGTCATGAAAATGACATATCTGCGATTTAGACATTTCCACAGATTTAAAAACACCAAGTAAACAGTTCTACGGTATCCATTTGTGAGGAACACTTTTATGATTTCCTTAGTTAGTCATAACACAAGAAAAAAAGGCAATAAAGCATTAGATGCACATAACACCCTCTCTCTAACACCAGGAAAACTGTGAGATAAATGATTCCCAGCTTTTCTTTCTCCTATTTTGCCCTGAGATCAAAATGATTAGTGAGATCCAAGGGTAAACTTAAAGTCCTGCTGCAGAAAGGGCATATTTCCAAACATGCAAAGGTTGTGTTTATAAGCTGAGCAGCAGGAGAGAATATTCCTGCGGTGAGACTCTAGGGCATTAGCCAAGTCAGCAGTATGTGACAACTCCTACACACAAATGTTAGCAAAGCCACTGAATTTTGTGAAGCAATAGAACCAGATACTTAGCCTGTGCAGCTACGGATAAGTCGGTATTGTGTAAACAAAAGGCAAAAATGAATGTCAAGATTATTATAATTATTATTATTTTCAGGATAACTTAATATTAATGGAAATTAAAAGGATACAAATATTTTCTTATTCTCCTTTTCAAGGGTATCAAATTACTTGTTTTCTAATTTGCTACAATTGTCCTAAAATTAGAGTCAGGGAAGTCAAATCTATGGCCCTTGGGGATTTTTGTCTACTGGATAGTTTATTATTTCTGAGGAAGAAAATGTAAAACTAAAACTAATGTGCTAAAAACTGCTCATTAAATAAATTAATAATTAATGATAATTGATCAAAACTGCAATTAATCTTATTTGCTTTGCCAGTGATACAACAATGTAAAGAGCCAGTTTATAATAATAAGGAAACAGAGTAAGGCCCTTGGGCTTCTCATTGTCAGATTTCCTTTTATATGTATACTGGATAAATTAAATACCAATGCTTTCTAATGTTTTTTAATCATCCTGATTCAAGAATTTATGATAAGATGCCATGAATATTTATGACTGGCATTTCAGATATAAATACCTAAGTATGTTACAGCTTTCTAGGTTAGGTTAGTTTATAAAATAAATCAAGCCTTTCTTTTAAATGAGGAAATATAGTTTTCAAAATGCTGATTTTCAACTAATAAATAAATCTTATTTAGCTAGAAGAGGATTGCTAGAATTCAAAACTCTCTAGAATCCTCCTTCCCCATTTTCCTGAAAAAATAGAAGCAAACCAAACCAACAAATATAGAATATTTATTCAAAAATGAAAGATCAAGTTTCCTGCTAGCTGTTGGTGAAATATTACCCAAATCGTACAGCCTTTGCCACTCTTCTCCAAGATTTCACAAATGACTCCCAGCCACGATGGCTTGAAGATATTACTGTTTGTATTTATACATGCTGGATCAGGTTCCTAATAGTATCTGTGAAAAAGCTATATACTGTGTATTTTTAAACCAAAGGGGGATGTAAGCAGGCTACATATTTTTTAAAAAATTCACTGAGATAGTCAGGTCTTTCCTAAGATGTCCACATAGTATTTATAGCTGGACATCTGCATTTTGGGGAGGAGGGAATGGTGGTGAAAGACCATAACATTTCCACTAGACATAGACAGATAAGACTAGTATTTTATCTTGATTTTCAAACTTGACCAGATGGAAAGAGACCAAGATTAGTAAAAGTACACCTACCTCTCCCTGGTGTCTGTGAGATATTTCCAGAATGAATGGCCTAGGGAAGCAAAATATGCCCTGCTTAGGGGGGCAGCATCCCCTAGAGGAGGGAGAAGGGGGGAGGTGGAATAAAGGGAGATAGGGGAATGCCCTATAGTGCCCACTTTCTCTCTGCCTGATGTTTAGATTCCATGATGTGAATTGCTCCACTCTGAAACATTCCTCCACCACACCATGGTGAGACCCTGAACACACTTCCTTCCCTGCTTACATTGTTTTCTCTGATTCTTTGTCATAACAACAAAACATGGGTCTGTTTTGTCATCATTCACTGTACAATACAGTATAACAACTAGTTGTATGCCACATATGTTTGGGTTTAGTATTACAAGTAACCTAGGGACACTTTAAAATAAACACAGGGTATGAATCAGTCATAGATAGATATATTTTCTGCAAGACACTTTGAGCATCCTTCTCTACTTACTCTCTCCCTCTTGCTCTCCCTCTTCTTCCTTCTACTTCCTTCCTTTCCCTCTCCTGCCCCACCCCTCTGTCACTTTTTGTCTACACACCCCTTACTTCTTTTGTAAAGCATGCTTTGTCAATCCCTCTTCACCTCAAAGCTAACAGGTTTACACAAGGAGCTCACTTGGCCTTTCCTGAAAGCAGTGTGGTCCATACAGAATTACTTTCCATACATGAATGATCACCACATCCAAAAGGCTCAGGCTGAAGTTATGGAACCTGTGATGTTTAACTGTGGGAGTTTCTAGGGTCCCCGGGGCAGTAAAAGGAACAGCTGCTTAAATATGGCTTGCCCTTTGACTAATGGACAAAATCACTGAATGGACAGACAAAAAAGGATTAACATGTATAAGTCTTAAACAAAAATAATACCAACACCAGAAGAACAAGCACAAAGAAAAGGACAGTAAAAAAAAAAATAACCAGAGAAGTTGTATGGACAAAGAGGTCATGGATGGTGAAATTGTAAAAATGCTTTGTTCTTTGAAAGTAATTTCAAAGGGAAAAGAAAGCATCTATCTTTGACCAAGCCCTTGCATAAATATGCATAGGCAAGTGTTCTCATTGCAGTAAGACAGGGAAAAGTCAATTCTTTGCCATTGGACCTGTAATTTGAATTGGAAGCATTGAAATGCCAATTAAACACAGTGTTTTAAACAAAAGAAAAGGGGAGGACATAAAAAAACAGAGTCTTTTCCTCTGTACTTTTTTTTTTAAAGCTACTAACTCTTTTCTTTAATTTTTTACTCACACATGTAAGAGTTTAGAACCAGGGTCACATGATAATTCTGAGTGATAGTTCTGAAATCTATTCCCAGGATTCATTTTTGACTATTCACAGGAGGGTAGACCCCTGGCTGGATTCTAGAGGGGTTAAATACTGAGAATGCCTCTACTTTTAGACCATGAAACTACACCTGGGACACCACAAGAATGAAGTTACTAAAAAGCTTTGAGAAGAGATGGGAGACAGTCATAAATAATGATTGTCTGTTGTATCATGTTTTATATACTTCTGAAAACATGACACCAGGAGTACAGGTACTAAAATCACAATAGTTCTAAATAAGAGTTATAAAAGTCAAGAGTTATATAAACAAGGAAATTACTTTGAGTCTTTAGAAGGCATAATGCAAAATAAGAATTGTGTATAACATCATTTCTGACTTATGAATGCCTTCCCATAAGATGTGGAATAATGAAAAAAGCCACAAATCTCAAACAATCCTGCTATTTTAAGCAATGGAAGAGAGAGCATATTATGTTTAAAAATCATACAGTACTTCAAACACTGTGGAATGAGAACAAAGCTCTATGGAATAATGAATGGATGGTGTGTATTAGAGCAGCTCTTATTCGGGTAGGACACTTCAAATACTATTTGGCTGCTACTTCTGCCAGAGTTTGCTTTGTATCCCATGGAGATGATCTGACCTTAAGCTTTTGTTAACTTCAAAGAGAGCTCCGTTTTTGCCTCATCTCGGCAGGATGGAAGAATCAGACCCTTGGTTAGCAACAGGAAGCCAATTTGATTTCAATATTGTGAATTCTTTACTCTGATGCAGCAAATGTTATCTGGGCTATCTCAGTGGGCCAGTGTAGAACCAAATGAGACATCAGAATGCAGACCAAATGCATAGATCTGGTGTGGCTGTCAGGTCTAAAGAAAGAGTGTATTAGAAGACTCTTTTAATAATCAATTATGATTAAATTAATACTCTCCTGGACGAACTTGTTGATTCATTCTGTGGGTAGAGCCAATATTTCCCTTATTTTTTTTCCAGTGGCTGTAGCTCAGAAAGAGGTAAACTATCAACGCATGAATTTTGATGAGTGTTATTCGTTTGTTTTTAACATGATAGCAAAAATCTTGGTATCGTTTACTTATAAAGGGGTGCTCTGGCTTGTTTTCCCAAGTTTTCATTCCAGAATCAAATAGACCCAATTATTTAAGACTCTTATTGGGGGTGATAATTATGTGGGAGAATAGACGATGGAGCAAATTGCTCATTGAATGGACCAAGAACAAAGAGGAAGCGAAAGACATTGGGTCTCACAGAGCTCTTTGAGGCCACACCCCAATGTCGTAAGTACCTCCCCCTCACTTCTCAAACATCCCACTGCCTCTCTATAGCTAGAGCCATGAAATGGCTATCCCTGGATTTGTCTTTAAGTAAAGGATCTATGGAGGATAGTGAACTTCAAAACCATTGGAGTTGCATCTATCCAGTGAGTTCCCACTCAGAATTGCAGCCCCATTGTTTTAAGTAAGTACAAAAATATAGTCTTGCAGCAAAAAAAAAATTAAAAAATATATATGGAGGCTAAGATAATACAGTAGGTTAATGATTCAAATGTTAGGTTTCCATGAAACATGGATTGGAGCCATTCTTGAGATTCATTAATAATCTTAAGTATATTAAATAATAGTGTCACAGAGGTGAGCCTGGAAAAGGTCCTGACCCCAATATAATGCCTATTCTCTTGCATGGAAGATTGAGGAGTACCTATAAGCTTGACGTTTCACGTATTTTATTACCTAAACACAGAAGCAAATGAAACAATATTGGTAACTGCAACCTGTTACGAACTGCGATTAAAAAAATCTCTCAGCTGTGGAAATCACTACAAGCAGTGTGGGAGGGTGGTCTAGTGGGAGAGTGCTTGCCTACCACGCAAGAAACTTCAATTCCCCGGTACCGCATACCCAGAAAAAGCCTGAAGTGACTCTGGCTCAAGTGGTAGAACACTAGCCTTGAGAAAACTCAAGGACAGTGCTCAGGTCCTGAGTTCAAACCTCAGGACTGGCAAAAAGAAAGAAAGAAAGAAAGAAGAGGGAGGGGAGGGGAGGGAGGAGGGGAGGGGAGGGGAAGGAAGGGAAGGGAAGGGAAGGGAAGGGGAGGGGAGGGAAGGGGAGGGAAGGGAAGGGGAAGGAAGGGAAGGGAAGGGAAGAGAAGGGAAGGGAAGGGAAGGGAAGAGAAGGGAAGGGAAGGGAAGGGAAGGGAAGGGAAGGGAAGGGAAAGACAGGAGAGGGGAGGGGAGGGGAGGGGAGGGAAGGGAAGGGAAGGGAAGGGAAGGGAAGGGAAGGGAAGGGAAGGGAAGGGAAGGGAAGGGAAGGGGAGGGAAGAAAATAACAGCAAAGACTCTATCTTTAGAAACAAACAGCTGGTGTCTTCTAGAATGTTACAGAAATGAAATAATAAGACAGACCCAGGAAAGCCAGTTATAGATGAAATGACATAAAAGAGAACTAGTAAGATTTGTTGAAGCAATTGAGGTGGTTGAGCAGGGGACTAAAACTTTTAGCTTAGAATATGAAGGTGACTAGTGATGTTGTGGAGATGGAAATCCCCAAAACAGGAAAATAAATGCAGCTTTGGAATTTCTGAGTTTAAAAGCCTAAATGTTGACACTTGCTTGTTTTAGATCAGGGTGGATATGGGACATCAAGTATTTGATCTGAGTTAAATATTGATGTTAAGATGAAAGGCTTGGATTTAGGTTCACTTAGTTTAGTGCGAGTCGGTCATAAAACACATTACACTGCAAGGAATTTGCAAGGACATAAGATGCCGTGATGCTTATCTTTTCTTTTCATCTGTCTTCCTTCACTGTTGTATGCATACACATATATGCAGGTTTGAAGTACCCTTTCTGTGTAATGCTTAAACCAGAACTTTTCCAGATATTTAATTTGAATGTATTGTCTGCAAACTGAGAATTTGGGAATGGAGCCCAAGTCAAAATATGAAAGCTTCCTTTCTAGCTTTTTGTCTAAATGGTGATAAGAGTTTCAGAGATTTTCCTGACTGGGCTAGCTTGGAAACACGATCCTCAGATCTCAGCCTCCTGACTAGCTGCTTGTACCACTGCTTTCTCATCTCAATTCTTCAAACAAGATCAAGTGTGGTATTTCTCACTTACCACATCAAGTCAGTGGTCAGAATGTTTTTAATCCTTAGCATTTCTGATTCTGAGATCTAGGTTCACTGCATCCAGACTATTTGGAAGGCAATGTCTTTAATAATGAGTGCATCGTGATGTGTAGAGCCTTCTTACTTTCAAGAGTTTCTCTAGTGGAGTTTACAGAGTTTAGAGGTTATCAGCCATTGCAGTAAGGAAGGTGTAATTCCAAACTTAGATAAGTGTTCTCATAAGGCAAGTTTTGCCTGTAGGGAAAAGGTGAATACAAAAATCTCTTGTGGGGGCCGGGAGTTTGGCCTAGTGGTTAAAGTGCTTGCCTAGCATGCATGAAGACCCGGGTTCGATTCCGCGGTACCACATACATAGAAAAAAGCCGGAAGTGGTGCTGAGGCTCAAGTGGTAGAGCTCTAGCCTTGAGAAAGTCCAAGGACAGTGCTCAGGCCCTGAGCTCAAGCCCAGGATTGGCAAAAAAAAAAAAATCTCTTGTGATAATGGATGGAAGTCTAGGGAAGCTAACCTAAAAGATGAGGACATGGAAGAGAATGGTTATCAGACTAGTAGAATATGTAGAAAAAGAACATGGTTGGAGTCTATGGAAAATTAGAAGAAGACATAGTTGAACTCTAAGCAAGGGGTAGAGGAGTTAGAGAGATGACCACTTGGAACTCACCATATCCAGTCAGAATTTTGATCTGTGTCCTGTGAATAATGAGAGGTCATTGGAGATTTCCATTTTATAAAGGCAATTGTCTAGGTGATGCAGCCCATATAGAGAGAGCTGCTGAACTCATGCAAAGGATAAGGACACCTCCTCTCTGTGCTGGCTCTGCATTAGGAACTAGCTGAGCATCAAACCCTCTCCAGAGCTTTTATTTCAGGCACAAATATGCATGGTTAATTTTGGGAGTACTATTAGTTTCTACTGAATAATTCAGCACTGAAAGGAGGTGATTTAAGATTATTCAGTTTTGCAATCCTGTCTCTCTGCTGGGATTCAACATTGTCTATTTGAAAAGTGTGGGAAGTAAATGTGGAAAAATCTTTACTGTGAAAATCACTTCCCATTGTCATGTAATTACCATAGGAAATTGCCTCTTATCTGTACTCTGCTTCTAAAGAAATTCACCCTTTGGGTGACAGAGAGCTTTTTTCTGTTACAGATTAATTATATTGTAGTTACAGATGATCGTGGATAAAATTGACTTCGTATTTGAATGTGTTCATTTTGTTGAATTAAAATGTCATGACAAACCAAAACATTTATGCAGACATCAGCTTGTAGAACTGTTGTTCTACTAGTGTTGATAATAGGTAAGTAGTAAAGAATGACACTTGGAGGTTTTTCCATCCAAGGGGAAGAGCTCTGGAGCAAGAAGGAAATTTTCGGACTAAAAGTTCTTTTTATTAACTTCAGGTTCTTTAAAACATGGGAGAAATAGTTCATCACCAACACTAACCACTCAGGGCATTTCAATGCCAATAATATGTAAAAGCAAGAGGTTCTAGAATGAAGTGAATATTCTTTGAACCTAAACATTCCCAATGTTTTAAATATGCTCTTCAAGAACCATTGGAATCACAAGGATAGATACAAAAAAAAATTGTTTCAGCAAGGCCAAATTTACTTCTGCAGAAGGATACACCAGCAGCCAAAGATCACCACAAGCATACAGAGCAGAGATGCTGCTTCAATATTTGCTACTAATGCAGCAAGATCTGCCCCTCTGCCCAGATTGGCTGAGGGAGATTCACAAATGGCAAGTTTGAATAAGGTGAAATGTATTTATATAAAATGGCTCTGGAATAAGGTTAACTGTGCACAAGTAATCCCAAAATAGATCTACACCCTCTGCTATTTCTTGCACATTTGAGGTGTGTCCTAAAATAAAATAAAGCAGTTTCACACAAAACTTTACATTTCAAAAACTCTTCTTATTCCAAAAATATGTTTCTCTTTTCCTTAGCAGGAGCCAAACTACTAGGCAAAAGCTGGAACTTTAAAAAAAAACACACTTAGAAAAGACAGTTTTTCTCATACCTTTGAATGCATTAATGTTGGCAAATGTGGACAAACTTAAGAATATTTATAATATACATAGCAGTAATCTGTGGTTTAAAAACTTTGTGAAGTAAGCCAGACTCAAAGAAACATACACTCAATAGTTTCCCTCCTTTGTAATAATTAGTACACATCTAGGACTCTCCTACTTGAGGATTACAATATTACAAAACCTAGGTATATAAGATCATATAGGATGAGACTAAATGAAAGGATCTCTAGGATATGGAAACAAAAACTTTATCTTGAGTGATTGTTGTTCTTAATGTACTGTGTTATTTCTCTTCACTTTTTATTTGCCCTTTGGTTAATCTCATATTGTTACTGTATCTGACTTGGTTACCTGGTATATCATATATATATATATATATATATATTTGATTGTTTGGAATAGGAAAGGGAAGGGGGAAAAACAAGATGATTCGGAAGGGAGAGGAACAAAAACATGAGAAGGGGTATCAAGGTGTGAGAAGTAATGTATCTACTACCTGGCAAATGTAACTGTAACCCCGCTATACATTTCCCTGACAATAAAACATTAAAAATAATTAAAAATAAAAACTTTCAAAGGCACACCTCTGGCAATATTTCTCTTAATCATTCTTCTCCTAAACTGCAATTAGAATATGCAGGAATTCATTTTTTGCAGGTAAAGTTCCCTGGTTGTTACCTGTTATTTCTTCTTATGTTATCTTTTTCGTTTACCAAAATATCATAGTTATGTGTCATCTGTTATAAAACAGAGCATACATCACATATACTATATAAACTATATATATGAAATATGGACAAATATATGTCTTTCTTATTTTAAAATTTACACAACATAAATGGATCTTTAATCTTTTTAAATCTTATATTTGTTACTACTTTCCTCCATGCTGGAAATATTTTTAGTGTAAACTAAATAAAGGCAAATAGATTTAAAAAGGTATGTAACTAACATTGAGTATGTTTTAGAATCAGTCTTAAGATGATTAAGATGTACATTTATGTAAATTGTGTAGCTCTACCTCAGACAATTTTATCGATAGGATCATCCAAATAAAAGAGAGTGTTCAGTTTAATGGGACTTAAAGTTAATGGTATACAAGTTTCTCAGATTTATGGTTGCTGCTTTCACTCACTGCCACCATGCAGGAAGTTCACATTATATCACACTTCTTTTTTGTGTGTGTGGACTCTCATAAACATTACTACCTAGTCTGGCTTCAAACCTCAACCCCCAGACTAGCTCTCCACTTCCTGAGAAAGTAGGATTAGAAGAGAGAGCCACTGGTGGTCATCTTTAGAAGTGTTTTATCCCTTGGCAAAATCTAACCATTCTTAGGAAGTATATCAAAATTCAGTAGCAGCTCTGTAATTATCACACAATCTCTGCTGAATTATTTTACAGCAAACTATAGAAAAGGTAATATTTTGCTTTTGCCAGTACTTGTTAGATTCACTGAAACCAATTGACATGGTTGGCCTTGAGTAGATGCTGATAACATTAATGAGATTCATTGAAATTTCTATTTCTATTAGCTTTTATAAAATTATTACAGCAAACTCAGATATATTTAACTTAATGTTTTAAACTTTCAAACCCATGCTTACTTTAATAACTATTCCAGAGAATATAATTTTTATCTTGTCTTTAGGTGCATGAGATAGACATCTAAAATTAAGTTGATATTCTATAATTGTATAAGAGAACATTGTTATACATAGTTAAAATTCTTTCATTAATTTTTTTCCAGAGATTTGTTGAATATCATCTACCACCTAGCAGCCATGATATGGGCAAATAGAATCTGATGCTTTTCCTTAGAAAATTCTGTCTTACAAATATTTGGATAGGCTAGATTCAGAAATACCTTGTGAGTCCTTGTATATTTTAGTCTAATTCATTCTTTATATTTTATGGTTCCACTGCTCGAAAGGGACCTCATGTGTGATAGTAAGTGTTAACACTAGTAGTGCTGAAAATGCTAAATACATCAATGCTCATTGGAATCATTTGATTAATACCTAAAGGTAGCACAATCTATTAAAACCAGTCAAAAGTTGGGTGGATGCTTTTCTAGTCAGTTTCCTATTTACTAAGTAGATTATTTAGCTATAAGAAAACATTAGGGCTGGGAGTTTGGCCTAGTGGTAGAGTGCTTGCCTAGCATGCGTGAATTCCTGGGTTCTATTCCTCGTTACCAAGAGTGGTGGTGTGGCTCAAGTGGTAGAGCCCTAGCCCTGAGAAAGCCCAACAACTGTGCCAGCCCCTAAGTTTTTTTTAAGTTTCAATTTTTTTATTTTGGGGCAACATTTTTTTTCATTTTTTTCCAAATACAATGAGCAACATGTTCACATTTGCTTATGATGAAAAGACCTTTTATCTGAAAACATTATATTTTCTTTAAAAAATTCAGTGATATGAGACAAAGTTGAAATATGCAAAGGAATTAAAAGAACAGAGGTAGTAGTATTCAATGATAAAAATAATAGAGCATTATTTAATGATAAAATGAACAGAAGAAAATTTAAAATAATCACCGGATACTGATGACTTATATCATTAATCCTAGTTAATTAGAAGCCTAAGATCTGGAAGATGAGATTCAAGGCCAATCCCAAAAGGGAAGTTCATGTAACACCGTCTTCAAAATAACCAGCAAAATGCTAGGCTAGAGGCATGGCTTATGTGGTAGAGCAGAAACTGAGGGGGAAGCTGAGAAAAAGTGAAGCCTGAGTTCAAATCTTGTTTCGTTTGTTTTATTTATCTGTTTGTGTCTTTTTTGCCAAACAATATAAAACAAAAGCATAGTATATATCTCTTGGCTAGGTGTTTATCATTCATTATTTTTTTGTAGTCTTGTGATGATTTTTTTATTATTCCTATTTTTGAGTTGTTTCTAGACTGGAGAATTCTGGAAAAGACATTGGGAGGAGCAATTCGTTAATAGCTTATATCTGAAGTTGATATAGTTGTATTTTAGAAATCTGTTATAGATTTCTGTATGTGTGTGTGAGAGAGAGAAAGAGACAGAGATAGACACACACATATACAGAGAGAGAGGGGGTGGAGGGAGAATCAGGGCTTGAACACAGGGCCTACTTGTGAGCTCCTGTGCTCAAGGCTAGCACTCTATCTCTGAGACATAGCTCCACTTCCAGCTTTTTGGTGTAGTTAACTAGAGCTAAGAGTCTTACAAACTTTCCTGAGCTGGTTTTGAATTGTTATTCTCAGATCTTAGCCTGCTGAGTAGCTAGGATTACAGGTATGAGCCATTGGAACACACAATTTCTTTTTTTTTTTTACAAGCAGGTTTTATTTTTCAGATGAGATTTGGACTCATCAGCAAATTCAGCAAAATTCTAATTTCTGTTTTTTTTCCCTCTGCCGTCACGTGTGCCCCTCTTCAATTTCCAGCTCCTTCTCCATGTAGTGGCACATCTGTTACAATTGTTGAACCTACAGTAACCTGTCATATTTACCCCAATCCTTAGTATATATTGGGGTGAGCTCTTGATATTGCACATTATATGGGTTCGGGCAAATATGTAATGACAGGCACTTACCACTAAGCTATCATTTAGAGCAGTTTCTCTGTCCTGTGCTCTGCTTCCCCCCCCCCCCCCCCCCCCTTCTCTCACTCTCAGTCACTGGTGAGACAGCTTTTTGCAGTGAATTCTAAAGCTGCTGTAAATGCACTCATGGGCAGAATTTTGAACTGACAGGTTTACAACCCCTTTGAGTGAAGAGTATCAAGTGCCATCAAGTACCATCGCTGGATTATATGGTAAAAGCTTTCGCCTCCTAAGAACAATCAAAATGACTTCTACAGCAGTGATTTCCATTAGTTGTGTGTGCAACAGATCATTTTTTGTTGACCACCCAGCCCTCCTCACCCTTCACACAGTTACACCAGGAGAGTGCACAGAGGGTTTGGCAGTTTTCCAGGAGGAATAACGGGGTGCTGGACACCAAAGGGCCTTTGGGGTCCAAGGTTTCACTTGGCTCGAAGTGACAATATCTGTCCTTAGTCACGGGACACACAACACAAGATTTGCCTGTCTCCTGTCTATGGCAAAGTTCAGGTCTGGCAGAGGCACACTCCCCTGGTTAGGCGGTAGGATAAAAGAACATTGATTCAACCTTCTGTGCCTTCCAGAAGCCTGTAGCGATGAAATGGATGGGATGCTTTTCACTGGCTGCAACTCCTGAGATTGGAGGCGTTGCTTACCGGGACTGTTACCTATGGGACGATTTGCTGAGCTCTGCACTTCGGATCTGGGCATTTTCTCAGGCTTTTGGCTTGTCTTCCAGTCTGAAAATACTCCTTAGATGGTCATCTATGGTATTCTGTGAAAGATGACTCAGAACATAATTTGCATGTTGAAATATGAGGTCATTTTTCTCCATGTCTGAAGTCAAATAACCTTGATTCTTCATTTCAGTTTTCTTTCTTAAGCTTCATTGAAAAACAAATGAGTCAGGTAGGTTTACAATGGTAGGTAAATAAAGGAAAAACCAAAGCATGCGTGGACGCGCGTGCGCACGCGCGCACACACACATACACACACACACACACACACACACACACACACACATATGTATGCACATGGTCTTATTCTCCAGTTCAGTATTAGTCTTTTATCACTGAAATAATTTGTGTTACTCAAAATACCTGGCCACGTACTTATTAATTAAAGCTGACATTTTCCCAATAAAATCTATTTGATTATCATAGAAGCTATATTTCTTTGTACCACTATATAAAAATATGCCAGCAATGCAGGAAAGATGAATGAACCCTTGATGCAATCCTTTTGTCTTGTCAGTTCAGTGACAGGAAACAGAGCCTAAATGGATACAGACCATATTTCCTTTGTTTTCAAGTGAGAAGCCATTAACAGTTTTTCCAGGATTACTGTATTCGTGACACTTGCAAATTGATTTATGGTATTTGCCTAGCAGGTGATTGCACAAAAGCTTTTTAATTTTCTTTGCGTTTATCTTTCCTCAGGTTCATGGCATTAAGTGATCCCAATCTTTTTTCAGGCTTATGGAAAAAAGCCTGATCCTCCTCTCCCCCAACACCTGATATCAGATCAGGCAATAATTTAGCCTAACCTGACAATTGTATAAAAAGGAGCTTTGTAAAGTGACATAAGGTCAGAGGGAGGGGAAAGTGACATCTAATTTTCAGGGCTTTGTATGAGAAATCTTGCTTGAAGCAGATCACTGGTTCTTAAGCCCTTTTAGTGTGCAGCAAGTAGAAGGTTAAACAATTCCAAGTTATAATGCTGGCTCAGACAATTACACAAATCCGGTTATTTTTAACACGTATTATTTGGACGCCGGTGTCATAATACATCCTTTCCCGCTGGCTATAATAAAACTTGTTGATGTATTTCAAGCATTCTCAGTAGAGAAATGTTGTTTAATAAGTTGGCAGGCACAAAGTTAGTTCCAGGCTCGTGGATGCTGGGACAATTGAATGGCATCTCTTGGTGGTGAAACACACATCATATAGTCCTATGGCACTCATTCTCTCTGTCTCTCTTCCTCCCTCCCTCTTTCCCTGTCTCCCTCCCAAGCTCCCTTTTCCCCTTTCTTATTCCTTCTCCCTCCTTTACTCTCTCTCTCTCTCTCTCTCTCTCTCTCTCTCTCTCTCTCTCTCTCTCTCTCTCTCTCTCTCTCTCTCTCTCTGTATGCTCCATGTCATTTATAAAAACTGTGTAGGAAATGTCATTGATGTTTCTTCCATATTGACTTCTACAGAAATAAATAGCATTACAAATACTATTCATAAGAATTCCCCTGTTTCTTTTATTTTTAATCTCATGTCACATTTTCTGTTTAGGAATTGGATTTGATCATGATCCTAAATAACTATTAAGATTAAATGACAAGGACTTAGAAAATACCGTTCAGGTTAAATATGCTGACCAATACTTTCTGACTTTCTTAATTGCCTTTGGGTGCTTTACCAGCATGCTCAGATTTTATTCCTGTGGATAAAGGAGAAGCTCTTCATTTGATACTCCAATGTGCAAATTTAAATAATTTTAATTTCTGAAAGAGAAGCAAAAATATTTAAAAATCCATTAGGAACATCAGAGAGCCTAAGTGTCAAAGTTTGGAATCATTTTATTTTTTCTGAGGGAAAAATAAAAGCATTTTCACTCTATTGGGAATCATTAGAGAGACTGAGTGTTGAAGGTTCTCAGTCAACAAGACACCATATTCATTAGATGAAAGAAAACAAAATCCAGAATGCTTAAGGAATAGTGATTATTCAAGCTCCATCGATAGCCAGAGTTGACTGAACTAAGCTTGTTCTTGTGATATGATGGTTGAACAAGGATCCCGGAGAATGAGAAAATCTCGAAGTGACCAGACATCTTGAGACCTAGACCAAGAACTCACTCTGTTCATTGAAGTCTTACCAGATGCTGGAGGTGAATAAATGAATTCTCGGGAGAAGCTATGGAGTGAATTGCACATGCCTGAGCCTGAGAAGGAAGAATGGAGAAGGCTTTTCCATTCTTACACCCCATTCTCCTGACATTGTCTATGTTTTAGAATATTTTCAGTAATTGGTCATTTCACTGGTAAATGCTTTTGAGAATGTATTTTTTTGGAATAACTACGATTTGGTAACTCAAATAGAACCCATGCAAGTTAACCATTCTCTTGGAATCAGAATTCTCTGAGTAGAGACTAAGCGTGTTACTTCTGGGAATTCAATGATGATCAGGATCTCTAGTATTAGAAATTCTACAGAGCTGCAGAATGCCAGTAGTAATACCTGTAATCCTTGCTACTCAGAAGGTGCAGATCTATAGATCAATGTTAGAAGTCAGCTCAGGCGGGGAAGTCTACTAGACCTTTACCTCCAAATAACCACCAAAAAGCTGGAAGTAAACCTGTGGTTCAAGTAATAGAGTGCTAGCCTTGGACCCAAATAAAGCTCAAGAACAACAAGCATGCCCTGAGTTCAATTCCCAGGATGAGCACACACATACACACTGAAGAGAAGGAATTCTACTTTACAATCACACATGACTTCACTGCTCCTTCCTAAATATCCTGTTGCAGCTCCACTATTCAACTCATCGGGTGGGAGGGTTCAGTTACTTCCCTGTGCCATGTGCTAAGTGACAGCTGCATTCCCCCTGATCCTCTTCACCATGCAGCACTCTTGACCTTGACCTTGACTTGGGAGGCCAGCTGGAATTGACAAGGCTTAGCCCACTCTGCTTTCCCTTTCTTTCAGCTCAGGATGCATGTAAGCTAAGAGAATGAATAATTTTTTGTATTTTCCAGTACCAACTTCTTTTGAACTAAGAAGAGGTAAATAAAGGTGTAGCCCTGCCATCCTATGAAGTTTTTGTACTTGTTTAGGTTAAGAGAACATCTCAAAATGGCTGTCTTCTAAATTCTTATCTCACTAATCACACTGAAGCAATCTATTTAGTTAGGAATGGTCAAGCTGACACAAGAATACCAATTTTGTATTTAGTTATATTTCAGGGTTCCTCCCCCAAAAATGGAATTTCAAATAGGAGGACAATTTTAGCCAATTTATCCATATTCATGAAAATTAGTTGATTTCTTTTAGATCTGAGTTAATGCGATTAAAATAAGCCATCAGACATTGGATTTATGTGACTGCCTAGGTCTCAAATTATTTCAGTATATTTTGTCCTTGGCCTGTGTGTCAGCTCCATCCTGAATTCCAATAATTGCTTTTATCTTTAAAGTCTGGCATGAGGCATTAAACACATATTCTTTCAAGAAAGATAAATTGGAATATAATTTCATTGCTGTCTTACTGTTGCAAAACAGAATTGCTAAACAGTGTGTCCTTTATGCCTCTGACAATGGAATTAAGGATAATTTTCCTTTCCAATCTGACAGCTATTTTTGGCTTCTGCCATTACTTAATGGAGTCATGCTAGTGGGGGGGCTCTCATTTTTAACTTGAATAGTTTTTGTGCTATTGTTAATAAGCATGCAAATTTCAGATAAATTGAGGCTAATCCAGGTAAGAGATGAGATCAGATATACAATTCATCATTATCTACCTTGTAGAAATACATGATGTCACTAATGTGCGTTAGGTCTCTGAATATTTACTTTACGACAAGGTTCTGACTGGCATCCTTACATTGAATAAGTTTTGGGGCTAATGCTATGTGCTTGATACTATTAAAATTCCAAAACTTTGGAACCAATACTGAATAATTACAGTCTATGAAATGTTGTATGGTAGCCTTTAGGACTTTTTGAACTTGCTAGCCCAAATCAGGAGAGTAATTAAAATGACCCTTATTAACTGGCTGTTCATATTTCAGGGAGGGGTGATATGCTTGATATGAATCTTGGAATATTGTCTCTTGACAACGTCCTGATTTTAAAGCCATATAAGTCCAGGACAATGCCTTAGAAATATTCCTTAGGACAATGAAAGAATATTAAATAATAGCTGCAGACAAAAAAATAACAATACATTTTGTGGATGTTTTTCAAATTGCTTCAGAAGAAAGAAAGGGACTATTTTTCAGTGCTGTTCCTGGGGCTTGAAATTGGGGCACAGGCACTGTCTCCACATTTTTGGATTTTTTTTCTCTTTAAAATTTTTGGATTTAAAAAAATGTGTTTATTTGTTTTTGTTCAAGACTAGCCCTCTACAGCTCCACTTCCAGCCTTTTCGTATGCTTAATTGGAGATAAGAGAGAGTCTCAGGTACTTTTCTGTCTGGGCTGCCTTCAAACCTTGATCCCCATATCTGTTTGCTGAGTAGCTAGGATTACAGACTGGGACCACAGGCAGCTGGCCAGAAAAAGGGCAGTTTAAAGGCCATAGCATTTATATGTTGTTGTTTTTTTTTCCAAAATGCACACGGGGATCAGTTTCTCCCATCTTTATAGGAATGCATAGAGTTCAGGGAGAGACTCAATTGCCAAATAAAAAGCAATGCTTTCTGTATTTCATTTATTGATCAAATTAGATCATTCACCAGGGCAGTGGGTTCATTTAGATAGGGATGCACTTGAAAATAGTTAAAATTACTGGCATAAATTGTGTGTTAGGAAATAATTCGAACAAGCCAATTAAGTTTTCTTAATTTCCACTTGGGGCAATTGAGATCAGACAAAATAATTACAAACTTATAAAGTGGATTACTGTCATTCAAAATTCCCCAAAACATTATTTGCCTTATCTATACAGACATAGGAAAGAAACCAGTCTAATATTTATTTTAAAAATTAGTTACTTAAAAATGATATTTTAAAACCCATTACTATGTAACCTGTTTTTCTCTTTATCAGTCATGGGATTTGAGCGTGAGGACTTATGCTTACTAGATAGGCACTCTACCTCTTGACTCACACCTCCTGCCCTTTTTGTTATAAATTTTATTACTTTTGTGTCTGGGACCAATTGTAGATCGTAATACTCCCACGTAAAACCTCCTGCATAGCTGGGATGGCATGTGTACAACATCTAACTCAGCACCCAGCTTGTTTAGTCAAGATGGGATTTTCTTAAACTTTTTGCTGACTTTGACCTCTGAGGCCCAAGAAACTAGGATAACAGGTATGAATCGCTGTACCAGACTTGGATTACCAATTTTGAGAATACCTAGCAGACTCTTGGGGTTGTAATCCAGTGGTACAATTCTTGATGAAAATACAAGCGGTCTTATATTCAATCGTTCGCATCACACAAGAGAATACATTGAAACAGTGGTTAGAGCCAGGCACTAGAAGTCCTTGAGACACTTATCTCCAGCTAACCACCAGAAAACTGGAAGTGGGACTGTGGCTCAAAGCAGTTGAGAGCTAGCCTTAAATACCAAAGCTCAGGGATAGCCCCCAGGCAATGAGTTCAAGCCTTATGACCAACAAATAAATAACAACAACAGCAACAAAACCATTTTTTAGATGTCTATTATCATAATGATTCAGAAAAAAAAAGTAAAGTGAGCCAAGGAAAATGGGAATTTAGTTCCTGACTGGATTTCTGTACAACTTTATATAGGTTAATATTTGCTTAAATAGGAAACAAATGATGTTATGTTGTTACTCTTGAAACCAAACTTGCATTTGTAAATTTCCCTTAAAATAACTGTCCTTTACCTAATTGTTCGTAACTTTTCTCTTTTTCTCAAAGAAAACATCTTACTTGAAATATTCAGCTACTTTTGTGAAAGCTATTATACCAGCCTACTCTGTTTCTTCATCAGCCTTAGTAATGTCTCATAATGTAAATGTAAAACAATGGATGGACAAAGCTCCTTCTTGAACAAAATGAGCTTAATGAAGTCATTTTCCTAGCCATTGATATTCATTATAGTATATAGAATATTTGTTAAATATAGTTTCCTCTGACTTACTAACAATGCATTCTGATGGTTAAAGTTTTACCACATAGCTATCTCATCATTTTTGACCTATAAAGATTTAGTGAGGAAAAACCTCATAGGATCTATTTGAGAATTGGTTTACTAAAATTACTAACAGTAATAAGTTTAATTTCTGCTTTGTGGCTATTTCAGAGTTTATAAATGAATAAGCCATTATTTTTTCTCACTTTGCAGGCCATTCACATATTCTTCTTAGAAGAAAAGTGAGATTTTAAATCTCTCCTTCCTGAAGAGCCATGGGGCTACTTTCACATGGAAGAGGATTAGTCCTTTCCTTGATTTTCTTCCTTTTAAAATTCACAACAGCAACTGAAATTCCACTTTCAGGTAAAGGGATACCATTCACTGTCTGTTACAGAATTTTATACTTGCATTGTGACATTAAGTAGAATACATATGGATTGAGAATGTAACTTTTCTGTCCTATTTTTGTAGATTCTTTTTTTTTCCAGAAATTTGTCATACAAATTCTTGTCTACATCTTAGGAACTATTTGGTTGCTATAATTCCACTGTAACTCATGCTTTTTGCTTCATATGAAAGTTTGTCCTGTAACAAGAAATAGAATAAATAGATCCAGAGAGCTTTCCTATTTACATGTCTAAGATGTTTTGTAATATTACAAACAGCTTTTGTTTTTATACATGTGGGTTGCTTTATGTTAAGGAGAATTTTGGTGTAGTGTTTTGAAGTAGTCAGACTGAATGTGAATAAAATACAATATCCTTGATTGTATGCATTTATTTTTGTGTCTTTAATTTTTGATTGTTATTACAAATATATTCTTAGTTAGAAGTGCTACAGTAACATAAGTCAGGAAATGAGTACACTTCTTTTTGTCACTCCTCCCCTCCTGCTCTCCCAGTTGTTTTTTGTCTCTCCTCATCTACAGGTTGTATAGTTAATTTCCACCTAGTTTCTAATGAGTGTATTGGTTTACCCTCTGTCCCTCCATTTCTATGAATACAATGTGTTTTGAAGCCATTGCTGAGTTTCACTTTCAATGTCTTGGTATGGCAATTTTATATTTCATAGTGTACTTCATGTTAAGTACCCGTACACCAGATAAAAATCTCATTTCTACTTTTCTGAACAGATGTATTGGCCTATATGCCAGTATTCCTGGAATCACATTTCCCTGGCCTACAGATATATGGATATAAAGCTATCTTCAGTTATAGTTGAAATTTCCAGCCTGCATACCACATACTCAAATTCATTACTGAACATTCTAAGTGTAGACATTTGACTGAGACTGAAGGAGACTTCCCTAGTGAATTCTCTTGTAGAAGTTTTCAGTGCCACGTGGAAGGCAGCTAAGATGCTACCAACAGGATTACCAACATCACATCCCTAAAAAATACATACATTCTCCATCTTTTCTCACTAATTCATCAGTGCTGAAGGACGTGAAATTTGCTATTAATCCATGGCACTTATATTCATTGTGGTTGTCTCAGTTCGTTATACATTTTCACGCTGTTATATCCTCAGACAACTCTTATAAAATATTAATGGCATGTTTTGTGAATATTACTCATTTATTTTGGTCCTCCAGAGCACTCACTCATGACTGCAATGAAGACAAGTATCTGAGCAGAATGTCAACGTGTCTGGTATCTCTGTAATTGGCTTAATTATAGAGGAAGAGGTGTATAATGTAGAATATATATTCATACAAAAACCCAAAGGTTATTAGCTCCACTCCCTGAACAGTTATTGCTGAGCCTTTACAACCTTAGCAAATTTAAGAAAGAATAATGTTGTAATAAACAAGTTGTTCCCATATTAGTAGCGATAACTAAGGGACTCTTGTTACTGTGCATTATCTCTCGCCATTCACAAATGTAACAGAATCTAAATAACACTATTTGCCATCAATTCATGATCTGCCTTAGCTTAAAAACAGTAATAATCAGAAACAACGTAAATGTTCATGATGGGGTTGCCTTTGTATATGAGTAAAACGCAAAGGCATTTTACTTATAAATATCCAGTGAATAAATATTGGGTTTGATTTAATGTTCATAGACCAGTTACATTTAGATTAATTTACCTATTTCTCTACATTCTAATACTGCGATGCAGTGGAAACAGTCAAAATAATTCTGCTGTCTCCAAATAAAACGCTAGTATATATTTCATCATTGTATCATTGTTTCAGTCTGATACTATTTTTACTTAGAAGTACAATTGATAGACATATTATGCTTGTTCAGATGAGCGAAAGTCTTCAGATCAGATATTTTCACCAGAAGGGATCAAATGAGTCTGTCACTTTAAGATAAACAATTGACAATTCTTGTCAGTAGTAAGATTTGAGTGTTCAAGCAAAAAGCACAATTATGAAAAATGCATATCCCTCATAGTCAGTTTGAGAGTTTTCTAATATAAAGGATTTTCCTGAATAGATCAGTAGTAATATCAAACAGAGTGACATTTTGGTCTTCTATTATGAGATAAATCAATATTTGGACTGGTGCTGGTAGCTCATGCCTATAATCTGAGCTACTTAGAAGGCTGAGATTGGAGGATGAAGGCTCAAAGTCAGTCAGGGAAAGGAGAGTCAGTGAGACTCTTATCTTCCTCCAACTAACCACCATAAAGCCAGAAGTAGAGCTGTGACTCAAATGGTTAACCATAAGCAAAATACTTTTGGGACAGTACCTTTATCTATAGTACTTGAGACTTCTCTGAAATCTTACTTATTTTAACATACTACAGAATCATTTAAATGAGCTCAAGGAAAATATTTTTAGTTTTAATTTCTATTATAGTAAATACAATTAGTTATTATCCATGTGCCTGAGCACTGTCCTTGGACTTTCTCAAGGCTAGAGCTCTACCACTTGAGCCTCAGCACCACTTCTGGCTTTTTTCTATGTATATGGTACCGAGGAATCAAACCCGGGTCTTCATGCATGCTAGGCAAGCACTCTACCACTAGGCCAAACTCCCAGCCCTATCATAGAATTTTTAAGAAGCAAAGTGTTAAGTCGGGGACATTGTCATGGGTTTCAGGTCCTATTTGTCCCTCTACAATGGACAATTACTCAATTAAATCAGTCCCTGGGCCTGTCCGCATTTTTCAAAATAGATTTATCAAACTCAGTTTTTGCTGCTCAGTGGTATGCATTTCCTTAAGCATTCAACTCTGAACTTATTAGGGGTTCGAACTTGGTCAAAAAAAGAATGTCTCAAACTGGAAAGTACAGGGCCTACTGCAATATTTATGTCAATTATTTTCTGCTTCCTACTTCAAAATGTAATTCAAGTTTGGATCTCAATATTCAAGCATGTCATTTGTCTCTGGTATCTGCTTTCAACTTACCAACATAGGAAGCACATTTAAGATGTGCCTGTCAGAACCCAATTAACCACACTTGGAGAAATTTGTTGTTTAAATATGTATTTTAATATTTAGTTCAACAGGTTCCCACAATCATAAAGCAGTCAAGAGAGCAAGTCGCGTTTCCCTTTGATGAATACTTTCAAATTGAATGTGAAGCTAAAGGAAATCCGGAACCAGTGTGAGTGTTGTCAAACTACTCAAATCTTTAACTGTATGGTATTGTCTTTAGTATTTAATAATCTGACATTTATAAACTTTTTGAACACTAACTCTAGTTATGATTAAAACTTTCCATTTCCAAGTGAAAGACAGTTTTGATGTAAAATTAAAATTGAATTAATCTATGTTGCATATGGCTTTCTATACCAATATTTCATACTAGTGTTGGAATATAACTGTTTTTGCTGGAATGCAATTCTGTAATATCTATCAACAACTGTAAACATTTATTTTAATATTAGTATACTGCCTTGAAATTGGTAAGTAAATGAAATATCAAAGAGAAAGAAAAAATGATGTAGTAATAATGTATTATTTAGTACAATTGTAAAACCAAAAAATTTGTCAAATTACATATTTGGTACAGTTTAAAATTTTTGACAATGTTGTTTAAAAATACCAGTGATTAATAAGACACATAGTGATTTTGAGTGCATTAGACCACAGAGAGAGAGAGAGAGAGAGAGAGAGAAAGAGAGACAAAATATGTATTTCTCTTTATTCCAGTTTCAAGGTAAAACCAAATAACCCTGCTACAAATTTCTAACTGGGAAAATTTAAATAATTTTAATTTTAAAATTATTCTAGGCCCATGCATAGAATCCTAGCAACTTAAGAGGCTGAGAACTAGGCCGGGAGTTTGGCCTAGTGGTTAAAGTGCGTGCCTATCATGCATGAAGACCCGGGTTCGATTCCTCGGTACCACATGCATAGAAAAAAGCCAGAAGTGGTGCTGAGGCTCAAGTGGTAGAGCTCTAGCCTTGAGAAAGTCTAAAGACAGTGCTCAGGCCCTGAGCTTAAGCCCAGGACTGGCAAAAAAAAAAAAAAGAGGCTGAGAATTGTAGTTAGAAGCCAGCATGGTCAGGAAAATCTATAGAACTGTTTTTCTTTTTTTTTTCTTTTCATATATTTTTATTGTAATTAATAGAAGGGTTACATTATATTCACCAGATAAAAGGTACATTACTTCACATACATTGATGACCTTTCTTATGTCTTGGTCTCCATTTCCCTACCCCCACCCCTGCCCCCATCTTGCTTTCCCCACTTCCCTATCCAATTTCAAATAATCAAATACTCATATATCCAATATATCAGATAACAAGATAAAATATTGTAACAATATGAGATAACCAACGGACAGCAAAAGAGATAAGAGATAACACAGTACATTAAGGACAACAATCCCTCATTATATGGCTCTTGTTTCTATATCCTGGAGGTCCTTTCATTTAGCATCATGCTATATAGCCTTATGTATCTAGGTTTTGTTCTATTGTAAATCTCTGCTAGGAGAGCCCAAGGTTTCTACTGATTATGAGAAATGAGGGAAACCAATGAGCCTAAGTTCTTTGAGTCTGGTTTACTTCACTTAATAGGATTTTTTCTAAGTCTTTCCATTTCCTTACAAATGGGGCAATGTTGTTCTTCCTGACAACAGCATAGAATTCCATTTCAAATGATAATTCTCCCTACACTTCTCTCCCCCTACTCCCTGCTCCAAAAAGATAGAGTCAGAAATGGAGGTGTGGTTCAAATGGAAGAGCACTAGCCTTGAGCATAAAGCTCAGGAATAACCATCCAGGCTAGGGCAGGAAGGAAAAAAAATAAAAAGAAACAGAGAGAAAGAGAGAAGAAGAGAGAGGTAAAAAGAAGGAAATGGGAACAAAGAGAGAGAATGAGAAAGAGAGAGGGGAAGAGAGAGAAAGAAGGATAGAGAAGGAAAAGATAGGGAGGGAGTGTGGGAGGGAGGGAAGGAGGGAAGGAGGGAGAAAGAATGAGAGGGAAGAAAGGAAGGAAAGAAAGGGAACAAAGCAAGGAAGGAAGGAAGTAGGGAAGGAAGGAAGGAAAGAAAGAAGGAACAAAGGAAAGAAAGGAGAGGGGAGGGAAGGAAGAAAGAAGGATGAAAGGAAGGAAACACAACCTACCTTCAAATATATCTTTACTTACAATTTTATTCCTATTTTTATTCTTACTAATTCTTCCTTTTAATGTTATCATGCATTCTATCGTATACAGTTCTTAAATTATTTTGGCTTCTCATTTCATACATTTGTCAATATTTCTTTGGATTAAAATAACGTTCTTTCTTTCTGAGATGAATTTTCTTTCTTCTTACAGATTTAGATGGACTAAAGATGATAAGCCTTTTCACCCTTCTGATCCCCGGATAATTATGTCTAATAACTCAGGAACATTCAAGATTCCAAATGAAGGGCATGTATCCCACTTTCAAGGCAAATATCGCTGCTTTGCTTCTAACAGCCTAGGAGTTGCCATGTCAGAAGAGATAGATTTTATAGTTCCAAGTAAGTATTGCAATGGAGATTGTTTTACAACTCTTTTAGAAAAGTATTAAATTGGATGTTGCACTGGTCTCTAAATTTTAAACAAAATGGCTATCATTTAAATCATCCTTTATAATTCTTATAATTTATTTATAAGGGCAATTCTAGGTCTTGAAACTTAAAATGTGGACGTCCTTTGAATGTGGCATAATTTTGGAAGTAGAGATGTGGCTTAAGTGGTAGAATGCCAGCCTTGAAAAAAAGAGTAGCTCCCCATCCCCCCCAAAAAAATGAGAGAGAAGGAGGAGGAGAAAGAGAAGGAAGAGGGAGAGGAATCATATATGCAGACATCTACTTCATATTGTAATTTTTAATTGTACTTTATTGTCAGGGTAATGTATAGAGGGGTTACAGTTACATTCATCAGGCAGTGGGTACATACTTCTCCAACACTGAGACCCTTTCTTATGTTTTTGTCCCCCTTTCCCTCCCCTCATCCCTCCCAGTCATCTCTTCCCTTCCCTATTTCAAATGAACAAATACACACATATATAATACACCAGGTAACAAAGTCAGATACAGTAACAATGTATAAATGTATAAAAAGCTTAACTATGAATGATGCTGTGCCTTGTGATATTTTTAAAGTCAGAATATTTAAAATATTGATTATGATGATGAGTAGATTATGACCCCAGGGAAGTATCTAGACTCATATTGAGCCAGATTAAGGAACTCAGTGATTAGTGATTAATTTGACTGTATTTTATTTTAGATTCTCTGTCAAATATTTTATAAAGAAACTAAAAGGGAGGAGGTAGAGGAGAGGAAAATTGGTAGAAAAACATGGGAATGAGTATCAATGTTTAAGAAGTAATGTACCCACCACCTGACGAATGTAACTGGAGCCCCTCCATAAATCACCCTGACAATAAAACATAATTCTTAAATAAAATGTACAGCTCAGAAATCACTGATAAAGCCAATTATTAAAAATATCACATATTTATAAACACATTTGCAAATGATACGAACATCTTGAATATGACACAATTGCAAAATAGACAAACTTGAGCCATAAGAAATGGTCAATAAGAATTTGCAAGTGGGCCGGGAGTTTGGCCTAGTGGTAGAGTGCTTGCCTAGCATGCACGAAGACCTGGGTTCAATTCCATGGTACCACATACTTAGAAAAAGCCAGAAGTGGTGCTGAGGCTCAAGTGGTAGAGTTCTTGAGAAAAATCCAAGGACAGTGCTCAGGCCCTGAGCCTAAGCCCAGGACTGGCAAAAAAAAAAAAAAAAAAAAAAAAAGAATTTGCAAGTGTGCTTAACATCATTAGTAAACAGAATAGCCAATTGTAATGCAAATAAAGAAAGCATTTGCTCTTCCATAATTGGGAGTTATTATATCTGAGAATAACAGATTCAGTGGGAACATAGAAAAATCCTAACCCTGGCAGGCACTAATGACTCTATCCTCACCTCCTTAAAGACACAGGTCTCATCCAAACACTACTCATTTGCTCTGATGTTCCTTCCTCTTATCCACACACTAAGGTTCTTCTGTCATGGTAGGCTGGCATACTGGTATATTCATGAAGAAAATACCATTAGTTTTGAAACCAAAATTAAAAAAAAACAAAAAACAAATGTCCTTACTGATATACTGAACAACAAAAACAAATATTGGTAAAAGAACCACACAATGTAATATTATATACATTCAAAAACCATAATAACTATAAAACTTAATAAAACTTTGCTTAGGAGTGTAATGTTGGAGGGTAAATTTATTTGTGTGTGAAAACAAATGTGTTCAATAGATATTCAGGGTATAATTACCTTCAATGGGAGAGGGTAGGACAAGGGTTTGACAGAATGGTGGTGATGGGGTGAGGAAGGTGTTTTAGTTGGAGAATGTCTTTGTATCCTTTAAATTGATTTTATAAATGACTTTTGTAAAGACTTCAAAATTGGTAAGTACACTGCCTAGTGACTCATCTAAAGTAGATATTCTGACTTAATGAGACATTATACCACCACCAGTGAGCAAAGCAGTAGCAAGTGAACTTGGAAACACACGTTAGGATAATGAAATGACATTCAACTCTCTGTGTTTTTTAAATCAGACAGTATTGCCCTGACAATTATAGGTAAACCCCATGAATCCATATAATCTCTCTAGTTAGGACTCTATATCCAAGGGTTATGTATAGAGGATCCCTCTTTGGATGGAAAAATATTTGAAAATAAAGATTGCATCTGTCTTGGTAGGTACAGCCTTTTCTTGTCATGATTTTGCTAAGCAATAGAGTATAACAGCTTGATTTCCATTGTATTTGCTGTTATAAGTAGTCTGGAGATGACGTAAAGTCTGTAGGAGAACATGCCAAAGTTATATGCGATCACCAATTAAGGGACTTGAGCATTATACATTTTGCTATCCCTAGGAGAGCAGGAGTCCTAACAAAATTCCTATGGATACCTGAGGACAACTGTGTTAGTCAGCAGATAGATGATAAAGACAGACAGATAGACAGACAGACAGGTAGATATAGGTAGTGGAACTACATTAGAACTGTGATGGAGAGCAATACTAAGTATCTAATATTGAAGGAGATATTGAGGTGATCTCTAAACTGGATGCTGGTGGTTGCTATGGAGACACAAAGAATACAAAGAGGTAGCTAAATCTATTGCAGAGCCTAAAAAAGGTATGATTTTCTACTTATAAAAATTAGCAGTTAAAAGTTTTTAAAATTTATTTTCCTCTTTTCTCTCATTACCCATCCAGACTAGTCGAAAACATAAGCCCCATAAAGATAATTCTGGGCACAATCTGACAGTACTGATGTGAAGAGCTGAGCTATGTAGTAGTGGGTGATTGCTCTGGTTTGTTCTACTGTCTTGGAAAATAGTGAAATCATTAGATTTCCCGTGCACTGTTAGGACTCCATCATTTGAGAGCTTTCCATACCCATGTGTACATTCTACAGGACTACCAGCCAGTCCTCAGGAGTTGGTAAATCTGACTCCTTTGAAAGTTTCCTAAAACCCCTAACAGTTGATTCTTCCCTTAAGCTATAAAGAAATTTTTGTCATTCTGGTTTTAAAGTTTATGGTTCTCAACCCTTTATTATTATTTTCTGTAAGTTGAAACTTTTACACACAATGTTATTTTTCTCTTTTCGACATTACTGCAGTTGAATTAGCTAGGGAGAGGAGGGGTGTGAACCAAACCAAATGGGCAAACAGAATGCATCAGTTAAAAAAATCATATGAGGAAATATGTTGTAAAAATGTTAATAAATTCTTTAATAAAAAGATAAAGCAGTGGGGCCGGGAGTTTGGCCTAGTGGTTAAAGTGCTTGCCTAGCATGCATGAAGACCCGGGTTCGATTCCTCGGTACCACACATATAGAAGAAAGCCGGAAGTGGTGCTGAGGCTCAAGTGGTAGAGCTCTAGCCTTGAGAAAGTCCAAGGACAGTGCTCAGGCCCTGAGCTCAAGCCCAGGACTGGCAAAAAAAAAAAAAAAGATAAAGCAGTATATGAGGATTTTTAGCCTTACTCACCTGAGATAGATATCTTTCTCCTCTTCCTCCTCCTCCTCCTCCTCCTCCTCCTCTTGTTCTTCTTCTTCTTCTTTTCTCCTCCTCCTTCTTCTTCCTCTCTCTCTCCCTCCCTTCCTCCCTCCTTCTTCTTCCTCTCTCTCTCCCTCCCTCCCTCCCTCCTTCTTCTTCCTCTCTCTCTCTCTCTCTCTCTCTCTCTCTCTCTCTCTCTCTCTCTCTCTCTCTCTCCCTCCCTCCCTTTCACTCTCTCTCTCTCTCTTTCTCCTCAGAAAGAAACCCACTGGTTGCTGCACTTAAGCTTCTTTTTGCTCTAGGCTAGCACTTTTCCTTGAACCATGGCTCCACTTTCCACTTTCCTTTTGGATAATTTATTGGAGATAAAAGAGTTTTACTGGACTCTCCTGGTCTAACTACTAACTGCTAACCTCAGACTTCAGCCTCCTCAGAGGCTAGGATTATAGGCCAGGACCAAACTTTGGACTTTATGGACCAAATGCATGGACTTCAGGGGTAATTTAATCTACAGCACTAGTTAAGTTTTGATATACTAGAAAACAAAAAAAGTCTAGCCTCAAGAAACTTATTACCGATTACTGAATAGGGAGCTATTTTCTGCAATTTATTGTCCTTTACAGTAAAAAATCATAAAATAATTGCACTTTGGGTACTTCTTTCTGGATGCCAATCGGCATTTTCCCTGCAGCCCCCCTAATATATCACAGACTATATATCCTTTTCCTTTTCTCTGATACTCAAAGCAGTTCTTGAGGTGTCGAATATATACATATATACATAATAGGATATATAACATGTATAATATACATATAAATGTATAATCATATGTATAATATATGTGATATACACAAGCAATATATGCATATCATATGTTGGATTAAAAGAACATCGAATGCCTCTAAGGCTGTAGACATCCATTGGACATCTTCATTGGGTCTAGCTCCCTCTGCTGGTAAGACCTGTTGTACAACACAGAACGCAAAGGAAGATTTTACTGCATTAGATTAGAACTGGGGATGGGGGTGGGGAGGGTAGGCGGTGGCTCAAGAAAGCAAGCATAAATATACAATCTTAGCATAGTTGTTAGAAATGTGTTCAATGATGTGAACAGTAGACATGAAGATGCTCTAATATTTGGGCCCCTATGTTGAGGTTTTGCTGGTTAATCAGAGATAAGAATCTTACAGCCTTTTCTCCCTGGGATGGATTTGAACCATCAGTTTTAGGGCTCAGCCCCTTGAGTAGTTAGGATTAAAATTGGGAACCACTCATTTCTTTGTGATGTTTGATTATGCTTTCAAAATATGTTGGTAAGCCGATGGAGTAAAGTTACTTCATATGCACACAAATCATTATTTGTTATTAAAAAGCACCATATCTGTCCACTAAATAATGCTAATATTTATCATAAAAAGAATTAGTAAAAGTCTCTGATTAGAATTTATTTTTAGATAGCATCTTTTCTTTATTTCAGTTGAAACTGACTGCATGCCTGCTGTGCTGTTACAGTAATTAAAATTAGCATTCATCAGGAAATGTTAAAATTTTCACTTTCTAGAATAGCAGCAGACTAGAGCATCCCAAAGTCAAAAGAATAAGACCTAAATAATCCTGACAAATTAATTTCCTGTATAATATTTCTCCTGAGGTCTTAGATTAATAAATATATAAATTCCCTTACCTATTTCTTGATCTTAATTACATCTTTAGTTAACTATTCCAAAGATTTATAGCATGTGTTATTGACCTATAAATTTTCCTTTCTTTTATTAAGCCTTAGAAGCCCGTTGAATTGAATACTTATATTTTCATAGGTAGAATTTTATAATGGGCATTTAATTAATGTCAGGGTAAGAGTGCTTCCCTAGCAGTGTTATATCTGTGAATCATTGGATTATTTTCTCTCCAAGATCCAAGAGAATCATTCTCAATTAAGTTTTGATATATCTTATTAGTTATCTCTTTTATATCTCTAGCTGTAGATATCATCCGATGAGCTATGTGTTCCTATTAAATATTGTCAAGTTTGTATCCTATAGAATGGAAGTGTAGACCCCTTCCATTTTCTATTCCGTATTCCCATTCCTCTATTTATTTTATCTGAGTACCAGTAGATTTGACTAACAACTAGCCATAATGTTTTCTCTACTAATGTCTTTTTGGTTTCGTATACAACAATAACTTTACACGTGACTGAATTTGGAAATCTAAGCACATAATATTGTATGTGCTGGGTATGTGTGTGTGTGTTACACATATGTGTATGTGTTTATGCGATGGTACTAGGGCTTGAATTTAGGACCTTGAATTTCCCCCCAATGTTGGCACTCTATTTCCTGAGCCTAGAACGACGACGACGTCAGAGCAAATCTTAAGATTTCAAACACCTAAGTAGCAGATGTGAGTCACCAGTGTCCAACTGTATTTTTTAAAATAAGTTACTACATCTTATTTTTATATTGCTTCTTTTCTGGAAAAATGATTTATGTAACATATCCCTCAATTCAAACTTGTACTTTACAAAATAGCTCACATGGTATTTTATCTGCAAGACTGTCATGTGGTGAATAAACTGAACATACTTTTCTGTCTTTTCATGGAAAGTGCACGGTATAGAAAGGGAAGATTGCCATTTCAAGGCAGGCTTTTGGATTCCCAGGAGCTGACCAGGAGGGACTCCACAGGGAGCCAGTCACATGCTGAATGCATAAAGATAAGCCTACACCCAAACCACAGAGAAGCTACAGCAACCACATGGCTTCCTGCAATGTGGAGCTTTGAAAGGTCCTTGAATGTAGACAAAAAGCAATTTATAGTAACCAGCTGGTGCATCGATAAAAGAAATGTCAGCAAATTCCCTCAACTACTATAAGAATGGGGGCTTAGGAACACATGAGAAATGCACAAGAGGCTCAAAAGAATTTTTGCTATAAATGAACAGACCTTAATAGACTTCCAAGAATAAAATGAAAATGTAATGTGAGCTACAATTTCTGAATATAGTACAGAAATGGAATACCTGCTAGTAAATCCTATCAGATCAGGATGCTTATAAATATCTTTATAAGGTCATTGCCCTCAATACGAACCTATGGCATTTTATAATGAAACCCCTTCATCCCCCAACAAAAATGTAAAACATCCATATAATGTTCAGGTTGAATGAATTTTGTATATTCTTATAAATAAATATACTCTGTACCAATGTTAATCCCTGGTGTTGGAGTTCCAATTCTATATCACACTTTTATGACATTGGCTTCAGTATGAGAAGTAAACAGTAGATTATCTGTTGGAAAGTTGTTTTTTTTTGTTGTTGTTGTTGTTTTTTACTATACCAAGTCCATGTCATCTAAAATTTTATTTATACCAGTGGCTCTCTTTGCAACTTATTCAGGTCATGTTTGGCTTTGCATTGGATGCATACCAGTTTTCCTGTTGTGGGGTTTGAATTTTTTATGTGGTTAATTGCAATCACATTAAAGACTTTTACAGTGAAGCAGCAGATAGAGAATATAAAACTCAACAGTATTTGGAGAAGATAAAATTGTTTTCTCTTTGAAAACAAAAATAAGCAAATCCTATGATGTACACCTTGACCTGGATAAAAAAATCCAAAACTTTACCCAAGCATATTTTAAGTTCTTTTATATTATAATCAATAGAAGGGTTACAGTTATATTCACCAGATAAAGCCAAGCATATTTTTGTCCTATTTATGTCACACTGCATTTTTTTGTCATAAGGATTGAATCATTTTTTTAAAAAAATTATCTAAGCACACATAACAGTTTCTTAAAAGCAGTTAAACAGTGGCATTGAATTTCTCAAAAATACTGAATTATTTAAGAAAGAATCTTAGTGATTGTTAATATCATGAAAGGAACTTGACATTACATGCTCACCTGAAATGATGTGTTAAAATTATCTTCATACCAGGTGTCCCGAAATTCCCAAAAGAAAAAATCGAGCCCTTGGAAGTAGAAGAGGGTGACTCAATTGTCCTCAACTGCAACCCACCCAAAGGCCTCCCCCCTTTACATATTTATTGGATGAATATTGGTAAGTAATGCTCCTTCTCATTAATAAAAGCACAGATTCATTTCATGTAAGCAAATTTTTTAAAAAGACACCAGAAATAAAATTTTCTTATAAGCTTATTTCTATGGACTCACACAGATTATTTCAAAGCAAATTATTTCAAATTCAAAAGTCTGCCTTTGGTCCTAAATATAAACTGAAAGCATCAGAAAAACCACTAAAACTGTCTTTTCATCTTATTGTGGCTGAAAAGACAAGAAAAGGTCTGTGAAGACTGGGCTTTCTATATTCCAAACTCAAGTAATTTCTTTTGGGATATAGGTCATGTTAGACTTGAGACTGGCTTGTGTTTGGGTTGCTATCTTAGTATTTCTCTTTTTTGTCTATTTGTTTGTTTGTTTTCCTATCTTATTTTTTATTTTTATGTATAGAGGGGTTACAGTTATATTCACCAGATAGAAGGTACATTAATTCTCACACATTGGTACCCCCTTCTCATGTTTTTGTCCCCATTTCAGTCTCCCTACCCCTTCCTCTCATTTTTCCCATCCTATTTCAAATAAAAAAGTAAATATCTATATAATATACCAGGTAACAAAGTGGGATACTGTTACAATATGATATTAACCAAAAGGCAACACAAAATAAGAGAGAAAAACAATACATTAAGAATAACAGTCACTCATAATTAAGCTCTTGTTTCCATGTCCTGGAGGTCCATTCATTTGGTCTCATCCTATATGCCTTATGTATCAAGGGTTTGAGCTATTGTAATCCTTTGCTAGGAGAGTCCTAGATGTGTACTAATTATTACAAATCAGGGAAACCATTGGTCCTATGTTCCTTTGAGTCTGGCTTACTTCACTTAATATGGCTTTTTTCCAAGTCTTTCCATTTCTTTACAAATGGAGTGGTGTCATTTGTAACTATATTCTGCTACCAAATGAACTGACCCCCAAAATAAATTAGTATTGACCTTTGTGCTGAATTTTTCAAGAAGCTTTCCTGACATAAATCCCCAGGTTTTCTTCCTCTTCCTCTCCCTCCCTTTTAGCCTTCCTTCCTCCATCCTTCCTTCCTTCTATCCTTCCTTCTTCCTCCCACCTCTCTTTCTATTAGGGATTGAATTCATGGTGTGGGCCCTGTCGCTTAGCCTTCTCACCCAATGCCTTCCATTCTAGCATTTGAGTTACACTCCATTTCTGGCTTTGGAGATGAATCTGTAAGAGTACTGTTTGGGCTGGATTCAAACTGTAATCCTCATATTTCAGACTGCTAAGTTGGTAGGGTTACAGATGTGAGCCAGTGGTGTCACAGCTTTATATAAAGCACTCTTTTACCATGGCTTTAGCTCCTTAGTTATTTCCTCATAGGAAAACTATGAATATATATGCATGTACATATATACATATATATCCAGAAGAAAGCAAATGAAGCTTCTCTTGGCAGAAGTCAAAATTGCAAGCTCCAATCACCTGAGCATCTCTCAGACCACATTGGAGTAGCATTGTATTTATCCCCTTTCAGGAGCATTGTTTCAAAGAAATATCACACCCTATTTTCCCCAAAATAAAAGAATTATTCCATCATTATCTGACTTGACAGGCTCTCAGGTAATTACAGACTTGTGGCTGAGGTATAGATGTCAATGGTTAACAGACTCACAATGTTCAAATGCTTGTCTATCAGTGGGTAGCTTTGGTTATTGGTTCCTTGTTTTTATTTTTTTAATTTTTTAATTATTATGAAGGTGATGTACAGAGGGTTTATAGTTACATAAATCAAGTAGAATATATTTGTCTTTGGACAATGTCACCTCCTTCCCTTGCTCTCTGTTAGATTTTCCCTCCCATCTCTATCCAGATGTTATGGCATTCATTTCTTACTTGATTTTAACGGTTTGCTTATTCATCGCTCCTTAGCAATGGCAAATTTGAGAGGAATAGGAAGAGAAGAGGAGAAAAAAATCAAATGAAATTAAATAATCAAAGGGGTTAAAAATGAATAAAAAAATAAAACACTGTGGGGGATAAAAGGCTCTTACAATCACAAGGTATTTCCTTCTAGAATTAGAACACATTGAGCAAGATGAACGAGTCTACATGAGCCAAGACGGAGATCTGTACTTTGCCAATGTGGAAGAAAAAGACAGTCGGAATGACTATTGTTGCTTTGCTGCATTTCCAAGATTGAGGACGATTGTACAAAAGATGCCAATGAAATTAACAGTGAACAGTTGTAAGTCCAGCTAATGTATCAATCTGTCTTGCAGGCTGCATGCAAATATGTGTGTTTAATTTCATCCTGGCAGGAACCATTTAAATTAGAGTTGGTATTTTCTGTCATTATTTAGTTCAACTCTAGAGATTTCATCCAGAAGAACCAAACATCTGCATGTGCAGTAGCTCTGTTTCTGCAGCCAGGAAAAAAACCAACTCAATTCACAGTACAAATGTCTTTCATTTAATGTCTGCAGGGTGCAGTTACTTTTCCTGGGTGAAACACACAATAAACTTCCTGCATTTTCTAAGCAAGATAGTAGCCTTGATTCACTACAACCTTGCATACCCTCGAAGGCAGAAGATGGACGAGAAAACAAGAGAGTCAAACATAAAAGAATCAGGATTAATAATTTTAGCACACCAAGCATTTTTTCTTTGCCCTTCCTAAATTGGCAGAGTTATACCAATTGATTCTGTTTGTTTTTGGGTTCCCAAATGAGAAAGAGCAATTAGTGGGAGGAGGAACATAAGACTCAAAGGGAAGAGAGATAATCCACAATAGTTTTCCAGGCTGAATAATTGGCCTTGGAATTGTTGAGAGTTGGCATGACCAATTTATTGTCTGATTGGGTCCATGTTGTGTGTGTGTGTGTGTGTGTGTGTGTGTGTGTGTGTGTGTGCGTTTCATTACTATATGTAGAGTTGTGCTTCCAGAGCTTCCCTTGAATTCTTTCCACCTGTACTTATCCATGGAAATTCAAGGTTAAGCTCTTCATAATTTCTTCTGAATCAAACCATATTTCCATAAACAATGTGAGAGCCCACCATGGCTCTATCCCATTCTACAATTTTCTGAAGACAAAGACACAACTGTTCATTATTTGTTAATATCAGCATGTACCATTATGTTTGTGTTGTTTTCCTTCCATTTGTTTTTTATTTCAGTAAAGCATGCTAATGAGTCAAGTTCATCCACAGAAATTAATTCCAAGGGTAAGTTACACATGTATAGAAAATTAGTATTTTTCACCTGAATTCTTATTCTGCAATTGTTAAATCAAAAATTGAATTTTTCCTTTATTACCTTCATGGATTTATTAAAATATCAGTTTTTCTAACTTAAAAAAATTGCTTGCTGCAGGAGTTTGGCCTACTGGTAGAGTGCTTACCTAGCATGCACAAAGACCCAGATTCGATTCAGTAGTACCACATGCATAGAAAAGGCTGGAAGTGGTGCTGTGGCTGAAGTGGTAGAGCTCTGGCCTTGAAAAAGCTCAAGGACAGTGTTCAGGCCCTGAGTTCAAGCCCTGGCACTGGCAAAAAAACAAAAACAAAAACAAAAAAAACCTTTGCCATGGAGAATTTTATTGTCATCTTAAATGCATGCAAAGAAACTGAACATTATATATTCATAACTGTATAAATATAATATAATTATATAATATTAAATTATAGTAAATATTACATTAAGTTATACTTATAACTAAATATGACACATTAAAATATAATTACATAATATTGCAATGATATTTTGTATCACCATGTTATTATAAGTATATACCATATTGTAATTTAAGATATATAGGTGCAGATGGTATTTTAATTGTACAAAGGAGTTTCAATTCAACATTTCAGTTCATGAGGACAACATATCTTGACCAATGTCACTCCTTTCCATTTCGCTCAAACCCACCTATCCCTTCAATTTGCCTGGTTCTACCTTCCCATATGCACAATGTATATAATGACTGTGTTATTTGTGGCTTTCTAAGATGTCCTTCATACTGCATTAGGTTGATAGGTTTATATGAAGAAAATAAAAAGAAACATTTAGGTGTCAAGAAAAGTAGAGGAACACTGGACTTAACAAAATTAAATACTCTCTAGAAGCACATAGAAAAGCATACACTGCTTCCAGTGTCAGACATTTTTCTTTACTGATAGTACAGGATGCCAACTATTTATTTTCATTTCATAGAAAGTCAAACTGCTTTGACCCTGAATAAAAACAGAAACAATTAATACTTAGCATTTAGAAATAAAATAAAAATTAGGAGTGGATATTGGATTCTTCTCATTTACAAAATTAATTTTTTAACAAAAGAAATAGAATGTGTCCCTTTGCAGTTAGTAAGAATTACAGTTAGTTATTTCTTAATATGTGTTCCATGCTTGAGTGCTTGAGACTGTAAGTAGTTTCTGGAAGACGCTGATTTCTTCCACCAGAATTTCTGCATAATAAGCCTAGGTCACTATGTTATTACCAGGAACCTTAGCAAATACATAGATAAACAAATGGTCACCACACATAACAATGCCCATTGTAAGCGTAGCATATAAGCCTGGTGCCAGTGGCTCACGCCTGTAATTCTAGCTACTCAGGAAGCTGAGATCTGAGGATCACAGCTCAAAGCCATCCAGGGCATCAAAGTCCATGAGACACTTATCTCCAATTAACCACCAGAAAACCAGAAGTGGTGCTGTAACTCAAGTGGTCCAGTGTTAGCCTTGAGCTTGGGAGCAGCCCAGAGATAGTATCTAGGTCCAGAGTTAAAGCCCCACAACCAGAAAAAAAAAAAGTATAGCATGTAAAATCACAGGTTGCTCTCATCAATAGGTTACTTACCTTGAATCTATTTGACATGCTGCAGGATAAGAGGTGATATAAATTACAGCCTTTATAATGGTAACCTTTATAATACTTGGTCAACAAATCTGAGGCAAAACCCATGCTTCACAGAAAGAGGGCAGAGCTGTCTAAACTGAGCTGAATTCCAATGTTCTTGCTTACACCGACACCAAAGTTGAGTTGAGACATTTTCAGAAAGATGGGGTGTATAGAATTTTGACTACCTCCTTTTCAAAAAGGCTTACCTTCCCATTTCTCTCCACAGCAAATTCAATCAAGCAGAGGAAACCTCGACTGCTGTTGCCCCCTCCTGAGCAAGGCGACTCTTCCTCCCTAACCATCCTCAAAGGAGACAGGCTGTTGCTGGAGTGCTTTGCTGAGGGCCTGTAAGTAGCCAGACCCTGCTGGCACGTGGCTTTGAATCCTGGATTTCCAATGGGCTACATACACATCTTTAAATGTCTTTTTCCAACTGACAAATCCTGTCACTGTATTTCTAGGGGAAGACACTTGTACCCTAACCCCATAGAAATCAGGATAGGACTAACTCAGACTTTTAAATAGCTGCCTCTTGTCTCGCTGCCTCTGTCTTTATTATATGGTGGGTCTTGAACTTGGGGCCTGGGCGCTGTCTCTGAGCTTTTTCTGCTCAAGGCTATCTCACTACCACTTTGAGTCACAGTGCCATTTTTGGTTTTATAGTGATTAATTGAAAGTAAGAGTTTCACAGACTTTCCTGCCCCGGCTGGCTTTGAACTGTGATCCTTACTTAGATTTCAGTCTCCTGAGTAGCTAGGATCACAGATCTGAGCCACCAGAACCCAGCTGGGAGTCTGCTAAATAGACAAGTTGTTTGAAAGGTAAATGTACATAGTCGTTCTCAATGACTAGGTTTAAATGAGATTATGACGGGAAGAAATGAATGTCAATGGTTTGAAAACTCCTATAATAGGCAAAATTTTCTTTCCATCCAGCAAAATTTATTCCCTTCAATGGCCAATACATAGTGAGTAAATATTTAGATATGGGACAGGGTGGCCTCTGTTGAGAAAGTTGGGTTTCTGCTTTATTTTAGTAAAGTTCTGCTTGACTCATGATGGTGACCAGCTGCTCTGATGGTCGCACCACGTGGATTTACACTGGTACAGACTAAGTTCATCATGATCACGGAGCTGGCTGCTTCTCTCAGGCTCCTCATTCACCGGTGGTTCTTTCTCCTTCTATCCCATGCCATTCGTTTTTTGAATGCCATTATTGAGCTTCTGACTGGACTGAGCATTGCATAGGTTGCCTTTACATAAGAGAAACACTGTTATATGCATTTTTGAAATGGAAGTGTTACAAAGAAAGATAGCAAAAGAAGTGAATGTCCCTATCTGTGCATCCCAACACATCGTCCTCAGAATTTTTACCTGATGTGGCTGCATTATCTGCCTAGTTGTTTGACCATCCTCTCTGGTCCTTTGTCAGAGAAAAGGGATACTTTATGAAGCAATATCTAAAAATACTTCAAAATACTTCTTTTCAAACCTCCTTCTCTAGTAACAGAAATAATGATAGCTAAGGCAAAATACGATCCATTCATTCATTCATTTAGTTATGCTAGTACTGAAGCTTGAATTTAGGGTCTTGCAAACCTGCTTGGCTTTTGTACTCAAGGCTGGTGTTCTGCCAGGGGAGCTACACCTTCAGTTCCAGTCCCCCCTCCTTTTTCTTTAACTGATCCTGGGGCTTGAAGTTAGGGCCTTGACACTGTCCCTGTGCCTCTTTTCGTTCAAGGCTAGTGCACTGCCCCTTGAGCCAATGTTCCACTTCCTGCTTTTCCTGAGTAGTTTACTGGAGGTAAGAGTCTCACAGACCTTCCTGCCCATACTGGGTTTAAACCACAGTCTTTAGGTCTCAACCTCCTGAACAGACCAGATTACCATCATGAGGCATCAGTACCCAGCTCATTTTCACCTTTATGACTGGTTAACTGAAGCCATAGTTTCCACTCAGATTTGCTTGCCTGGCTCCAAGTTGCCCTGGAATGAATGGACTCTACTTCCACCAGCCAGCCAATACCTTTTCTTACTCATCTGAGCCACACAGTACAGATCACTTTTCTGTCTGTGTCAACATGGTTCTCAAAGTGAGACAGGAAGAGCTGTCCCCACAGAAAGGTTATCTCACACATGAGAAGATGTGTCGTAATGTGACCTCTGTGGATTCCATATATACAGCCTTCTTCCAGTCACATTTATTCACTACTCACAAGTAGTTATATAGCTTAACAAAAGATCAGAGCACTATTAGGAACTTACCAAGTCAGATACTTGCCCACAACCCTGTGGTAAGGCTAAGAAATCTCAGTGGATAGGTAAAAGCAAGCTAGTAAAGACTCTCTCCTAAGGGTGTATTTATTTATTCATTTATTCATTTATGCTTTCATTAGTTCATTTATCCATTCATTTGTTTCAGACCAACTCCACAGATCGAATGGAATAAACTGGAAGGGGATTTACCAAAAGGAAGAGAAACAAAAGAAAACCATGGCAAGACTTTGAAGATAGAAAATGTCTCCTTTCAAGACAAAGGACTTTATCGCTGTACAGCCAGCAATTTCTTAGGAATAGCGAGTCATATTTTTAATGTCACAGTAGAAGGTATGTTATCCATGATGATTTTTGTTTCTACTTAAAGACTATGATTGCATACATGGCCTTTCATATATATCTATATATATATCTATATGTATATATATATTCAAATAGATCAGTGGTTTTGACTTGGCTAACTTGTAAGCATGGAGTTTTATTAAACTTCAATTAGTCAAGTTTGCACTGTATCTCTGTAAACCATATGAATGGCACAAATGACAAGGAAAAATCGTTTTAAGGATTAAATACACAGGCAGGCAGGCAGACATACAGACTGACAGACAGACAGATACTCTCTCTCTCTGTCTCTCTCTCTCTCTCTGTCTCTCTCTCTCTCTCTCTGTTTCTCTCTCTCTCCTCTCTTTCTCACACACACACACACACACACACACACACACACACACACACACAATATTTCTGAGATTTATTTAGTTGGTCAGCAAAAGTACTCTTTCAGATCACTCAACTGTAAAAATTTGTATTGTGATATGCATGTGATACTGCAGCATATTAACCTATGAAAAGAAAATGTCAGGAGTTGTATGGAATACAATATTACCAGGAGCTTGGAAGAAAATGGATACTTTGCTTCCTAATAATGTCTCAATCCCTCTTTGTCCTTTGTCATGTGATTTCACTTTTCTGTTCCTCATTTTACCCCACGTAAAGGAATGAGGGCTTCAGACATTATTTTGGCTTGATTCTAGCTCCCACATGGTCTAGTCTATATCTTGAGTTTAGATTATATTCAGTATGTAGTTTAGAATAAAAAAATAATAATTGCCTATATGTTATAAACATTCATTTCTTCTTCTAAAATACAAAAATACATCTTTTCTCTATAAATCCAAAGCTTTTTGGTCAACAGAGGTTTTATGGTCTTCTTACCCATGAATAGAAATAGCTAAATAAAGAGGAGATCACTTACAAAAAGAAAAAAATAGAAAAACTCCCAAGCAGTCACACATGTAGTTATGGAGGCTGTGTCTGCAGAAGCAAAGGTTATCTGGCCCTTCTGTGAAATTGATTGATGGAAACTATTTTCTTTGGGGTTGATGGCATTGAAGTCTTCTATGTGTGGTTTACTTGACTGTATTGACCAGAATAATGGAATAATTACTGCGTTTGTACTTCTTTAGTGCTGTGCCCAGGCTTAACTATTGAAAGAAATTGTCTCTCCAGGGTGATCCTTTAGTGAACTAGAGCTCTCAGTCTCTCATTAATATTCCAATAAAGTTCGCCACTTAAAGCTTTAGTTTGAACAAGGAAGACCTAAGTAATGACCTGGTGTTTTAATTAATGGGTGGGGAAAAAAAAGTTGGACACAAATTCCACTCACAAGTAAATGTTAGGGTAATTGATTGGTCATGTCCTTATGTTCCCAAAACTCTCTGCAAGGAACTAAGGTAGAAAAAAAAAAAAAGTAAAAGAAAAAAAGAATGATGTCCTTCATTTAATAAAAAGGAAAAAACCTGTGTAGGGGAAAACTCAATATTGGACATCAACATGCACATCTGGCAACAAGAATGTGTTCCTCTTGCAGTGAATTATTCATAGAGAAATTTAGAGAAGAAGAGTTTATTTTTAATGTCTAGATTTGGTCTTCATTCCACACCTCTGTGTTAATTTGTCTCCCTCATACAACATGGTCCCCCTACCTTTGTCCAGTATACATGCATAGACACATGAAGCCAACATGTCAAATCGTTAGCTTTTCCTGCTCCAAGTTTGCTGACTAGTAGAAATCCTTCCAGATGGCTGGGGCACTGCTCTGGTAGGTTGAATATTTTAACAATCTGCCCACGTTTTTTTGTTGTTGTTGGTTGTTGTTGTTTTTTTTCCGCCGATTAAGGCCGAAGCTCTCAAAAAAATTGCAACGGTTGCAAAACTAAATCAAAGATGTAAAATTAATCATGCAATTTAAATTGTTGGCTCTAGGACTCCAAAAGAATGTACATTCCCTGAGCAAATTGTTCCCTCTCTTCATAAAACAGCTAATAGCACTGTGGAGATATAAATAAGGTTTTTATGAGGAACATTTTAATCATTTCCTCTTAGTGAGGGAATACTAAATGGACCCTCAGTTGTATGCTTTAGATTCTCTTCTCAGGTACAACGTGAAAAGAAAATTATGCTCAACATGTTTTTTTCCCCCTGTTTGAATATAGTAAATATGATATTTATTAATCATCTGGGTGAACGAGTTCATCTTTATTCAATTTTCTACTGTTTTACCAAATCTGCTCCCATTTTTATTGTTATTTATTTTTCACTTGTTTTGGGGCCCAAGTCAAGTAATAAAGGCTAGCCAGGTGGGAGGAGAAAAAGCAATATTTATTGTAAACTTTGAAAATTTGATCCATTCTGAAAACACTCTTTCTGTGAAAGTAAAAGCATGGCTTGTGAGACATTCTATTTGTGCTATTTCTTCCCTGTTGTGAAACTCGGATTCCTGGAGCTTATATTTTAATCTATAATATTCTAAATAGGAAATCAAACTATAATTCCAATCCTATTTTCCATAAAGGCAAAGCCAGTCATGATTCCTAAACTGTATGTAACTATACTTTCTTGGTATATATAACACAAATGCACATAGAATAGAAAGAGAAAGAAGAAAATGAAATTCAGACCATTCTAAATACATTCAGAAACCAACCTATGAGGGCAAGCACATTTCAACTGATTATTTAAAAATAACCTCTTAACAAGGATCTTCTAAACTTTTGACTAATTTAGGACCTGAATTTGAGAAATGAAATAGAAATCTAATGTTAATGATGACATAGCCATAATTGTCAATTGAACTGATATTCTATCAATGGTACTGTTAAGAAAACTGCATTTTCAAATAACAGATTTATTTCTAAAAAGTTGAAATTAGGCCCAGTTTCAGTGGCTTACACCTTTATTCCTAGCTACTCAGGAGGCCGAATTCGGGGAATAACAATTCAAAGCCAGCCCAGGCAGAAAAGTCTGTGAGGCTCTTATCTCCAATTAACCAACAAAAACGTCAGAGTAGACCTGTGATAGGACATTAGCCTTGAGCAAAAAAGCCAAGGGACAGTACCCAGACCCTGAGTTCAAGCCCAAGAACAGGCACATACATACACAATTAAATCCACCCAATGAACCCAATAATTTGGCTTATTGGTATATAGTTAATAGGAATTTGGGATCCACAGTTTTACTAAGAAAATACTTTTCAATAGATGTCAAATTTCCTGTTTGGCTTTGTTTTTGTTCCAATGATAAATATCTCCAGATAGTTTTCATGTGATATTGTTTAGATAGTGATATGTCTATTTTTAGCAATAAAAGATCATTTTGTGATCACTTTGAGATCACAATGAAATGGGTAAAGCTTCAACATAAATAATTATCAGTTACCACATATCTTACCATAATTAATGCAAAAAGGGGATTTTCTGCATTTCCCTTGTATTTTCAATTTTACCCATCTTTTTTTCTCTTTTGTATTTCTTTTTTTTTTTAATGTTAACTTTTTATTGTTGGGGCAATGTATAGAGGGGTTACAGTTACATTCTCCAGGTAGTAGATGCATTACTTCTCACACATTAATACCCTTTCTCATATTTTTGTCCTAATTTCCCTCCCCCCATTCCCTCCCAGTCATCTTGTTTTTTTCACCCTTCCCTTTCATTCTGTCAACTAGATCTTACCATTCACATACTTGCATATGAATAACTTTGGAAAATATTTTGTTCTTGAATTATCACTTGATCCATGCCCATAGTTTGTTTTGCTATACGTTATTTTTCAGATAGGGTCTCATTCTTTTTTTTTTTGCCTCTGGCCATCCTCAAATCAAGATCTTCATATTTAATCTTCTGCCTATTTTTCTGGTGTGGAAAGTGGATTCTCCCTAACTTTTTTGCTAGGGTTAGTCTTACACTTCAATCCTTCTGACCTCTCCTTTCTGAGTAACTGGGATTACAGATGTAAGCCACTGTACCCAGCTTTTGCTATACTTTCTTCAGTGAGGGAGTAGTTAAGTCCCAACAAATATGTGTAATTATGGGATCATGAATCATCAGAACACAATGGTTCCATACTATCTAAGGTGCTCTTTCTTTCCCTGATTGCTTCTTCTCTGGAGTGTCTGGGTGCCACCCACTGATTCTCTCTGTATGTCTGAGTTGTGCCAAGCATAAGAGACACAGGGAAGAGTAGGAGGAACCCTCCCTGGCTCTCCCGGCTCCCTAGTCCAAGCGCTCTCACTATTTATTTTAATATTGAACTGCTGCATATCCAATCTCAGTAGTCAGTAATGAGAATTTCAGCTGGAGAGGAGGCGAGGAGTGAGAGATAACAGGCTTAAAGTCTTTCAGACTGCAGGGTAGAAATCTACCTCCCTCTACTCAGGACCAATTTCTGCAAGAGAAGAGGACTGAGAGGCTGGGATGGGAACATTTAAGCACTGGTGAAATGTATGTAGAAAGACTACAGAGAGGTTTAGCTATCATTTGCAGAGTGTTCAGTGGGTACTGGGGAGTTGGGATTCACAAGCACAAAGCAATCAATAGTTGGTAAACCAAGCTGGCATTGTTTCTTGTTTGAGTCAAAAGGAACAATTCATTGGAAGCTAACCACATAGCTATGAGTCCATACTGCTTCTCTCATAAGCCCTATCCACAGACCCATGATGTGGCTGACACAGGAAATGGAGATGTTTTGGCTTACAGCACTGGAAAAATTAAATGATTCTTCAAAGATCAGTCTAGTGTTGTGAGGATTAGAGTTGGCAATACCTTAAGACGGGCTTCCTCCCTAACAGTGATAGATCTTAATATAGATACCAAGAGATTAAGGAAATTTGTAGCTTAATAATAGAAATGGAGACCCCGATTTCATTACATTGGCTCATTGAAAGGAATATCATCCTTTCATAATCATTACTTTTAGATGCTCTGAAAAACATGGTTTTGTATCATAAGCAGGGAAATGTTCATGCTCCTGGAGCTTTTTTCTCTGACATGTTGAATTTTATTGTTGTATGCATAACAGGACCCAAAACAAAGCCTGCCAACCAAATCTCTTCAACTCCAAAAAGTGATCTTCAGTTAAGCTAACTCACTATTTCCTGATTTTATATATCATGAATAGAACTTTTTAACTTGGAATTTATCAAGTCCTCATTGCAGAAGAAAGGATAAGAACATTTCTCTGGCTCAAACTTGAGAGTAATTTGTATGAATTTGTTTTTTACTTTGTGAATGTATTACTATTTTTCATTTTATCTGTTTTTCCTCCTGGACTTAAAATTTTTTAAAGGTAATTTTTACCATATGCATGTATGTATGTATGCATGTGTCATATACATGTATGTATGTGTATGTGTGTGTATTAAAGAAGTGGGAGATGGAGAAGGAGATGAAGACAGAGAAGAAAAGAAAGAGCGTTTGTGAGAGAAAGACTGTGAGAAACCTTTTTAAGGGATTTTTTTTGCCAGTCCTGGCACTTGAACTCAGGTCCTGGGCATTACCCTTGGGCTTTCTCAAGGCTACCACTTGAGCCACAGCACCACTTCCAGCTTTTTCTATGTATGTGGTACTGAGAAATCAAACCCAGGTCTTCATGTGTGCTAGGTAAACACTCTACCACTAGGCCAAACACCCAGCCCGTAAGAGATTTTTAAAAATAAAAATAAAGGGCTGGGAGCCTGGCCTAGCAGTAGAGTGCCTGCTTAGCCTACATGAAGCTCTCGGGTTGATTCCTCAGTACCACATACTCAAGTGATAGAGTACTAGCCTTTAGAAAGTCCAAGGACAGTGCCCAGGCCCTGGACTGGTAAAAAAATAATTAATTAAAAATAGTATAGAAATACAAGATATCTTGGGGAATAACCAAACAATGATTGATAGGATTTACTACCTGAAGTTGCAAAACAATTTTCCATGAAACTTAACCCTCTACACTATTTACATATTAGCCTATTTTCTTTTTCTTTCTTTCTTTTCTTTTTTTTGCCAGTCTTGGGATTGAATTCAGGATCTGGGCACTGTCTTTCTGCTTTCTGAAGGCTAGATCTCTACCACTTGAGCTACAGTCTCACTTCCAGTCTTTTCTATGCATGTGTTACCAACGAATCAAACTTGGGCTTTGTGCATGCTAGACAAGCACTCTACCAGTAGGTCAAACTCACGGCCCCTACATATTAACCTACTAACTTTCATTATTTCTTATAAATTATTTCATTGCCATAGAAATATCCTTTATAGGACAAGACATGACAGTAATGTCTCAACGAAAGAAAATGATTTCATTTTATTCTGAAACTCTACTTAGAATTATATAGGACATTATATTAGGACATTCAAAAATGCATACAATTTAAATATGTATTTTCCCCATCGTTTGGAGATAGAAAGGTAAAATGTTTTAATTTGTAAGCTCCCTTTGCAGTCTCTATATAAAACAGAAATGCCAGTATTTAGTGAGGAGAATTAGGCAGGAAGATCCTAAGTTCAAAACCACCCAAGGGTGCATTTTTGCAAAGCTATGAAAGGGGTGACATAAATCAAGTTACCTTATGTTTGTGAATTGATTTGTCAAGTTGAAACCCTTCTGTACAACTACTGAACAACAGTAAAGAAAAGAAAAACAAATAAAAATTGGCATTAGGTAAAAAAGAGAAACTGTTGACCATTTTAATTACTTTCTTCCAAAATGTTTCTCAGGTTTTGTTTCTCAGTATAATTTCCTAATCTTCTTCATATCCTCTGCTGTAGGCCAAAAAGCTGTTACCTAGCAAATGAACCATGTGCTTTTCCCTCTTCCGTTTTCTGCTAAGGAGGTTTACTTGTGTAGCTAAATAAAATGGTTTTCTATGACTATTTTTAGTTTGCGGATTTATTATACAGTGGAGTTCAAATTAAACACACAAGATGCCCAGTTTCCTTTGCAGAGCAAGTTCACAGGGAGCTACTATGAAACAGTTTGTGGTGTCTGCCCTCTGCTGCTGTGTAGGAGAAGTGCAGGCCTTATTATTTGTTTTAATCTTTTTTGATCAGCCCTTTCTCTTTGTTTCCAGAGCCTCCATACTGGATAAAGAAACCTGAGAGTGGTGTGTTCAGCACTGGGAGCAGTGGTATCTTGTTGTGTGAAGCTGGGGGATATCCTCGACCCACAATCAAGTGGAGAGTCAATGGCAAACCCCCACACAGTGAGTCCGATCATCACCTGTGATGGAATGTGGAAATCCCTGGTTAGATGGGATTGTGAACAGGTAGACACACTTGGTGTGGGAAAACTGGAACTGGGAAGAGGCTGCAACAACAGCATGGGAGATCAGAAAGTACCTCATTGTGAGCAATTTTGATTGTTTAGAAAAGGAGTGTGCCATTTTATGGATGATCTGTAAATAATGTATATGTAGATAACATTATTTGATGCATCTGTAAAAACAAAGTTTATAAAAACCCAACTGAATGAGAAAGAGGATGGACTCAAGAAGGAAAAACAGTTATTGTTCCTTTCCTTGAAATGAAAGACAATTTCTGAGAGGCTAGGAGCACAATTAGAAGGTTAGGATCTCTTCTACGTCCCAGTGTCAGAGACATTTGAGTCTTTGCTGGCTATGTGACCTCGTACTTGCCTCCATGATTTTCAGGGACAAAAGAAGGCACCATGTTCCTGAATCCAGGCCTCTTCTTCGATATCCCATATCAAAATGTCCTTGTCCAATGAGCTCTGAGACCTGAACAGACAGGCGTGGCGTAGAAAGGCTAAAATGGACCAGAACAGAAGGCCTGTCTTCTCCCTGTACCATGCTGTGGCATAGAACTCTAAGTCCACAACATCAATTCCAGCCCAGATTTCAGGTCACTTTGAATATAATTTGTCTAGACAGGAAGACAGGAATATAGTTTATGCCTCAGCTCAATGAAGGACAATTTCCAGTATTAGGTATATTATATGACTCCCATTTATTCTTGCACTTTAGATCTGCACATATCTGGGAGACCTCTCCATGAGCCCTGAATGGGGTTCTGCCTAAGCTGTGTAAACCTCCTAGCTAGCTTTGAATTTGTTTATTGAATAACCCCTCCCCCAAGCTTATACTTTTTCGACTGCAAAATAAAGAAAGTAGTAGTTTGTGTGGGCTAAATGAGATAAGTATAGCCAAGGGTGCAGGATAGTGATTCCAATGTAGAACATCTGTGGGTTATCAACTCTGGAGTCAGATGGCTCTGTGTGTGTGTGTGTGTGTGTGTGTGTGTGTGTGTGTGTGTGTGTGTGCTTACCAGCCCTGCCATTTTCTAGCCATGTGGTTGTGGTTGGTACTGACCCTCCACAAACTTGTTTCTTCCCACAGTAACAAGAGAGGAACACGGCATTGATTACTGGACACTCAGAATGCTGTGTCCATTCCAAGCTGCTCAGAAGGCCAGGAAGGAAGGAAGGGGGTAGCTCTATCGAGCTTAGCAGTAGGAGTGTGAATAGCCAAGCCAACATCAACTCAGAGATACGGTGTTTATCAAGTGTTCTGCCTCTGCAAGAACTCAAAAGAGCTGTCCATCATACTAATACTCAAAGGACAGTTGATACAAAGCTTTCTACAATGAATTACCCCAAACTCATTAGTTTTAAATGGGGAAAATTTATGATTGCATATTTTTAGATTAAAACTCTAACATGAATCTTACTGAGCAAAAATGAAGATGCTAACACAACTGAGTTCTTTCCTGGATGCATAAGGAGAGAATTCTAGGCTTTTTCCATCTATGGGTTGCTCCAATTCCTTATCTCATGACTCCTTCACCATCCCCCTAAGCTCATGATCAAAACTAGCTCATGATCATGACATCTCTCTGAGCATTTCGTTCTATAGTTCCTGTCTCCTTCTGGCTTCATGCAAGAAAGCTCTTCTGATTTTGTAAATATATAATTTATTATTGTTATTATTATTATTATTTTGTTTCTGTGGTACTGAGAAATCAAACTCAGAGTTTCATACATGCTAGGCAAGCAATCTGCCATTAAGCCACCTTCCCCAGGCCCAACTCTTCTGTTCATTTTTTTTAAGACACAGTACAATTACATGGAGTCTACCTGGTTCATCTGGAATAATTTTTCTATAGAAAGCCTTTCACCTGACTAACAGTTGCAACATTCCTTTTCCTACCTGAGATAACATCCTCATAAATTCTGAGGCTGAGGGCATTGATCTATTTCAGGGACTATTTTTTCTTCCTCTGTACATGAGTCTCTTATGAATAACATGCCAGCGACTGGGATTGTTTTGCGACCCCGCCAAATGTATACTGACAACATGTTCTGTGACAGATGATATTCCAGAGCTGTCGAGTCACTATATAAACACATGGATAAGACACAAGATGCTTAGTGGAAAAAAAAACTTGTACTCATTTATGACTCCTAGGAAGAAACAATGTATAAGGAAAACTTTCTCTTTTAATATTGGAAATTTAATGTTTTCAATAACCCAAAAACGAATATAATCATTATTGTTGAAGAAAAGTAGAGAACAATGTCTTTGTTAAATAGGAAGTTGGAGGTCAATTGAGAAAGCAAGAGCCACTGGCGATGGTCGAATAGAGTCATGAAATTTGTCTAGTTCTAAACTAGACTTGATTCAGAAAAGTAGGAGAGGGTCCTTCTGTTCACAGGAAGATTTACATAGCAAATCAGCTGACATCTGACTGGGTGTGAAGATCTAAAGTCACAGCTATTCCACAATGAACATCTAGGTGAATGACTGGTTTAGAATATGAATTCTGCGGGACACACTGACAAAATGGTATCTCAATGTTTTCTGTCTTGTTCTTCATCAAGTGCCAACCACGCTTCCATCTTTTGCAGATCATCCATTTGCTGGTGATGTTGTACTCCCCAACGAAATCAGTTTTACCAACCTCCACCCAAATCACACTGCGGTGTACCAGTGTGAGGCTTCCAACGTGCATGGCACCATCCTCACCAATGCCAACATTGACGTTGTGGGTGAGTGGCTCAAGAGCAGATCTGCCCTGCTCTGGCCTTTTCTCCCTTCATTAATGGATGACCATTATTTACCTATAAGTGTTTGTACAAAAGGGTATCAATTCAACAGGTCCATTCATGAGCACCGGGCACCGGGCCTCTTGATACATGTCACCCATCCATGATTACTGGCCCGCCTCATCCCCAATCTATTTCTACCCCACCCATCCACTGAAGTTACTTTAAACCGATCTTTTCTGAGGGAAAGTGAATCAAGGTTAAAGTTACACAAGTACCAACGTAATCATTTTATTTATTTTTTTGCCAGTCCTGGTCTTAAGCTCAGGGCCTGAGCACTGTCCTTGGACTTTCTCAAGGCTAGAGCTCTAACACTTGACCCTCTGCCGGGGCCAACCGGCAGCAAACCAGGGTTCGCAGATTGGGGTTCCTGAAATTGGGGGCAAGGACTAGCAAGAAATAGAAGAGAGACAGACACACCGGGTCCGGGATGTCCGCAGTCCAGGTAAAGACTGCCAAGACTGCTGCATTTATTTTCCACTCCCGCTTCTTCCCTCCTCCAGACCCAGGGAACCTCCAGGTGTTACATTCATATGATAATTCTCAGGTCATTTACATAGAATAGGGCCAGAAAGCAATAAGACAATAAAGCCATCGTCTGATGCAAGTCAAGGTACAGTTTGATTCCACTCTGGCTCCCAACATATCCCCCGTTTTTTATTTTAAAAGAAACACAAGTGCAATTTTTACTCTTTTCTATACCCCTAATTTATCCTGTCACATTTTCCAAAAATGACTTTGGTCCCTTGGTCTAACGGGGATTGATGGGCGGAGATTCAACTTCTGTGACTTCTTCAAGCTGACTCAGGGGTGTTGTCTCTGTGCTTGACCAGGGACCTTAAGAAGCCTAGCCTGTTTTATCAAGGGGTTGCAAGGATTAGATATTAGGAACAATAATTTACTCCAAACTAGAGATCATATTTGACATTTAACAACTGCACAAACCATCTTTGGCTACAATAGTGTAGCTTACACAGCACCCATTTGCAAAGGTTTTTTCTTGATTGTCTGGGGAACTAAATTTCTGCAACCTTAACAATGCTTCAGTTGTCAGATCTAAACAGATTAATACAGACACAAGCCTCAGATCCACAAACTTTTCCTGAATTTGTGGCTGGTGTCAAAAATAAAAAATAAAAATTTCGCTCAATTAGGATTTTAAACTACCCACTATCACAGAAGATTGACAAGTTCCTGCCCAGTTACGAAAGGCACGGGCTTACAAACTATTCTATGACCTCCCGGCTCTGATTAATTTGATTGGCCAAGCACAAGTGACTAAGATCTGACACCATCTCTGCCATCCAAGCAGAGGCTTTCGTGTCCCAGTAGTGTCTCTCCACACAGGGATAAACATGCCATTGGCATTTCACTTTGTTGGTTGCTGTACTTGAACTCGGGGCCTGGGCACTGTCTCTCAGCTCTCCAGCTCAAGGCTAGCACCCTACCACTATGAGTACCGAGCTTGGTGCTTGAGTGCTCCCCCCCAGCTTTTCAGCTCAGAGCTAGCACTCTGCCACTTCAAGCTCCAAAGCAACTCTGTCCCAGCATCCTGCTGGCAGATTAGACACCACAGTCTCACAGGGACTTTGCTTTGCCCGGGCAGGCTCAAAGCTGAGGCTTTCAGATCAATGAGTCCTACAAAAGGCCACGTTACTCCAATTAAAGCAACAAGGTGGTCAACACAGAAATAGTCTCTAAGCATGAGCTTACCTAGAACCTGGTAAAAGCCAAAGTTACATCTGAATAAGGATTGCTGTCCTTCTCCATGGGCTAGCTGGAACTTGCTATAAGGTAACTTACAAGAGCAAGCTGAAATAGCAATTAAGCAATTACTTTGGTAGTCCTAATTTTCCTTTTTTCTCTTTCTTTAAACATTTAAGACAACTTCACTTTCAAATATTGTTTAGAAACCCATTTCCAATGTTCTTAATAACTTTTACTGATACTGGCTTAAACAATTAACACCTTAGCCTTTATTTGCAATTGAAAAACCTTTAAGGGCACAAAGAACTCCTTCTGCCTTCAGGCCCCCTAAGGCCCAAGGCACTCCTCTTGCCTTTTAGAAAAAAGGGCTCTTTTGCAGTTTAGATTACTGTCTAGAACTCCAACAACAGTTTAAACTCAAATAACAGTTTTTCCCTAATTCAAGAACTATAGACATCAGTGCACCAAAAGTCTAAGTCTGGACTTAGTTTCCTCTCGTTTTTAAAATACACCCAATAGCATGGAGATAAACCTTTAAACATTCCTTTAAAATACTAATCACATTATCCACATTTTACCATCAGATTTCTAGTGTCAGTTTGCAAGAAAGGACAGGCAAAGTTTCTGACGTTAATGAACAATTTTACATTTAAATCTCTAATACATGTTTCCAAACTTTAACTTAAAGTAATAAATCCCGAATTCCCTAACACCTCTGTGCTGAACAGGATACAATGTTTACAATGTAAACAGCTGTATGTCCTGCAATAAAATGCAGATTTCAGAATCTAGAAAAATATTTACCAGTTTTTCTTTAAGACAACACAATAATTCTTTGAGACATTGTAAAACATTCAAACCTAATATTTTTGTTGAAGTTTTAAGCTTAGATTTACCCAATTGTCTTTGTGTTTAAGTATAAATTTATCCATTGTTTTATACAGCATGCTGACAATTTAACCTTGAACATGTTCACTTACTCATTCACACACATTCATACTCAAAGATCATAAAGCGCGCAAAATTAATATCAGCCGGAAGTTTGTGTCAAGAGAGTTTTGCCAATTTTACTCTTACAGGTGAGAACCAGGTTCAAAACAAAACTTTTTGCAAGGCAACTTGGCTGGAATTTATTTTTCCAGGGCTTGTTACAACTGCAGACATGGGGGAGCGGCCATGCTAGGCCCAGAAATGTTCAAATAAATAACAAGAATGTGTGCTTGAGTACGCACAGAAAAACCATAAGGATCCATACTTAGAAATGGTACCAATTTTAAAGACAAAACTGGACAAGGAAAAATATGTAACACGAACAGGACAGAGAAACGGAGACTTTTAAATAATCAGACATTGACATATAACAAGAAAATTGGACTCAATCAGATACACTTAACACAAAAAAAAACATGAGCTCAAATGAATGTTTTCACCAAACAGTTATTTTTAGATTTAGACATGTCTTGCTGGTGGGACTCTCAGGTATGCCTTGTTATCGACAAGAAACTCAGAAGGGGAGGGGGGGTCAAGGCGTCCCTTGACCACCCAGGCCTCTGTTTTAGGCCCACAGTGCACCTTTTCAAACAAACAAACAAAAATAAAATAAAATAAAATAAAATAAAACGCAGACATACAAGGGGGTCGGCCGACTTCTACTTACCTCTGGAGGCCTTTGCTTTTCACCTGGGCATCTTTTACAAAAAAGGTTATTAAGAAGAGGGCTGGTAAAGACAAAATAATGTCACATATTAAATTGTGTAGAGTCAATGAATATGTTAAAAGGTCCCTACATAATAGTAAAAGGAGGAGAAACACAGCTCATATGAATGTGTGGAACAAGTGGATTAGTAGCAGTCCCGATTGACATGCACAAATAACTCAGGTCCTTCCCACGTCGCAGGATGCACCACTGGAGGGTTGGGGGTGTAGGCCCAGTGAGTCGCTGCTTGGATGGCCACTGTCACTCTCCACGATCCGAACGCAGCGTTCAGGCAGCCAGCGGGCGTCATTTTCTCCTTGTGAAAAAACACATACATGCCCTCGACCCCAGATTAGAACAGGATCGGGTCCATGCCAAGCACCAGTTAGGGGATCCTTCCACTTTACTAAGGCAAAAGCACGCTGTTCTCTTTTATCCCAGAATCGCTGAGCAGCAGATAAATTATTTGAATCCAAATTCAAAAAATTTAAAACAAATAAGGCATGATTAAGTATATTCACAGGGGTAGCGGGATATGACTCTCCTTTCTGTATTTTAGCAATTTGATGTTTTAATAATCCATTAGCTCTCTCCACGATGCCTTGACCTTGAGGATTGTAAGGAATGCCTGTAATATGAGTGATATTATAGGAATGGCAGAAGGATTGAAATGCTCGGCTTGCATAGCCAGGGCCATTATCTGTTTTTATTTGCGAGGGAATCCCCATCTCAGCAAAGCATCGAATGCAGTGAGAAATACAATGTTTAGTGGCTTCCCCAGCAAGGGGGGTGGCCAAGATAAAATTAGAATAAGTATCTACAGTAACATGAACATATTTTAATCGGCCAAATGATGGAACATGTGTGACATCCATCTGCCAAATGTGATTAGAAAGCAGTCCTCGTGGATTTATACCTAAATGGGGGGCTGGTGAAAAAGGGACATAGTTGGAGCAAGTCTTAACTATTTGTCGTGCTGCTTCTCTAGATAATTTAAACTGTCGGCGCAAGGCTCGACTGTTTTGATGATGGATGGCATGTGACTGCTTAGCAAGTTCAACCTGAGTTAAGGAAACTCTGGTGGCAGAGTCAGTAACCGCATTGCCCTCACTTAAAGGGCCAGGAAGATTAGTGTGAGCTCGAACAAAGCCAAAAAAACAGGGGAGGTTGCGAGAACAAAGCAAAGTTTGTACTTGGCGAAATTGAGTCTGGATATTGGAGTTAGTAGTTCCAATAAAGGGAACAGTTTCTATGACTTGAAGAGCACGAATTACATATTGACTGTCTAAGTATAAGTTAAAGGGCTCGTCTTGTAACAGGACGAGTGCTTGTAAAACAGCCTCTAATTCCACCTCTTGGGCGGAGGAAAAACCTGTAACCCAAGATTGAGTTTTCCCATTAATGGTCAAAGCAGCCATTCCATTTGAGGATCCATCTGTAAATACCAAAGCGGCAGAAGATAAAGGCGAGGCCTGTACTACGGAAGGAAATAGAAACGTATGACACGCAGCAAATTGGAGAAGTTTGTTAGACGAGTAGTGATGCAAAATTTTCCCCGTATAATTGGCCCAAGCAATGGCCCAAGAATCGCAATGGGCGAATAGCCAATCTTGTTGTTGTAGATTATATGGGACACAGATAAAATGAGGTTCCTGACCTAAATATTTACAGGAATCCACTCGGCACATATGTATCAGATTAGCTACCAATTTGTAGTAGGGGGTCAGCACTTTGCCGGGTGTTGATGGTAGATAAAGCCATAAAAGTGGGCCATCCTGCCACAATACAGCAGTTGGGGAGTGAGAAGTAGCTAAAATGTAAACTCCCCATGGTTTAGAATAGTCACAATAGGTCACTTGTTGCTGGGAAATTGCCTTTTCTACAATTTGGATGGCCCTCCTGGCGTCAGGATTTAATTCACGCAAGGATGTAGGGTTGGTATCTCCTTTTAAGAGATCAAAGAGGGGTTTTAACTCTCCTGTGGAGAGCTTTAGATAAGGCCGAAGCCAATTTATATCTCCTAAGAATTTCTGAAAATCATGAAGAGTTCTTAAGTGTGAAGTTTTTAATTGTATTTTTTGGCTTTTAAAATAGTGTGGGCCTAATATATGGCCTAGATATGTAAAAGGGGGGTGTTCCTGAACCTTTTCAGCTGCTATTATAAGGCCAAAGAGGCTCAGATCTTGCTTTAGTTGTCCAAAGGCTTGTCGTACGACGATAGGGTCAGAACAAGCCAACAAGATGTCATCCATATAATGAACAATATAAACAGAAGAAAATTTTTCACGAGTGGAAGAAATGGCTCTAGCTACAAAACTTTGACATAAAGTTGGGCTATTTGCCATGCCCTGTGGAAGCACAAGCTAGTGATATCGCTTCATGGGTTCTTTAAAATTAACAGAGGGGACGCTGAAGGCAAAGCGCTTACAGTCTTGAGGCGCCAGGGGTATAGTATAGAAACAATCCTTCAAATCTATAATAATCTTATAAGTATCCTTTGGGATTGCCATGGGTGAAGGCAAGCCAGGCTGTAGGGCTCCCATCAGTTCCATGGTGGCGTTCACTTTTCTCAAATCCTGTAACAGCCTCCATTTACCTGACTTTTTCTTTATAACAAAAATTGGAGAATTCCATGGAGAGTTAGAAGGGGCCACATGTCCCAAGTCCAGCTGTTCCTGTACCAGCTGCTGAACTGCAATGATCTTTTCTAGAGAAAGAGGCCACTGTTCGACCCATACCGGTTCTTCAGAGAGCCAATTTATGGGATCAGCATGAGGGGCAGGACAAACTACAGCCCCCGTTAAAGAATACCCTAATCCTTGTCTCGTAGCGTGAGACTGGGGTTGGAGTGGCTCTAGCTCCCCCTGTGCTACTCGGCCTAGTCCCCTAAAGGGGAGGAGGCCTTGATCAAGTAACTGCTTAGTGACCGCAGCACTAGGACTAAACATATACACTCCCATTTTTTCCATGATATCACGACCCCATAAATTAATTGGCAGATGATCCAAGACAAATGGCTGAAAATGACCAGAGTGCCCTTCCTCATCTCTCCAAACAAGGATCACACTTGTCTGCTGTGGGTCAGTTGCTTGCCCAACCCCCTGTAGGGAAGTCATAGAGGTTGTCAGGGGCCATTGGGCTGGCCAATGTTTTTTAGATATCACAGACACATCTGCTCCAGTGTCTAATATTCCTTTAAAGGGCTTTTCTTGTATAAATATAGTCATCTCAGGCCTCTCTTGTTTTATGCTTTGTACCCAATAGATATCAGAAGATCTAAATCCTCTCTGTCCACATGGGGAATTAGCAGTCTCCCCGGGAGGTAAAGGCACAAGTATTAGTTGTGCTAATTTTTGACCGGCTGGGATCGATACCACGTGTTTCAGGGCAGAGGCCATAACTTTGATTTCTCCAGTAAAATCCTGGTCAATTTTGCCAGGTGTAATCTGTATCCCTTTAAGGGCTGAGCTACTTCGCCCTAACAGCAATCCAGCCACTCCCGGGGGAAGGGGGCCGAAGACCCACGTGGGGAGAGCTTGTGTCCCCATCTCTGGGGTCAATACTGAGCAGGTGGAGGAACAGAGGTCCAATCCTGCACTGCCTGGGGTGGCACGGAGGAGGCTGGAGACTGATCTTGGGGGGTTGTTAGAAGATGCACTTGTGGCCGAGAAGAGGGAGGGACTGCCCCATGGTTTTGCGGGGCCAGGGGCTGGCCCCTTCTCCAGTTTCCCAAAAACGGGCGGCCATTGCAATTTGTTGCTGACTTGCAATCTTTAGCCCAGTGCTTCCCTTTACCACAGCATGGACATGTGCCAGGTGATTTTTCTCTCTTTTGCCTGGCCTGGCGTGGGCATTGCGTCATCCAATGTCCTATTTGTCCACAAGAAAAGCAACGCCCTGGGGGTCTAGCATCCCGAGAATGCCGCTGACCTCTATATTTTAAAAACTCAGTAACAGTCTTTCCTTGAGGAGTGGCGGCTAAAGTAAGGCCTTGTACATGGGAGGGTCCAATATCAGCACACAGTGAAATAAAGTCCGTGATTCCTCCCTTATTCCTATGGGGTCTGATAGCCGCCTGACAGGCGGCATTGGCATTTTCATAGGCTATGTGTCTAACTATAATCTTCCTTGCATTCTCATCTTGTACTAGGCGGTCTGCAGTCTCCATTAATCGAGACAAAAATTCTAGATAAGGTTCATTCGGTCCCTGTTTAACTTCTACTAGATTTTTTGTACGATTGGAATTGCGTAACCTTTTCCAAGCCTCTCTCGCCGCAGCATTTATTTGTAAATAGGCCTCCTTTGCATAACCCAATTGATCTTCGGTGTTTTTATAGGTTCCCTCTCCTAACAACTGATCAACAGTGTAAGGCAGGTTCTTAGACCTATTTGTTTCAATTTTAGCCCGACACTGTGCAGTGAACTCTGTCTCCCATAATAAGTACTCTCCTGCACTAAGGCATGCTCTGGCAAGCCACTTCCAGTCATTTGGGCATACAATACCAGCACACGCGGCCTCCAATATTACTTGAGTAAAAGGGGCAGTTGGCCCATATTGGGAGCAGGCATTCTTTAAATCCTGTAATAGTTTAACAGGAACAGGTTGATGGTATACTTGTTCATCATGATCAACTAAACTAGGGAAGCATCGAGGCCCTGAAATATCTTCCCTCTCTCTAGCAGCCTGAGTCAGGTTTAATTGCGATGCACTGTGCCTGGTTGTAGTGCCTGTTAAAAGGGACTTGTTGCTAGGGCCTTTAGGCTTGCCTAAAGGTTGAAAAAGGGATTGAGGCCGTAAGGCTGCAGCCGGAGGCGGTGGGTGTGAGGGGTAAGGTTTAGAATCAGACACCATAGTGGCCTGAGGGTCATATTTCTTTCCTAATTCTGGGGGGGCTCTCTGCTCCATCCCCATTTTCGATAGAAAATGTAGCATTTCTTCTAACTTCTTCTCTATCGTAGCCACCCGGCCCTCCATTGACTCATCATAACTTTCCTCCTTGATATTCAAACCTGAAATCTGATACTCAATATCTACTGGTTGTTGTTCCCTTTCCAAGATCTCACTTAGACTCTCTTGGGCTGTGGCATATGGCTCAGCCTCAGGTTTTTCAGAAGGGTCCTTTAACTCATAAAGTTCCCTTAATTCAAGATTAATTTCAGCATTTTCATGTAGAGGATCTATGCATTCACTTACTATATTCCATACATCAAGAGCCTCTACTGGGGTCTTTTCGGGGCCATACACATTATAATATTCTTGAATTCTTTTTCCCATCTGCTGCCAGGTTTTTTTGAATTCCTCCTCTATAAACCTCGGGCATGCCTCCTCGACAAATTGTAGGAAGCCCCGAAGCACCCCTTTTTCCACCCATGTTCCATGGGCTTCAAGTAGGCCTGTTAAGATCGGTACATATGACCTATGGCTATTAACTTGACCCATAATTTTTACTCCTGACTATACACTCTCTTAATAGTCCTATGATGTGTTACTCACCACAGGGAGGGGTCCTTCACCTTCATCCCAGATTTTCAGGGTCCCTGTTCAGGCGCCAGATGCCGAGGCCAACCGGCAGCAAACCAGGGTTCGCAGATTGGGGTTCCTGAAATTGGGGGCAAGGACTAGCAAGAAATAGAAGAGAGACAGACACACCGGGTCCGGGATGTCCGCAGTCCAGGTAAAGACTGCCAAGACTGCTGCGTTTATTTTCCACTCCCGCTTCTTCCCTCCTCCAGACCCAGGGAACCTCCAGGTGTTACATTCATATGGTAATTCTCAGGTCATTTACATAGAATAGGGCCAGAAAGCAATAAGACAATAAAGCCATCGTCTGATGCAAGTCAAGGTACAGTTTGATTCCACTCTGGCTCCCAACAACCCTCAGCACTATTTTTGGCTTTTTTCTATGTATGTGGTACAAAGGAATTGAGTACAGGTCTTCATGGCTGCTAGGCCAAACTCCCAGCCCCTAATTCTTTATTGTTTTTATTTTATTTTTTTGCTAGTCCTGGGCTTGAGCTCAGGGCCTTCAGGGCCTGAGCACTATCCTTGGACTTTGTCAAGGCTAGAGCTCTACCACTTGAGCCTCCAGCTTTTTTCTAAGTATGTGGTACTGAGGAATTGAACCCGGGTATTTGTGCATGCGAGGCAAGCACTCTACCACTAGGCCAAACTCTCAGCCCCTAATTCTTTATTTTTATGTGCTATCTTTATTGTAAAGGTGATATACAGAGGGGTTGCAGTTACCTAAGTCAGGGCATGAGTATAGTTCTTTTTGAACAGTGTCACCTTTTCCTCCCTACCTCTCTCCCCCACCCCAACTTGTATAGCTCATTTCCAGGATAGTATTCAGGGAGTATCCCTGTTGAATTACTTTCGTCCTTTGTCCCACCATTTCTGTGTTTCCCTTTCCCTTCTCCAAATCATTCTTGTCACACAAAACACAAGTAGAAAATAAAATCCTTTACCCTATCTATGGGCATTAGATTTCATACCAAAATGACACTTTCAAAACATACTGAATTGGAAAATTTTTCCTATTCAAGGTTCTGGCCTGTAACGGTCTCCTGCCTTCCACTGTCATAAATATAGTTTGAAGATAATAAAGTATGATCTGCATGAAGGACTTGTATGTAAACTATATCCTTGTCCTTTTCAAATAGATGTCCTTCCACTGATACAAACTAAAGATGAAGAGAATTACGCCACTGTGGCTGGCTACAGTGCCTTCTTACACTGCGAATTCTTTGCCTCTCCCGAGGCAGTCGTGACCTGGTAAGCTAGCATGATGACTTCTTCCCAGAGGGATTTGGGGATTTTGTCATATTTCCTTCTCCATGCTCTGCTCGGGCTGAACTGTGCCCCGTTGCTGCATGGAGTCCATGTCTGTGGGTTGTGAAGGAGCACATTTGATTAGCTAAAGCCACTAATCATCCTGTGGGGGGAAGAGACAGGGAGACATTTGTGTCCATGAAGAAAATACAGAGGAATCCCAAGACCATGATAAATACAGAATTGTTTATTTACTAGGAGCAGAGACCATTATAAAGATTGGATGTTTATTCATTCTGAGCAGATATAGCACCACCTATTAGTGTTGGCATTCCAGGATGACTTTAACAAACAATCTTCAGTTAACTCAGTTAACACATACTGCTAGGCATCGGTGGCTCAGGCCTATAATTCTAGCTAATCAGGACACTGAGATCTGAAGATCACAGTTCCAAGCCAGCCCGGGCAGGAAAGTCTATGAGTCTTGTCATCAATAAACTACTCTGAAAAAGCTGGAAGTGGCACTATGATTCAAGTGGTAGAGTGCTAACCTTGAGCACAAAGAAGCTCAGGAACAGTGCCAAGGCCCAGGAGTCAAACCTGACAAAGCAAAAACAAAAACAAAAACACTCCCTCCCATATATTTACACCCTAATAGATAGTTACATAATTCATATATGGTTATATAAATATCATTATATAGTCATTAACTATTTAATTATAGAATGAATTGTAATTAATTGTGCCATTAATCCCATAATTAAATTAAAAATTCAGTCAATATACGCTTAAACATTACCGGCATTCATGTAATAAATGCCATAAAATGCATTGTCATGTGGAGCTACCAGGTTACTTTACTGAAAACATCTGGCTAGTATATTGTTAAAAATTTGACCATTACTCTGCATGGCCTCAGACAGAGAGACAGATGTGAGCCTGTTATTCAAGTATTCTCAGATGTTGTCTATAATTACAATGGCATGATTTTTACATACCATAATTCGTGGCATTGTTTCCTTCACTTTTGAGAATGATATGCTGAGATATCTTTCTCTTAGTCAATGAACTGTTTGGCTCCCTCTTAAATACTGTACCTGAGGCAAGCCCCTCCTTCACCTCCTCCTCATCCCGCCTTAAATTCCCCCCAAATCCCCACCACCAGCACACATACTTGAAAGCAGTCACTTGTTATAAAACTACAGCGGATAAATCACACTGTGACTGGAAAATGGATGGAGGTAGGAGAAAATGAGTCTGAGGTTGATGCAGTGTGTTTAATGTGTGCCCTCAGAATGGCCAAGCTTTCCTGGCTTCTAATATTTTTGAATGACCAGTGTTCTCCCAGGACGGTGGGAGGTGCAGAAGGTTCATTATCTCTTTCAATTACTAGCTCTCCCATAGAGTACCCGGGAGCAATCATTAACTAAACAGTTCCCTATCAATAAGCCAGAAAATATTTATTAATCTCTGAGGATAGATGCAAAACAGGGTTGATAACTATGAGGAAGAACCTCCAAGCTGGTCTTGGCCCTGTAGGCTATCCAGACACCAGGAACACTTGTAAATCCCAGTGAACTGCGTTGCTAAGTGCCAGCCAGAGAGATGATGACATGAATGAGCAGAGAGATGAGATTTTACCATTCCATCACATCCCCAGTTAACTGATGCTGTGTGTTTTTCTACAGGCAGACAGTGGATGCAGCTAAACCCCTTGAAGGCCGAAGATACCATGTGTATAAAAATGGCACCTTGCAGATCAGAAAGGCCACGGAAGAAGATGCCGGGTCTTACTCTTGTTGGGTAGAAAATGCTATTGGAAAAACTGCAGTCACAGCCAGTCTGGATATCAGAAGTATTTCTACTTCATTTTTTTAACTTTGCATGATTTCTCATACGGGTTCTGTAGATTTTCATCTCCTCCATTGAAGCAGTACAATTTCAATCCAAGCGCCTGTTATATAGGTGTTTTGTTTTTAATCTCTTTTTACATATCCTAGGTTGATGATCATCTAAAGGATGTTTGCAAGCATGGTGTATAGACGGTTTTCTAGAAATGTGAGGCGAAGCTCAGTGTCATTAGAGATCAAAGATCAACCATGTTTAGAAATTGCATTTTAAGCTGACAGTGTTGGTTGATGCACTGGCAGCCCCTTGATTGCAAAGTAAGGTGCCTTCTCTGATTCCAACCCATTTCTCTATTTCACATGCAAACAGATGCTACAAAACTCACTGTGACTCCTAAGAACCCTCGGGTCCACAAATCCCACATGCTTGAACTACATTGCGAGAGCACGTGTGACTTCCACTTGAAGCACAGCTTGAAGCTGTCCTGGAGCAAGGATGGAACAGGCTTTGAAACCAATGGCACCGAAGATGGCAGGTAAGAAAGATCCACTCCAGGGGCCGGGAGTTTGGCCTAGTGGTAGAGTGCTTGCCTAGCATGCACAAAGACCCAGGTTCGATTCCTCAGTACCACATACATAGAAAAAAAAGCTGGAAGTGGTACTGAGGCTCAAGTGGTAGAGCTCTAGCCTTGAGAAAGTCCAAGGACAGTGCTCAGGCCCTGAGCTCAAGCCCAGGACTGGCAAAAAAAAAAAAAAAGAAAGATCCACTCCATGGGTCAGAGTCGGCACTGTCTTCAAGATGTTCACAAACATTAGCATGGCCCAGACACAAGAACGACATGAAAATTCACGAAACGCTCCCTTAATTGTGACCCTGTAAATGTGGAATACTGACAATGAAATTTTTCTGTCCATATTTAAAAATGATATTCCATCACTTGCAGGTATCCTGGACACAAATGCTGAATGAAATATGTCAGGCTCAGAGAGACCAAGTGTGTGTGTATGTGTGTGTGTGTGTGTGTGTGTGTGTGTGTGTGTGTATTCATATGTGAAAGTTAGACCCAACATATAAGCACAAAAGCACACATAGGACCATATGCTTATTTATACAATCAAGCTGACTAAAATATGGTTGTGGACGGGTAAGTTTCCATGGCATACCTCCTTTGAACAATTAGCACACCCTTTAACAAAATGAATGAGAGGACTGTGACGTATGTTTTGATGGAAAGAACTGGGGGTGAGGGAATCATGATGAATAGGGATAAAAGGAAGGAGAAAGTGGGGTGAGTCTTGAGACTCCCCTAATGTATGTACATAGTAGTGGAGCAGAGACAGTTGATGAGCCTGGCAGAGAGGAAAGGCCACGTTGGATGGTGAGCAAAAGGTAGAGAATGTGACACTGCTCAGGATGCCTTATAATCATCAACTGACACGTTGAATTACAAATCCTGTGTACCATTATTCAAAGCAAATAACAAAAAAGGAGAAAATAAAGTAATAATTTTAATAAGTAAAGTATCTACATTGAACTGACAAACAGCAACAACAAAAAGAACCCAATTAGTGAGGCACTGGTGGCTCACACCTGTCGTCTTTAGCTAAGCTGAGATCCGAGGAGTGAGGTCCAAAGCCAGCTTGGGCAAGAAAGTTCATGATCCTTTTATCTTCCATTAACCTGCAACAAATCTGGAAGTGGATCTGTGGCTCAAGTGATAGAGCATTAGCAAAAAAAACCCTCAGAATAGTGCCCAGTTCCTGAGTTCAAGACCCAGGACTGGCAATGATTAATTAATTAATTATTAGGAATACAGGAATCAGTCTAAGCCATTTCAACCTTTGATTACAGATCCCATGTAGATCTTCTTGCTTTACACTCCTGACGTTCTATGTAACATGAAACATCCTTTGAGAATCCATTTGGTTATTTTGGGCAGAATATACATGGATCTGGTGTTTGCAACATCACTGGAAAGTGCTCTGGCTAAGGGGAACTTGCTTACTATTCTTTGGGTTCTTCTTTTTTTTTTTTTTTTTCATTTTTGTGGGTTACAGGGCTTGAACTCAGGGTCTGGGCACTGTCCCTGAGCTCTTTTGCTTAAAGCTAGCACTCTATCATCTTAAGCCACAGCACCACTCCCTGTTTTGTGGTAGTGATTTAGAGATAAGAGTCTTTTGGACTTCTTCTGCCTGGGCTGTCTTTGAACTGTGATCCTCAGATCTCAGCCTCCTGAGTAGCGAAGGTTACAGAGGGGACCCACCAGCACCAGGCTTCTTTGGGGTTCACTGCAGCTGTGAGTGTGGTGTGTGGTCACAGCTGCTGTCACCACACTCGCCTCACACCTTTAGTGCCACTAGTGACGGCCTGTTTGATGTGTGTTCTCCTGGCTCCAGAGATGAGCAGACTCGATGTCACCTCAGCCCACTAACTTCACATCTTTCTCGTGGGGGGATCCTTGGCCACATCTGAAGTTCTTCCTGCTGCAGTAAAGAACTGGCCCTAGTACCTTTCACATGGAATCGAGAGGGCTTTGAGAGGGGAGGCAAGCATTGCAAGATGGTCTTTGGAAGGGGTCTTCTCCTAAGAAATCATGAACGTGTTTGATCATAGTGTGTAAATTTTTTGATGGGTTGCTGAAGACGGTTGGCCAGTATTTTGTTGAGAAGTTTTGCATCAATATCTCCTATTGTTACAGTGTTTGACCTTGTTATCTGATATATTGTTTATATGATTATTTGGTTATTTGAAATAGGTTAGGGAAGGGGAGGGAACAGATGAGGGCAGGGGTGGGAGCCAAGACATGAGAAAGGGTATCAATGTTTGTGAAGTAATACACCTTCTATCTGGTGAATATAATGTAACCCTTCTATTAATTACAATAAAAATATATGAAAAAAGATGCTGCTAACTTAAATTATCAAAATTAATCATAAACTTGATTTTTTAGAAAAGTACTCTAAGACAGAGCACCTTGAGCTGTGGGAAAGCAGAGAGACTTTAGGAATAGGGAATAGGAATGCTGAAATATGTACCATGACAAAGATGATTACCAGAAGCAAATAAAAAATCAATTTCATTCTTATTATGACTAATACCCTGTATCCTCCAATCACTGCATGAAATTTGCCTCATGTAATTCTCCTGAAGAAAAGCAGTATTCAGAGGGTACGTTAAATGGTTACAGGATAAATATGAACTGAGACATTCATTTATATTCAAGTAGTATTCTGCACAGAATTCAGCGACATTGTTCATCATCAGTATCGGGTGGAATTTATGGGCAAATGTTTTCATTATTAGTGTAGAAATGAGACTGTCTACCATCAAGAGGTAGAAATGTTCAGTTTCACTGCTATTTCCAGTAGTTTTGTGCTTTTCGTACCTCTGGCAGTTGGAGCTCTGTATCAGAATGTTTCATTTATGTACGTCTCCCTCTACAAAGGTGACACACTTTATATTATTTTAACGAGAGTGTCACTATGTGAATTTATTCTACTGGAACTTTATTTAAAAAGAATTTAGGAACATTCATGTTGATAATTCATAGGTGCAGAGTGAAAGGTACATTTAAAAAGGAGCAATTTGCAGGCAGCAAAAGATATAAACCAAAGAAAGCTGGTTGACATTCTTTTGCAAAAAGTGAAACGAGGCTGCCACCTGGTGGCCAAGTTATGTCATTGTTGCTGGTTCTTCAAAACTCAAATGAGTGTTGAGGCTCCATGGTTTGTGGGACTCAGAAACTTCCCTTTGTAAGGAACATCCCAGGACTTCTGCACATCTTCCTGATAATTCCTTAAAGCAGTATTGCCATGCATTCTAGCAATTGTACGCCTCAGCGTTCTGCTTAGACATGACCAGAAGTGCATAATTCCATCTTCTCCTCTACATCACAGATGCTGCCTTTGTAATTACAGAAAAAAAAAAAGTGATCTCTGGCCATGTATGTATTTGTGTGTGTGTGCCAGTATTCACTGTGACATTCTCTAATGAAATGTGTACCATGTGGAGTTTTGTCATTTTCCCAGAAATCATTTTCCATAGGAAACTTGCATTTCTTAGTTGCTCAGAAGTATATGTATCAAACTTTCTATAAAACAGCATCAGATACAGTACAGTAGAGTTATCCAAGACCACCATTGTCTTACTGAGAGACCCCACTTCTGTCTTAGGTCTCTGATGGTCTACACATTACTTCACCTTTTCCAGTATACAAAGTATAATATGGAACCAACTATATATTGCATAGCAAAGTTTTTGTATGACATAAAATGATGGTTCACTCCAACATTTCCAAACATCCTCACAGTAGACTTAGAACCTGGAAATGCACAGCTTGGAGAGTACTGCCTCTGATACTTCTGTTGTCCATGTTTTCATTAAATGCTTTTCTCCCCTCCCCTCCCCATAGGATAGTGATTGAAGGAGCGAACATGACCATATCTAATGTCACGTTAGAGGACCAGGGCCTCTACTCTTGCTCTGCACAGACTGCTCTGGACAGTGTCACTGAGGTCACTCAAGTCACAGTCCTTGGTGAGTACCTGTATCTCTGTGCTTCATCCCTTCAGCATCCACTTCTGTTTAACTCATAACCCCGCTGCAGAGTGCTTTCTTCTCTTCTTCTATAAAAGAATCAATGCTTAATTTTTTTTCCTTCCACGGGAGGAAGTCTATCAATATTAGCAGGAGGTAAGAGATTCTATCAGCAGAAAGACAAATGAAGCAGGCTTCAGATATAGTGCCCTTTCAAGGCCTGCAGACAAATGGGGCTGAGAACTTAGAGGGGGGTGGACAAGCTTGGGGGAGGGGTCCCAGCAGCCCTACACTGTGGTTACACATACCAGAATCTCAGACTGAGCTCCCCAGGGGTACAGGCAGGCTGCTGAGAGACTGACTGTAAGCAGTTCTGTAAGGACTCTCTGTAACGCCTTTCTAAGTGATGACGCTAATTAGAACCCTGCATACTCCACCAGTGTAATCAATACAATTAGCCCTGAGATCACCAATGCTCAAAGCTCTTAACCCAGCGCAGGGTATTTCTCAGTGACTTGTGCAGGTCCAGGCTAGCTCTGCACTGGGTTTTGACCAGGCAGCCTGCCCTGGAAGAACAGCCTGAGGATACCCCTCACTCAGCTTTCATTTGCTTGAATCAGTGTGGAGTACTGGGAGTGAGGGGCAGGTCCATTCTACCTCACTTCACCCAGCAGGCTGGTTGTCTGCCACTGCCAGAATCCCCTGACTCACGGAGATTTCCTCATCCAGTCCTCCAGATAGGATGCCAGCAATGCCTCCCTTATCTGCAGGTTTCAAGTTAACTCTACTATCACATACTTATTTTAAAAAGTGGAACTATCTTAATCATCAGCTGTTTCCTTGTGGGATTCTGATTGCTACGAACATTTTCAGTTTCCATTTGTGAGAGGGTGTAGTTACCACCATTTAGTCTTCCTTTGAGCATTTTTTGTTGTTTCTATTTGTACTTTGTGGGATTTGAACTCATGGTTTTTACTCTCACTGGCTTTTTAAAAATATATTTTTATGGGCCAGGAGTTTGGCCTAGTGGTAGAGTGCTTGCCCAGCATGCACGAAGACCGGGGTTCGATTCCTTGGTACCACATACATAGAAAAAAGCCGGAAGTGGTGCTGTGGCTCAAGTGGTAGAGCTCTAGCCTTGAGAAAGTCCAAGGACAGGGCTCAGGCCCTGATCTCAAGCCCAGGACTGGCACACACATACACAAATATATATATATATAATTGTAATTAATAGAAGGGTTACATTATATTCACCAGATAGAAAGTGTATTACTTCACAAACATTGATACCTTTTCTCATGACTTGGGTCCCATTTCCCTCCCCCAACCCCCCACCCCTCATCTTGTTTTCCCCCCTTCCCTATCCAATTTCAAATAACCAAATAAGCATATATACAATATATCTGATAACAAGGTAAACTACTGTAACAATATGAGATAACTAAGGGACAGCAAAAGAGATGACAGATAACATAGTACATTAAGGACAACCATCACTCATTACATGGCTTTTGTTTCTATAACCTTTCATTTAGTGTCATACTATCTGGCCTTATGTCTCTAGATTTTATTCTATTGTAAATCTCTGCTAGGAGAGCCCAATCTTTCTCCTGATTATGACAAATGAGGGAAACCATTGAGCCTATGTTCCTTTGAGTCTGGCTTACTTCACTTAAAATGATTTTTTCTAAGTCTTTCCATTTCCTTACAAATGGAGCAATATCGTTGTTTCTGACAGCCGCATAGAATTCCATTGTGTATAAATACCACATCTTGTTGATCCACTCATCCACTGAGGGGCATCTGGGTTGGATCCATGTCTTTGCTATGGTGAATTCTCACTGACTCTTCTTATTTAAGGCTGATGTTCTACCATTGGAGCTACACCTCCACTTCCAGGTTGTTTTTTTTTTTTTTCTGTTGTTATTTTGTGCTGGCTAATTGGAGATTAGAATTTCTTGTACATTTTTTTTTTTGGCCTGGGCTGATTTCAAATCAGAATGCCCAGATCTCAGCCTCTTGAGTAGCTAGGAGTACAAGTATGAGCTGCCAGTGCTCCACCTTTGAGAAGTCAATTTCTGTGCACAATTTAAAATTTGATTCTTGTGTTTACCTGACTAGTTTTCTAGCACTAATTCATTCCAAGTATTACCAAATGTCATACATAATCACTTAGAGTAAAAGTAACAATATTATTGGAAATATGTTCTGTGAGATAAAATTCATGAATGTGGGGGCCGGGAGTTTGGCATAGTGGTAGAGTGCTTGCCTAGCATGCACAAAGACCCAGGTTCGATTCCTTGATACCACATACGTAACAAAAAGCTGGAAGTGGTGCTATGGCTCAAGTGGTAGAGCTCTAGCCTTGAGAAAAGTCCAAGGACAGTGCTCAGGCCCTGAGTTCAAGCCCCACGACTGGAAAAAAAGAAAGCATGAATGAAAAATATTTTCTTAGATTCCTATTCTAATATTTTTATTCCCATCCCTGGTTTACAAACATTTATTTCATCGACAAATGACCATAAGCGATAGTAGATACAGCTTCAGATTGTAAGATGTCTTTATTCTTGAAAACAACTTTAGAAGCACAGGGCTAATGCACTTGGGCCAGGAGTTATTTCTAGAAGCCTCAATATTAAAATACTCCAAAAGCAACCAGTTCTTTAACGTCTCAGTTGCAAAATAATTTAAAATGATCTTGCATGAATCTCAGAGATATTGGATACAATATTCTGCTTTACTTGTTCCAGAAAACCTCAAAACATAGTGAATCTTGAATACATGCTAAAAAAAAATCTCTGAATTCAGAGATGCAGAAGGACAGTTGAAGACATACCTTCTAGTCTAGACCCAGCATTGGACATGATCATATTCCACCTTTAAAAATAACCATGCTACATTCTAAACTGGCAATGATGCTGTTAGCCAAAACATATTTGTAAGAGTTGAAATACTTAACACTGGCAGACATGCTTTACTATCTCTTCTGAACAAAAATGAATAGACTTGAGAACATCAGAACCAATTTTTGGCAGTAAGTTCAGCTGATATCATATTTCATTTTACTCTTGCTTGTATTTTGAAAATTCCAGAAATTTCCATGTGCCTCAGCAACACTCAGACACTCAAATGTTTGTCCCCACCTACTCAGTGTTGCAGTTTCTCTCACAACATTTACCAATGTCAAATCTGCTTCTTCCTATAAAAACTTGCTTCCTACTCTTCTAGGTTCCTGGCCAAGAAAGACAGAGTGACAGTAGCTCTTATGTTCTGAAAATTCTCTTTTTTAATACATCACCATAAAACTTCAAAGAAAAGCAGAGTTCATGTTTGTATGCAAGCCATCGTTTACCTGCCAAACATGTTGCGAAGACTTAGAAAATAACTATCCTGACTCTTGAACCTCTACTCACAACAGGAGAATTCAGCAAAGAATAAGCTGGAGCAAAGTAAATGATCCATTTCAGACACATCTCCTCAGCCAGGAAATGTGTCTGCAAATGCCGAATCCTGGACTCAGCTCCTTGTAATCTAGGAAACTTGATTGCTAAAGATTCCATCAAGCGGGCCATCGAAACAGGCCCTAGAGGCTCACTCCTACAATCCTAGCTATTTAGGAGGCTGAGATCTGAGGATCTGTGTTTGAAGCCAGCTTGGCAGAAAAGCCTGTGAGATTCTTTTTTTTCTGTTTTATTGTTTCATTTTATTTTATTTTTTTCCATATATTTTTATTGTAATTAATAGAAGGGTTACATTATATTCACCAGATAGACGGTGCATTACTTCACAAACATTGATACCCTTTCTCATGTGTTGGTCCCCGTTTCCCTCCCCCCACCCCTGCCCCTCATCTTTTCTTCCTCCCTTCCCTATCCAATTTCAAATAATCAAAATATGCATATATACAATGTATCTGATAACAAGGTGAAATACTGTAACAATATGATTCTTATCTCCAATGGACCACCAAAAAGAAAAAGTTAGAAGTGAATGTGTGTCTCAAGTGGTAGAGATCCAGCCAGCCTCGAGAAAAAAATGCTAATGGGTATCACTCAGCTTCTGGGTTGAAGCCCTAGTACCAGCACACACACACACACACACACACACACACACACACACACACACCCCAAACACACACTTCAAATCAAATAATAAAATAAAAAGAGTGACTCTTGGGAACTGCAGTCAGGAAAGAAAAAGGAAGGGGCAAAATAATAGAGGCCACAGGAGAAGAGCTATGGCGACTGTGAAGAGATATGGCAGCTATGTGGCAGATGCTGAGAGTGGGGCTGTTGAGATGTGAGCAGGTCAGATGGAGTCTTGGACCCAGAGTGGCCAGTGGTGTGTCTGAGGGAATCAGGGAAACAAGGAGATGCTCTGCATTCCCTTACTTTTATTTTGTTCATCTTTATTTAGATGTTCCGGATCCACCAGTAAACCTTCACTTGTCAGAGCGACAGAACAGGAGTGTCCGACTCTCTTGGCAAGCTGGAGATGATCACAATAGCAATATTAGTGGTAAGAAGATGGGAAATAATGATTTTTCTATAACAGACTTAAACTAATATCACCACCACGTTTCACTTTCCTGAGTGGGTTGTGATTGTTAGACTACTTTAAGCTTTTGATTGTGTATGTTAATGTCAGCTCACTGCCAGCCTTTCCAGTATGTTCTAACCATTTTCCTTGTCCTGACTGCCAGAGTATATTGTAGAATTTGAAGGCAACAGAGAGGAACCTGGAAAGTGGGAGGAACTGACGAGGGTCCAAGGAGAGGAAACCACGGTCGTGTTACCTTTGGCTCCGTATGTGAGGTACCAGTTCAGGGTGATGGCCTTGAACGAAGTGGGGAGAAGTCAGCCCAGCCAGTCTTCAGACCATCATGAAACCCCGCCAGCAGGTAAGGGGACTCCCTCCTCAGACCACTCACACAACGTTCACTATGCCTTGCAATCTAAGAAAAGGGAAAGAAATCACAAAAGAGTTGAGTGAGGGAAGAGCGAAAGAAGAAAAGGAAAGCAAGGAGAGGGAGGTTAAACAAGGACTATAGGATGATAGAATTTTTTAGTTTGCTCGATTGCATGAAGTCCCATTCAAAGAACACTAGTTTCAGAAATATCGCAAAAAGTCTTGATAGTAAGGAATTTAGGGAAGTGTGGCATATAAAAAGAGTGACATGAGTCCTTTCACTGAAGTCATGTGTTATAAAGCATGTTCTAAGTTGAAGTTCAATGTATAAGATCAAGGATTCCATTTTCTCTTTGCTTTGTTGTTCTTTATTTTTGCTAGTCCTGGGGCTTGAATTCAGGGTCTGAGCACTGTCGTTGGACACTTTTTGCTCAAGGCTAGTACTCTGCCACTTGAGCCACAGAACCACTTCCGGCTCTTTCTATGCATGTGTTTCCAGGGAATTGAAGCCCTAGGGCTTCATGCATGCTAGGTGAGCACTCTAAAACCAGGCTATGCTCCTGGCCCAAGGATTTCATTTTTTGAACTAAAAATTTTCAGATTCATTATAATGCCTTGATATGTGTTCAATGTGACTAATATAATTATTGACACAGAGATTTTGTAGTGCTGTATCTGTGTAAATTACCTAGGTTATATTATCTTTCTTAATCTGAAAGAAGATGGCACTCAAATAATTGGTGCTATTGAATTAGCCTCAGGCTTGTTTGTTTTTCTGAGCAATAGATAAATAGGCTGCTAGGTTATAATTTCCTTTTGTGATTGGGAAAGAAAAAATTGAGATAATAGCTGGGTGGCAGTGACTCACATCTGTAATCCTAGCTACTCAGGCAGCTGACATCTGAGGGGTCATGGTTCAATGACAGCCTGGGAAAAAATGTTTCCACGAGACTCCTTCATCTCTAACCCATCACTCAGAGACCTGATGCTAGCTTTGATCACAAAGGCTCAGGGACAGCACTCAGGCCCTGAGTTCATGTCCCAATGCTGACCAAATTAAAAAAATGATTACAAAAAAATGTGAAACATGTATGATTTTAGTTTCCATGAATTGGGTTGAGTGCTACATACTTTCTTTGTTCTAAAATGTACCCCTACCTTTTCCTATTGGCTGTTGCTAAAACATTCCCAATTGATTTTAATATGTGGGTTTAATTTAACTTTCCTGGGGGCAGATCTCAACGTTTATTTCTGCCAGCAATTCCTAATAAAAAATAGGGCAGGTTTAAAACAAAAATACAGTCATAGAGCAAGTGTACTATTTGAATTTCAGATACATATAGCAAACTCTTCTTTACTAGATGTTAACTCCATTACTTCCAAGGAACAATATTTTGCTGTTTTAAAGATAATATCTATTAAAAAGTTTCCTTAAGTCTTTTTAAAAATAGTAGTCTGCTTTAAGATTAATAAATATAACCATTCTATTATAAATAATAATTATATTATTAAGCTATACTAAATATATTTAAGTATATGTTGAGGAAAGAATAAAGTATTTTCCTTATTAGTTAATGAAAAATAACCTTAATGTTTGTTGTCACCTTTATTTCAGCACCAGACAAGAATCCTCAAAACATAAGAGTTCAAGCCTCTCAACCCAAGGAGATGATTATAAAATGGGAGGTGTGTATTCCTGAGAGTGTTAAGTATCTCTTTTGTCTTTTTTTCCCCCTTTTAGCTCAACATGTGAACTTCAAGGACAGAACCATATTTTTCCAGATCAAAGAAATCATTATTTTAGAGACAAAAGGAATTTGTGAATCTTTATCAGTGTATAATTTGCACCTTACTATGATTAGAATAGCTTGTGAACTAGACTTTCACAGTGGTATGTAATTTAAGGATGGCTGGACAGTTCAGCTGAGTTGGAATCTTATTCCTAAAAGATTCATTTTTCTTGCATGTTTTATTTCTAGTATTCTAGATGTTCTCATATTAAAATAATATGGAACATCTTTTCATCGGTGGCCTTTTAAATATTATATAAGAAGATGCTGTTTAAATCGAATTATTACTTGTTTACTACCAAAGACATTTTATTTATTTCTAATTCTGGGAACAAACTCACATAATATGCTTCAGGCAAATCTCTTTAAGACATAGAAACAAAAACGCTCTGTCTCCATATTAACTATTGCTAAAGATTTTACTTACTGAATGTATCAACTGAGTTAACTTTCATTTTTCTGATACCATTTCCAAGTCTCTCGGTAACTGTGAAAAATGAGAACTTATTTTTTTTTCTTAAAAGTTAGAAGAACTTTTTTCTTTTTTACAGTCCTTGTACTTGATCTCAATGCCTTGCACTTGCTTGGCTTGCTTGCTTGCTTGGCTTGGCTTTGTTAGTTCATACACCCTCTTAAAATGTTGGTAGTACTCTTTTTCTATAATATTAAAAATAAATGATCTTCCTAATAATACTATGGGGTACTCAGGTCTTTTGACTGAATCTCACGGCACCTCTTTTAGAGATTTCTATACACCAACTTAATTACATGTTTTCTAGAAGCTTCTTTTTTATAATCAGTATTATGAAGGAACATCAAAACTTGTGTCTTTCCCATCTATTTACTCAACTGTAAGCAGTTTTTTTTCTTTTGGAGAGCTAACTGGACAATTTTGAAATTCTGTTGGCAACTATCTCAAAGTTAAATATTAGTATGCCTGCTGTTTTAACTTTATCCCATCCAATTCCTCAAATAAATATTTTAGTAAATTAGTATGAGTAAAGAAATACTTTTAAAAACCCTCAACAGTATTTTACCTATTTTATCACCCATAAACATAACATTTTTAAACTGTAAGAGAATTTCATAATCTAGGAGTGGGTTATTTTAAAAGTATTTTATAACAGTTAAATACAATTTCTGTAAAATAAATGAATGTTTTAACCACATTTTAAAAAATAAAGTATTCCGGGGCCGGGAGTTTGGCCTAGTGGTAGAGAGCTTGCCTAGCATGCACGAAGGCCTGGGTTTGATTCCTTGGTACCACATACATAGAAAAAAGCTGGAAGTGGTGCTGTGGCTCAAGTGATAGAGCTCTAGCCTTGAGAAAAGTCCAAGGACAGTGCTCAGGCCCTGTGCTCAAGCCCCACAACTGGCAAAATAAAGTATTGCTTAATTAAAAATTATCATGGAAACGATTATAGTAGAAATAATTCCAACAAATATTCCTATGTAGCAAAATACAGTGGGTGAGGAAGGCATTTTCTCATAAAGAATTAGAAATGGAATACTAAAGAAGTTGGGAAAATATTTTATTATTAAAGGGATAACTCTACTGGTAGCACTCATGTGTACATATGCAAATTCTTTCAAATTAAAAGCTGACATAATTTTGTTCTTCTCGTGGAAGAAAGATGAAGAAAAATGAAATCAGTTGAGAGTAAAATTCTTCCTAAAAAGTCTTGGTAATTCCCCATTGCAAGCCAAAGAATTCATGGCCATTTCTTTAATTCCTTCAGTTCTTTTGAGAATGAAAGGTAGATGAGATTGGAAACCTTCAGCAAACGCTAAATCTCTTTGTTGAATTTATGTATAACCCCTTTAATGTATGAAAGCAGACTTAATCACAAGGCAGATTCCAGTATGGGCTCTTTAGCACTTGAGGAGGTGGGAGATTTAAATTGAACCATATGGCACAAATGTTTCATCCCCCATGTCTGGTGATTCTGAGTCTTCATTGAATGGGTTTTGATTACTGTTTCAGCCTTTGAAATCCATGGAGCAGAATGGGCCAGGACTGGAGTACAAAGTGAGCTGGAAGCCTCAAGGGGCCCCAGAGGAGTGGGAAGAAGAGACCGTTACAAACCACACACTGCGAGTGATGACACCAACTGTGTATGCTCCTTATGATGTACAAGTCCAAGCCATCAATCAGCTGGGCTCTGGACCAGAACCTAAATCAGTGACACTGTATTCTGGAGAAGACTGTAAGTGATGAACTACAATCTTTGAGTAAATTGCACTAATGTCCCTTAACATTTTTAAGGCAAGAAAGGCCAATAAAAAGGGGGAGAATAGGTGTTAGGCAAGGGAAAAAGAAACAGACATGTGCTTTGGATCCAAAGGCTAACTGCAGGCCAGTTCTTCAATAGAGTGCTAAAAAAAAGTTGTTTTTGCTTTGAAAAAGAAAAAAGTCACATACCTGGCCTCATTAGGGTATTCAGTTAAGCGGCATAATGGTTTTGAGATTTTCAAGGTTTCCTGTTAGATTTTCTACTAAATGTTCTAACAGTCTGCAGTTTTACCCACACTAATGAGTTATGGACCTAGATTTTTATAATGACACATAGGTACACATGCACTGTTTTGAAGTGCTGCTGCTGATATGATTATAAGTTGAACTATGAAGAGCATAGAAATGCTGCGGTTTCATTATTGTTTAAAAGAGACATGATATTTTATATCAAGATTTGATGTTATTTTTCTTATCGTTCTTCCAGCAGCCATATGAATATTTCTGTCTAAAAGATATAATAAGAGTGACAAAGAATGATTTTTTCCTCTCTGCTGTACACATTTGTCTACTCAAAGGAAAAAATGTAGAAGGCTCACTGATGACTATTCATTTGAACTGCCCTGGGTTTGGTTAATTCCCCTGTAGGTATATGTAAAATGTAACAAGAACTACCATCTCTTATGGTTTCTTTAAAGAGGACGTGACTCCCCCCAACCTGATGGAATGGAACATCACATATGCTTGATTAATGACAACTTTCTAAATTAACAGTAAATAATACTCCACAATAATATTTACCTTATGAGGTAGTTCATTCACTTCCAAAGACAAGATGTCCAGAAATTATGTCACTTGACATTTTTTTTTATCATTTTTAATAGTGTGTGTGTGTGTGTGTGTGTGTGTGTGTGTGTGTGTATGTGTGTGTGTATGTGTTTGCCAATCCTGGGATTTAAACTCAGGTCTGGGCACTGCCCTTGAGCTTTTGTATTCAAGACTAGTACCTACCACTTAGAGCCCCAGTGCCATTTCTGGCTGTTTTGGTAGTTAATTGGAGGTAAGAATGTCAAAGACTTTTCTACTTGGCCTGCATTCTACTGCAATCCTCAGATTTTAGGCTCCTGAATAGCAAGGATTATGGGCATGAGCCACGGATGCCTGGATTAATTCTATAATTTATTTTAAAGTTTTCTTTAAGTAATTTTTACAAAGATGTGTACCACTCAGCAAATAAGTTTCTACGCACCAGGCATCTCCATCAATGCCACTCTTTCTTCACTGAACATGGTTTAAGTTCCATCTCATTTCTCCTTATGGCCCTGTGACTGAGAAAGTCTCCGTGGTGAAACGCTTTTGGGTTCACCAGTGTGAACCCAATTCAGAATGATGAAAGTCATTCCTGGAAGAGAATCATCCAGATTAGGATGGAAGCTCATCCGTGTGTTTACTGTCTCATCAGATCCTGACACAGCTCCTGTGATCCACGGTGTGGACATCATAAACAGCACCTTAGTCAAAGTGGAGTGGTCAACAATTCCAAAGGACAGAGTGCACGGACATCTGAGAGGATATCAGGTTTTTATTGGTTTTATTTATTGTGCTGTGGATTCTGTACCTTTTTCTGGGGACAGGAATTGATTTCAGAAACTACAAGAGGACACCCTGCACTATGATCACCAGGTTCAAGGGTTCATATTTTCATTGCAGGTCAATTGGTGGAAAACCAGAAATCTATTGGATAGAAGGACACATCCCAAAGAAGTGAACATTCTGAGATTTTCAGGACAAAGGAACTATGGAATGGTTCCTTCCCTCGATGCTTTCAGTGAATTTCACTTGACAGTCTTAGCCTATAACTCCAAAGGACCTGGTCCAGAAAGTGAGCCTTACATATTTCAAACACCAGAAGGAGGTGAGAGAAGAAACAAGTGTAGATGAACATCCAAAGGGGTGTTCTGTATGCCCATGACTGTAATAGATATTTCTGTCCTCATTAAGAATTGTAATAGTTAACTTGTTCATTTCTATAAAATGTTAAATTGATGACACATTTTGTTTTGGACTTTCAGATTGACTATTTCATTTGACTACTCCTTCATGGTCTTGTGTTTTCTAGTACCTGAACAGCCATCTTTTCTCAAGGTCATTAAAGTTGATAAAGACACTGTCACTTTATCCTGGGGACTACCTAAGAAGCTAAATGGAAATCTAACTGGCTACTTATTACAGTATCAGATTAGTAAGTAGACATTTCAACTAGGATAAATCTACTAATAACTCAATTTTTGGTGGTATATTGGCTTGCTATTTTCTTGATATGATACTGACTTAAATAATACTTGTATGTTACCATACTTCTCTGTAGCAAAAGGATCTGCCAACAAGCTTGCAGGAAACTATAACTCAGAATTGTTTTGCTTAATGATATTTTATGTAAATATCACCATGTGCACTATTTATATATTTCCTAGAGCTGTTTGATCTACATTGGCAAACATGAATTTTGCAAGAGAGGCCACATGATCCTCAGAGTCTAAAATGTTAACAACCTGGCCTTGGCTGGAAGATTTGCTGGCATTTCAGAAGTAAAATCAGGTGCCAGTGGATGCCAGGAAATGTGTTTGCTACTCATATACAAGCTTTGAGAAACACTCTATGGAGCAGAGTTAATGAAATAATTGAGCATTGAATCGTGTGGTTTCTCCTCTAACATCCTCTTCTACATCACATATGGGAGTCCAGCCTCCACACTAAATATGCTCATGTAGAATCTTGTTTATTAGTAGCCTGCTGGTTCCAATAGATAATATTAGGCAAACCACAGTGATGTATATGCACCATTACCCAGCCGAATCTATCCACATGCTTCAGTTCAAACAAAATGAGAGCATATTTAAAATCATACTAACTCTAACCTCTCAGTTGTCAAAATTATGTAACCATTTCAAAATGGAGATTAATGAGCTGAAACCATAGAATATGTAAACAGGCAACTTTTAGACATTCAGGACATGTAACCAAAGCTCACAGACTAGAAACAATCAGATCATCTGTTTGCCCAAGCCAACCTCAGTAAGAACCTGTGATATCACAGGGAAGCTTCTAGAGCACAGCTCATGCACTAGCTCTAACCACTTTCCCATGACTTCTGCTCAACGAGGCAAGTTTATTTATCTAGATATGGGGGAAACTCCAAAGGAGACAGCATTTGAAGGAGGTACTGCTGTCCCCATGTTGCTTTATGAAAAGAAGCAAGCTGCCAGGTAACACGAATGAAGATGCACTGTGTCCCTGCTTTATGGATGGAATTAAAGTGATAGATGATATGTGTTAGAACCCCAAAATGAAACAGGGTATTCTAAGGTGCAAATGCATTTGTGCACTTATTGAGCTTTCCAGCCACGAATTAAGTATTAATTTAAAAAAATTAATATTAAAAGAACTGAAGAAAAACTGCAAGTGTTCATAACTGTATGGTAAAAATATGTGCTACTTTTACTCTAACAAGAAACCCAGTGTCATGGAAATCCCAAACTTTGTAGTAGTCTGTATTATTTGAAAGTTCTTAAAAATAGAGGAAAACTGAAATATTAATAGTCATTGTTATTTTATTCCTTCCTAGGTTTATTTTAAAATAAAATACTACATATTTTTAATCTCTAAGGTGCTTGAGATATTTTAGATTTGTCTTTTATTGCTATTTGTATTATATTGCTCTCTATATCAAGTATATACATATATATGTATCAGATGTTCTATTTGGATACATCTAAATCAATCTATCTATCTATCTATCTATCTGTCACCTACCTACCTATCTATATATGTTTCTTTGTAATTTGCCCAGGAAATGTAAAGCCCGAAAATGAATCCCCAATACCTCAAAAAAGCAGAAAAATACCATAAGTAGAAATTAAAATGAAAAAGACTGTCACTGTAATGACTAAGTGCTGTGAAATGTGAGACTTTGTCCATGCTTCTTTCTTTAGTAAATGACACCTATGACATTGGAGAACTGAATGAGGTCAACATTACCAGTCCATTGAAGGCCAGCTGGCATCTCTCGAACCTCAACGCAGCCACCAAATACAAGTTCTACCTGAGAGCTTGCACTTCCAAAGGTTGTGGAAAGCCAGTCACCGAGGAGAGCGCCACCTTGGGAGAAGGGAGTAAGTACCAGGGGCCTTTGAGTGTCATGGCTTTTTAGACAGAAAGACACCTTGCTTCTCATTGTAAACTACAAGTGACTGCAACACAAATTTTCCTTACCCTTCACTCACCACAGATTGCAGATTCAAAATATATTGTGCATCCTTTTAAAGTTCACACTGCCTCATGTGATGGCTTTCTGAAAAGCAGCCATCAAACAGATCTCAGCTTCTTGTATACAAGGTCAGGACCCATAATTCCTGCGTTATTAAAATAAAGGAACCCAAGATCATAAACTCTGCCCTTTCCCTTGGGAGACACACTGGCATGCAGAATCTACTTATACTCCATACTGCTTTCGTGCCTTGATACATATGTACAGGGTCAGTTTCATTTGACCGCCAGGCCATGTGTTCCAAATCACTAAATTAAAAATGAATGGTTAATATATAGATTTATTGTAATAGTTTCCCCAATTGATATTATACTTTCTATTTTTTCATATGTGCCAGCGATTTTTCTTCTTAAATCATTTTTTCAATTGTGAGTTGGCAGTTCTTGCTGAGGTTTCTGTCATGTGCATAGGAACACATCAGAAACAAGATGGTAGAGCAATATTATGAAGTAGATCAGAAGAACTGATTCACCCATTATATGCATTCGCTGCTTTGTTAAATGCCAACTCCTTTGTACAAGTATTTAATAATAAGAGAGAAGAAAAGTAGTGTTGTGAAGAATTAAGTTGGTCACACTTGAGAGGATTTGAGAGAGAAGAAATATCAAGAAAGTAGTGAATGAAATTAAATTGTCATTTATTAAACATGTTTATTATAATAGGCTCAAGGTGGTGAGTCTCTTAAGTCATTGTATTTGGGTGGTAAATGGTTCCACTTCTACCTTTATGGTCAGCTATTACTCCCTTATCTTCATAACAAAAAGGATTTTTGCTATTTCCAAGCTTCTCTAATATTTAAACCCCTTTTATGTAAAGAGTTTCTATTTTCAAATAGTATTCGTAAGCCCCTACCAATTATTACCAAGGATGGGTCATATAACAAATGCAACAGAAGAATTCACTCAAAAAATGATAGGTCAATTCCAGTTGATTTAGAAGAAAAATAATCATGAAATTACTTTACAAATGATATATGCCCTACTCTCTTTGCTGAAAAATTCCATCTTGGATGCATTCACATTTGACAAAATGATTTTATGGAGAAGATAATATTTGCTTTTGAGTGTGTGTGTGTGTGTGTGTGTGTGTGTGTGTGTGTGTGTGTGTGTATGCACAAGCATATGCTGGTCCCAGAGGTTGAAACTCAGAGCTTGGTGCTGTCTCTGAGCTTTTTTTATTTGTGGCTAATACACTATACCACTTTGAGTCATAGCCACAACTCCACTTCCTGCTTTGTGGTGGTTGATTGAAGACAAGGGATTTGTCTGCCAGAGCTATCTTTGAACAGCCATCCTCAGATCTCAGCCTTCAGAGTGGCTGGCCTACAGGAGTGAACAACCAGCGCCTGGCTCTGTTTTTGATTTTTCTATAACCACTGACACAGCATTTCTGCCAGCTAACGACATAACTCATGAGCTTTCTTCATTCTCCTATATGTCTCTCATGAAAATACTCCTTAACAGTGTTTCTGCTCTTTTTCAGGCCTCTGTGTTTTTACAGTTTCCAGCTGCTTCCTCTTGCTCTCCCAGTTGACAGTGATGTTGCCTCTATCAGCATGCTTAGCCATGTTTACAATGCAAACACTGTCATATCTCCTCCCCTTGGATTTCAACATGGTCTTTGAAAATTAGAACCATTTCCACAGAGGAGCTACATTTCAATTTAGCTAAACATTCTACAAATGATAACTTTGGTTAAATGGCTGACTACCTCTGCATAGTTTTCCTCTTCTTCTTCTGGCTAGAGAATATATTTTAAGCACAGTTCCACAGAATATGATATAATAGGCATGTACTTTTTGTGCATGTGAAGGCTTTCTGATTGTCAAGTCCAGTTTTCTGTCGACACAGTCATCTAAGAGGAAAAGGGTAGAGTTGATGAGAATTGTACTCTTGTATTGCCTCTGATTGAATATATCACTCACTTTTCTCTATTTTCCCCAAACTTGCACTGCCTAACATTATACTAATATTTCTGGTCTTTTAAGGTCAAAGTTAATTTCATCCCATTTCACTAGTGGTCAGTCTTTAAAACATTACTCAACTCTTCTCTGGCCTATTTTTTCTTTCATGGTAGCATTCTTAACAAAGCCATCTTGTTATTCAGTAACTATATCATCAGTTTTTACTCTGTGGTTAAAAATTAAAACCAAATATTAATATGCAACCTGTTCACTTAAATGTATAGAAAGTCCTTACTTTTTCGATATTGACTGTAGTTTATGTATGAGTTATAATCATTTTCTGATTTATTGTTACAATATTGAATTTAAAATCAGGGACCAAATGCAAACATTATTTGGTTACAAGATTAAAAGATGAATGCATATTTAATTAAGCTAACACTCATCTGTTTCTGTGAGATCTTACTATTAATATGTTGGCATCTTGATAATCCTTTTTGTAAAAGTATACATTTCTCACACTAATTTCCTCATGTCCATCAAACCATTCCATTTCGATGTGCCTATAAACCTGCATTTTATGTAGCTTAAGTTTGTATAATCTCAAATATTTAATATCTGTCCAAATTATGAGTCTTTCTATCAATATATTTGGTGAAAAAGGCAAAATTATATATAGTTATTTAATATGCAATTATATCAAGTGTATAATTGATTAATACCATAATATCATGAACATGGAGTCAGAACATAGTTTTCTCCACTAGCCATGGGAAAATCTAAATTACAATATTGTATAGATTTCTTAAGGCTGTGTTTGGTTTTGAAACATTTACAGAGCCAGGCAGATTTATAGTTCTAGCTCATCACCAACACATCATCATAAACGATCATGAACTTGAGATCACCTCTTTCTCTCATTTTCAGTTTAGTTAAAAAGAAAGTCTTAAAATGTTGATTTTCTTGAAGGTTCAAGAAATATTTAAGGAAAAACTATGCTAATGTGGGTTTTCTTTTTACCATCTCAAATAACAATCTATATTTACTTACCTTTCCTATCCTGCCTTTAAATGATTACAATTCACATGATTTCACTGTGCACCTTTCTTAGGTAAAGGTATCAGGAAGATATCTGAAGGAATAAATCCTACCCAAAAGATTCACCCAATAGAGGTACTTGAGCCTGGAGCAGAAAATATAGTTCACCTAATGACTAAGAATTGGGCTGATAATGATAGCATTTTCCAAGATGTAATTGAGACGAGAGGGAGAGGTGAGAAATGAGATTCTATTTGGGGTAGTCTTAGCTGATACACCTGTGTCCTGTGGATTAAATGTTACTATATATCCTATGTTCAAGTCAAAACACAGAGGACATCAAATACATGTCATAATTTCAGTTTACATGGGAATAACATTTCAAAATTCTGAACATGCAAATCTTTGCAATAGGCCAAGTTAGCTCTTACTGTTGTTTTTATAACCGGAGTAATCACTAAAATAAAATCATCTGTTAATTGACAACTATCTGTTAATAATACACACTAAACAGAGAAGGAAAATGAAAGGAACCCCAAAGCCAAAGAATCTCCATGGTGATCTGCTTGTAACTAAGGCAACTTATGCTTCTGCTTGCTTCCTGTGGCTTTAGCATTTAACATCTGCCTCCACTCCCCTTTCTGATTGATATCTGTCCTCAGAATCAAAGGCAATGTGCGTCCTTGATTATAAGAGAGGATGCCATTCACTAGTGGTCTTCCAATGAAATGGCCTTCAGGTGACTTTTTAATTACCTGAGCTCATTCAAAACAAAACAGGGAATGGATAATTCGTTGACTTTTGTTTTTAAAAAATGATGTCTGACTTTTCCTAAAGGTGACATAAATACTGAAGTTCCTTTCTAGAGTTCAAGGATGTGACTTGTCTTTATTTAACAGAATATGCCGGTTTGTATGAAGACATCTCCACTCAAGGCTGGTTTATTGGGCTGATGTGTGCGATTGCTCTTCTCACATTAATATTGTTAACTGTTTGTTTCGTGAAGAGGAACCGAGGTGGAAAGTATTCAGGTAAATTATTCCCTCAATGATTTGGGGCATATTAAATTGTGTTTTCTGAGAGCAATCTTCAGAGGCTTTTCCATTTTTTTAATTATAAATTTAAGTCAAGTTTATACACAAGTTTATACACATATTTATCTATAAATCAAATTAACTAAACTAAAAGTAGAGAGAGGATCTATATTATCTCTAAATGATGATTTGTTTTCCAGTTTCTGATGATGGAGACAGGACTTGTCAGAACTCATGATACTTTCAAGGTTCTATTTTTGGTCGCTAAAATATAAGAGATGCTGAAAAGACATCTTACTTACCAAATCATACTTATGATTTTATATCCTCAGAGGAAAGGTATTACCCTTAATGCATCTCTGTAAAAATATATGATCTTGATATTTTTTTGTCAATTGTGCGGCTTGAACTCAGGACTTAGGCACTGTCTCTGCACTCTTTTGCTCAAGGATAATTCTCTACTAATTCGAGCCCTAGCTCTATTTCCAGTTTTTGAGTGGTTGATTGAGATAAGGTCATGGCAACAGAACCACAATATTTGCATTTATATTAATTTAATTCATGCATACATATTATTTTATATAATTTTAACGCATTCATATTGTTATGAATATTGGATTAAGATGAAAGATTTCAATTGAATGTGATGATATTCAGATTCTTGCCCAGTAATTCATCCACAAATACTTACGGAGAGTCTATCATGTGTGTATAGGGCCATAAAGCATAATTTTCAAGTTTTTATAAAATTGCATGTATGGGCATGGTGGTATGAGCCTATGATTCTAGCATGGGTTCAGATATAAACCTTAGCTACTTAGTGAGCTCAGGGACCACCGAGGTTATGTAGAACCAACAGACTTTTATTTTTGTTTGCTGTTTTGTGTTGGTTGCATGTTAGAGACCTGCGAGAAGCCTGTGATGTCTTCAGAAGTTAGTTTGGCGCATTTTGTCTTCACAGAGAAACCAAAGCTGGAGTCTTCTAGGAGGCTCCTTGACATTACAACATTGAGGAGACCTCCATTGTTTTTGGTTTCAACAGAAATGTAACTGAGTGTGATAGATAGAGCCGCAGAGGAAGTAACAGGTCTCAAGTCATTTGGGACAAGCCTCATCTTGGCTTCAAACTGTCTTTGCCTTACGGTGTTTCTGCTTTCATTGATTCCTGTTTAGTGAAAGAGAAGGAAGATTTGCATCCAGATCCAGAAGTTCAGTCAGTAAAAGATGAAACTTTTGGTGAATACAGGTAAACGGAATTTATTCTTTTAAAATGTATTGCAACACATTGAACAGGTTTTTGAAATGGACAAAAATATTTTTTAATGATGGTTGCAAAAAACTGTTAATGTCTTTATAATGAGTATTTTATTGTCAGGAATGGTGATGCATGCCTGCAATCACAGCAGGAGAATCTTGAGCTCAAAACCAGCCTGAGTCACAGAATACGGCTTTGTTTCAAAAACAAAGACAATGTAACAAATTACCAAAAACTAACTTTTTTTCTGAACAAACTTACTCATAAGTATTTGTTAAGTATAAGTACTTAATAAGCATTTATTGGTACTTAATGAGTATTTATTAGTAAGTGACTTTAAATGATTCCCTAACTAAAGAAAAGAGATTAAAACCTATCTACACATACTAATTGCACTTTTTCAGCACTGATTCTTTTAAAAATATTATTACTCATTTTAGGTTGTAAAAAAAATTAACAAAATCCCCACAATTCTAGCCAGAAATTGTTAACAAATGTAGCATCTTATAGAGTTTTTGCTTTGGGTAAAAAATGAAGGAAACAATGAATGAATTGTAGAACTTTGTGAATTATGCTCATTGAGATTCAATCATCAGTTGTTTGCATATCAGTCATTTCAAATATCTAAAGATTTGCACAGAAAGCATTTATTTACTCCAGCCTGGCTTTGCTGTATACCCCTGGCTCCAGAGTATCTCAAGACATGGCAGCTTAGCTGCAAAATCCCTCACCAAACTCCTCGTGTCAACAGGAAGCTGAAGTGTATGACTAGCAGAGAATAATGTTTCAGTTATTCCTAAAGACACAAATCATTTAGGGCCTCCTCAACATGCAACAGGCTTTGTGACTCTTCTTTCTTGATAGTGTGGATGCGCATCCTGGCAGTAATAAAATCTCTTAGTGCTTAGGAGTGAGTCTGGTGGAGTTTCAGGTGTATTGTTTTTTGTTCTCTAGTGACAGTGACGAGAAGCCTCTGAAAGGAAGCCTTCGATCCCTCACCAGGGACATGCAGGCCACAGGAAGTGCTGACAGTTTGGTGGAGTACGGAGAGGGGGATCAGGGTTTGTTCAACGAAGATGGATCCTTTATTGGTGCTTATGCTACGTCGAAGGAAAAAGGATCTGTTGAGAGCAATGGAAGTTCCACTGCTACATTTCCACTCCGGGCATAAACACAGCACACACGCACATGCACACACACACACACACACACACACACACACACACACAGACTCCATTCTGGCTCATTCCAAACCTTCCATGTTTATCTGGTCAAGGAAGCAAGGATTTTTATGTAAGAGTAGAAAGATGTGGGTAGCTTGCATCCTGGATGCAAATCCTGCAACTGTGTTAGAAATATAGTACTGCCCTCAAAACAACAACAACAAACTCAAACGTAAGCACTCCGGGCATATGTTGTATTTTTATCTCCATTTTCAGGTGCTCAAAACGCAGAAAACAAACGACATCCTGTACTTAGATTCACTTTGACTGAACTCAAAGTGACCATTGAATATTCTCCCTATCTGCTTGAAATTCCCCTTCAGTGTGTTTGCCTACATGTTGATATTTTGTGAGTTTATCTCTGTATGCACATTTGTATTCAGTCTCCAAGGACTCTTAGTCCTTAGTGGATTTACTTTACTGCAGGTTAAAGGATCAAAAAAATTAAAACCCACATTGGTGATTTAAAATGTAAACATGAATATGAATATGTTATTCAAATCGTATTGAATGTATACAGTTTAAATTTATTATTCAAAATTTTGGTAGTGAAAGTCTTAGGTGAACATTGGACTAGTATTTATTGAGCTCCTATTTCCCCAGAGATGGTCATGTTTAAAATGAGTTAAAGCTTCATCAATTTCAAACCTGAGTTCATTTTTATTAATTGTATCTTATCAGTTCTGACATTCACAAGCATCGACTTATTGTGTTTTGTATCTAGACTAACATAAGCTACGAAGGGAGCAGTGGTGAAAAGTTTATTTTGTCAAGGACATGCATGGTAAAACTACAGCCTGGATTTCTGTTGACTATCCATATTTCTAAGTTGATTTTTTTCTATTTTATATTCCTATAATGGTATGTGCATAGATTTTTATGCTTTGTATATATTATGTTAATATTTACACAATTAAAATATAGTGTTTTATTTAAAGGGAGAACAATGCTGTACAGTTAGAATAGTTTGTTGTCATTTTCATCATTCCAAGTCTATAGTCTATAACAAGAGATTCGGAAAGTGAAGGTTTTGTATAAAGCATTTAGAATCTGTTCTTACAAAACTTTCTTTCAATTTCAAAATAATATATATAAATACTGAGGGAAATGTTTTCATATTTTTCAAACTAAGTTTTTGTTGTTGTGTCTACATTTACCTAGACATCAATAAAGAAAACCTGTTGATAGTAGAATTTCCTATACATGTTTGTCTATATCAGATTTTAAATGTATTTATGGTGAGATTATTATTTTTTTTTCTTTCTGTCAAAATTAGTAACAATTCAGAGAATTTATTTCTTGGCATGTGAGCTACTGGTAAATGGTGAAGGAAAATGTTTTAAAAACAGATTATGCATACATATCAGTAAAATGTAGAGTTTAATTTCCTCTTTTTTTGCTTCACCCTGGTTATTAACTGTGTTTAAATGAAGTTGAACTAAAGATTTTTATATTTAAACTGTAGTTATTGTTGTATACTGTTAAATCCTCAGTTGTTGATTTATGTGATCCATTATATTTCCTATGGACCCAAATTAGAGGCATTTATAATGACTAGTGCAGTAAATCCCATCCCATATCTAATTGTCCTTTACAATCTCATATCTCCTCTAAAATATGTAGGCAGGATGTACTATTTAAGACCTTTTGTTTTTTTTCTTTTGGCTCAGATTTTGGCCATATCCCTAGAAGGAAATCATAAATGGAGAAAACTATCTTTATCTTCTATCCCAGGTACATCAGGATCCAGACATCTCTCAGTGCAACTTGAACTCTCTCCTTAAGTGATTTCTTAGAGTGTGATTTTTCTGGAAGAAAAACTATTGTACACTGACTTACCCTGGATGAACTTACAGTGTTCAGCTACTGAGCAGATAAAGATTGGGACTTTCAAGTTTTAATTGTGCTAGGATTCTACTTCTTCTTCACGATTAGTGAAAAAGTAGTTTGCAGACGGTCACAGAGGTTAGAAATCATATCTAGACATTCAGAGTAGATACATTGGGAATTCCATTGTCTTTCAGTCAGCAGTTAGCACAAATACTGAAATGTTTACTACTCAGATTCATTGCCTACATTTCTCTGATAAATAAGGACATTCCTAATCTTGTTTTCAGAATGGTCCACATTGACAGACATGAAAAATGATATTGGAATATGATTGTCACTTGCTTTCTTTCCCTCTGGTTCCCTTTCCTTCACACATCTAGCTTTTGTTTGAAATCTTCAGCACATAAGGATAAAAGGACCATGACTTCCTGATTGTAATTAGAAAATTGTATTATTCCTGTGTTTCAGGAACTACAGTGTATCTTAAATTTTAAAAACCCAAGTAGGTAAAAATCCATGTTGCTAGTTTCTCTCAGAAACTGAGAGGAAGTCTGTGACATGCAATATAAATGATCAATTATCAATTATCAATGGCTGATAATGGCTTGTAAAAATCCCCATTGAGTAAGACAGCAGACACTCATTAGAACTTTACACTTAACGGGATTACAGTTGTGTTCTGTTAGTCTACTGCAATATTATATTAATATAATGGATTGAATAGAACCTCAAGGATTGCCAAAGGGGAACTATCCCAACATCAGGAAAATCCATATCCTCTTCCTTCTTCCAGCACCAATGCTACACATGAACCTTTAAGCAAGGTTGTTTTAACTCCTTTGCTTCAAACTCTCTCCATTCTAAAGTGCTAATGATAATTCTCACAGGGTGTTCTTTTGTATGAAGAAAAATTTGCAAGTGATAAAAGTTAAGATGCCTTTTTACTTCATAAACCAACCAATGATCATCCAGTTGTGTATTGAAAAGTTACCCTTACACACACCAACCCAACATTTTCCTGTGAGCACATAAATATATTTTTATAGAAAAATCTACAGAAAATAAATTAAAGCTGCCATTGTATGATTTGCACATGCCATTGGAAAAAAATAATCAGAAGAAAATTAAGCAGGGTCTTTGCTAAACAAAATGGTTTCCCACTAATCTTGCATGCCTATTTATAAGAAAAATGTGAATGAGGTGGGTTTATTCTGTTGGTATAAAGGCATCTGATATTTTAGATGTACCCATGTTTATAAAGAATGTAGAGCACAATGAAATTATGCTGGGAATCTCAAATAATATTTTTCATCCTATTTTATACTCATGGAAGAGATAAGCTAAAGAGAGGACAATAGTAAAAAAAAAAACATTGGTGTGTGTTTTTCTAAGCATTGAAAACATAATTGCCAATAGAAACTCCAGGTATGTTTACATTCCATTAAGGTATAATCTTTGTAACACTTTTCAATTGGTTGTAATGGAATTGGTTTTAAATCTGTGCTAGTATCTATTCTAGTGTTCCTGTAGTGAAATAGAAAGGGTTGAGCCAAAGCTCAGGCTGATTTGCATCTAAAATGATTTGCTTATCATTCAAAGACACCATAGGGCCGGTTCACCTGATAACCTTTTGAAAACTTAGATTAATATTTATGGTAGAACTTTAATTGCAATGTGTTTGTATTGTAAGTGGTGTTTGTATTGTTTATCAATATGTATGGTTCGAAGATATTTTCATTATACATGAAATTCAGCTTTCCAAATAAAAGTTCAACTTCACATATTCTGAAAGAAAGTTTGGATTCTTTCCTGCGAATATCCTCATTTTCCTCTCCCAAAGCTGCTTCCTTCCACTATACTTGGAATAGTACTAGGATTTGTTCAGTTATTCAAACTGGAGACCCAGGCAGCACTCTCCCCACCAAGACTAGCCTTACTGATCCCGCTCTGGTCCCTCACCAAGTTCTGCCTTGTCAGCCCTCTTCTCTGCATTGTCTCCTAGGGCCAGATCACATGAACAGCAAGTGGTCTTTCTGTGTTTCCCTACGCCTGTTCCAGCCAGGAAAGGTGATTTTCTAAGTGGAATTCTGTGCTCTCTCATTCCTCACGATGAAAACCAACATGGGGGAAAAAATAAAAGGTGCCTTTCCATTTCTTTTTGTATAAGAACACCGCTCTTCCACTGGCCTGCAACACTGTAACATATCTTCACGAGCAGAGGTTCCCTCATCGCTGAAGTGCCCTCTCTTCCCATCTGCCTCCTCTCTCCATGCCAGTCCTAATGTCTCCATCACACACCTCCTTCCCACACCTACACCGCTTCAGATTCTCCAGCCCTATGTTGGTCTTGTGACAGTTCTTGGGTGGCACCCTGGCCAGTGTCTCTTGCCTTGGCACAATGAATGGCACGTGATGTTTTGAGAGTTTGCCTGGCTCCCTTGGGTGCTCAGCTTGGAAGAGTGAGAGAGGTAATACCTCATGGAACAGACACTTATCCAATGGGGGAAGGGAACTTTCTTCCCTTCCACAGGATGGTCTGCAGGGAGAAGCAGTCCTGTACATTTCCCAGAGGCTGGGATGGTTCCTGCTGTATTCTAAGTTACATGAGAAAAAGAATTTTGTCTTTTTTTTACTGCTCTACTGACATTTGCCTAAAGCACAAAGGGGAAAAATACAATAATTTAAAATCAGTAAAAATCTAGTCTGTCTGTGAAGACCTATTGACAAATTTCGATTGAACTAAAACCTTGACTAGTGCATGAATAAACCTGAAAACTGAAGACATGATTGAAATAAAAAGAATGACATAAAATAAGTGTGAGGCCAAAGCTTTCTCTAATTTTGCTGTTTTTTTTTGTGGGGGGATGTAGTGGGTACATTACTTCTTGAATATTGACAGCCTTTCCCGTGTTTTTCTCCCACTTTCTCTCCCCTAACCCCTCTCAATTATCTTGTTTTTCCCCTTCCTTATTTCAAATAAACAAATAAATGCATATACAATATACCAGATACCAAAATCAGATTCAACAACATGAGATAATATGTAGGTAAAGATTCTGTCACTAGATGATAGCATTTCAAAGTAATACACATAGTTCTATAAGGAAAGCATGCCAGAGGGAGAGTGTCCTTATTTTTGCTTTTTGTTGTGTTTCCCTGTATTTGAGCATCACCATCTCTGTATCTGGGGCTTATTTACTTTTCTTATTGAATTAATCAGTATAATCTCAATATTACCACTGATAATTTAATTCTGAGACGTTTTTGAAGGGACCAATGCTTCCCAAGTCTTACCAAAGCATGATGGAATTATTCTTTCATATATATATATATGTATGTATGTATATGTATATATAGACCTTTATTTGTAATTCTTTAAATTCCTGGTGGAAACAAATAAACGTGATCTCTGAATTATTTACACTATTATATTTTTCCAACAAGTCAGTATTTCTTACTTCTTTATTTTTTTGTTTTTTTGATATATTTTTATTGTAATTAATAGAAGGGTTACATTATATTCATCAGGTAGATGGTACATTACTTCACAAATATTGATACCCTTTCTCATGTCCTGTTTCCCACTTCCCTCCCCTCCTTCCCCCTCACAACTTGATTTCCCCCTTCCCTCTCCTATTTCAAACAACCAATTAAGCATATATAAAATATATCAGATAACAAGGTGAAATATTGTAACAATATGTGATAACCAAGGGACAGTAAAAGAGATGAGAGATAACATAGTACATCGAGACAACAATCAGTCATTATATGGCTTTAGTTTCTATGTCCTGGAGGTCCTTACAAGTATTTCTTACTTTTTTAACTTTAGCATATATAAATAACCCAAGTCCAATGGTAAATTTTCTTTCCAGTGTACATGTATACATACGAAATATAATAGAAATACCCTCTATGTTTCAGATCTTTAACGGTCCCCAAAAGCCCACATGCTAAAAGCTTGGCTGCCAGCAGCTGTGTTACTTTGAGGAAAATGCAATAGGAGAAATTTACATAATTGGGGGAGTGGCCTAGAAGTTGCTGGAACAATGGCTCCTCCCCTCCTTCTGTGCCTTCTCCAGGAGCCTCGCAGTGAGCAGCTGGGCTCTGTCCCAGGCTCTGATTGTCCACAGATGCAAAAGCACTGTAACCATGGGCAGACATCTCCGAATCTGTGAGTGAAAAGTAAATGTATTCTTACTTGAAAAAATAAATCTCAGGAGTATTTATCCCAGCTTTGAGAAAGGTGTTTCAGACGTAATCATATCATAGGGTTGATGTAATCACACAAATGAGTTTGAATATAGAAATACCTGGGAAAGTGCCTGCCTGTTTGCTTTTTAACGTAAGGCCAATCAGAGATGGTGGCATTTTAAATTAAACTGCCAGCTGAGAATATGTAAGTTATGGTCAGTTTGATAAATCTACAGCAAAGCAGGAGACAATCGAAATAAGCTATTTTCAAGAGGGTAACTAGGTGAAAAGCAGTAAGTGCCAAATCAAATGGAACAGAGAGTTCGGTACATATGAATTAGATACTTTTACATTGAGAGTGGTTTCCAACAATGTAGCGTCTGTTTCACCTGACAGCCTGGTTTTAAATGACCCCTAATTAGGTCTTGGGCGTTTTCTTTCTGTACATCTGTGACAGGGCCCAAGAATCTGCATGGTTCTTTAGTTTTTAGGGGCTGTTACTGATGATGGGGCAGTCATACCTAAAGAACCAAAAGCCTGTCAGGATCAGAAAACTATCACTTAAACCTGATCAAGTTTCGGGGCTAATGGAATGAAGTCGTTAATATAAGGATGTTTCATCTGTGTTCTGAATATTCTTTTTTTTTAAGTAAAATGTTGGGCGTGGGGTATAGCTCAAGTGATAAGGATCTCATATCTTCTTATCTCCCCATCACCCCTTAAAACTGCAAGCCCAGTGAAATAACTCCCAGTCCTTTCTGGATTACCCTCCTAGCATTCCATACATTTCTGCTTCCACATGCTTCTGCCTCTGTGCCTTTTGGCTTCAGGGGTTTAGGAAGATCTTTGATTTGTGGGGACACCTAGAGAACATGATAAGATGTGCGCCTAAGTTGCCACAGAGTTTGCACATAGACTTTTTTTCATTATTTTTAAAAATATTTTTATTGTAATTAATAAAAGGGTTACATTATATTTGTCAGATAGAAGGTGCATTAATTCACATACATTGATACCCTTTCACATGTCTTGGTCCCCATTACCCTTCCCCCCTTCCCCCCTCTTGGTTTTCCCCCTTCCCTATCCAATTTCAAATAACCAAATACAAATATATCCAATATATCAGATAACAAAGTGAGATACTGTAACAATATGATATAACCAAGGGACAGCAAAAGAGATGAGAGATAACATAGTACATTAAGGACAACAATCATTCATTATATGGCTTTTGTTTCAATATCCTGGAGGTCCTTTCAATTAGCTTCATACTATATGGCCTTATGTATCAAGGTTTTGCTCTATTGCAAATCTCTGCTAGTAGAGCCCAAGGTTTCTACTGATTATGACAAATGAGGGAAACCATTGAGCCTAAGTTCCTTTGAGTCTGGCTTACTTCACTTAATATGATTTCCATTTCCTAACAAATGGGTCGATGTCGTTTTTGCTGACAGCAGCATAGAATTTCATTGTGTACAAATACCACATCTTGTTGATCCACTCATCAACTGAGGGACATCTAGGTTGATTCCATATCTTTGCTATGGTGAGTAATGCTACAATGAACATTGTTGTGCTAGTGGATTTAGTATGCCCTAGTTTCTGGATGGTTGGGTAAATGCCAAGTAGTGGAATTGCTGGGTCATAGGGGAGCTCTATGTTTAGCCTTTTGAGGCACTGCCATACTGCTTTCCATAGTGGTTGAACGAGTTTGCATTCCCACCAACAGTGAGGTAGTGATCCCTCCTGGCCACATCCCCTCCAGCATCTGTTGTTATTAGTTTTCCTGATCCATTCTAACTGGAGTGAAGTGGAATCTTAGAGTGCACATAGACTTTTATAAACAGAAGTGACTGTTCCTCTTGAACAAAAGTTCTGTGTAATTGGAGAGGAGATAAAAAGGGCCTAGAAACAAAAGCCATATAATGAGTGATTGTTGTCCTTAATGTACTATGTTATCTCTCATCTCTTTTGCTGTCCCTTGGTTATCTCATATTGTTACAGTATTTCAGATATATTGGATATATTTGTATTTGGTTATTTGAAATCGGATAGGGAAGGGGGGAAAACAAGATATGGGGTGGGGGTGGGGGGGAAATGGGGACCGAGGCATGAGAAAGGGTATCAATGTATGTGAAGTGATGCACCTTCTATCTGGTGAATATAATGTAACCCTTCTATTAATTACAATAAAAATATATGAAAAAAAGGGCCTACCTCAGGCTCATCTCTCATAGGTGGTCATGCCTCCTGTGTTAGAAACATTCACAGTGGAGGTTTTAATGGTAGCAACATTCAAATCTGTGGTATTTAAACACAGGCTCAGCACACAGCAGTGAAATGAAAAGAAGACATCAGTGTCACACCTAAAGTATTGACAAAAACGATGTGATGTCCTGGGCAGGTGAGGAAGATGGGAACTAGGTATTTTTTTTTAATTTATTGTATTTTATTGTTATGATTCCAGCTGATGATACGAATTGCTTAGGCATGAAGAATAAGTTGGCAATAATCAATTTTAGGAGGGACTCAGAAACAGACGTCAAGGCACATGTAAAAAATCTATGTTAAACTGTAAGGAAGCAAAGGCAATATGATGGGTTTACATAGTCATGTTTCAATGAAGTTTGTTACAAAGACAGAATTTTATGGCAACATACTCTGAGATCAGAGTCACATGGAGTTTATTGCTTCGGGAATCCACGGGGCCTTGCATTTGTGTCCATGGGTATTTTTTTAAAATCCTCGCTAGCTTTCCTCAGTTTCTCAAAGGAGCCCCCTTAGAAAATTGTTTATATTTAATACAGGAGAGTTTTAGAAATTCTTTAAAGCCCAATTTATCCATCATGCTTAGAAACTCCTTACTCAATTCCTTATTCAGTAGAGGAAGAAATTCAGGTCTAAATTACATTAGTTTCCAGCCGGATACAGGTAGCTGATGCCAACACTCCCAGCTACTCAAGAGACTGAAATCTAAGGATTACAGCTCAAAGTTAGCCCAGGCAGGAAAATCCACATGACTTCTCTCAACTCCACTTACCACCACTTACCAAAAAGTCAGAAGTGGAGGTCTAGCTCAAGTGGTCTTGAACCATGAAGCCCAGGGATAGTGCCTTGTCCTTTACCAGTTAACTAGTTTCCCGAATGTACTGTGCCATAAATACAAAAAAAGCTAAATAACCCAGCCCTGAACTATTTTGATTGTGATCCTTATCTATATTTTTCCTCTGTATTTCTCTGTGATTTTGATATAAAATTTCGATAATGGGTTTTCAAGCTTACTCTATGATGTGTACTATTTTAGGAATAGAATTCATTAATAGAGAAAAACCTCAACAGCATTTTTTGATTGAATGGGCCAGAGAAATAGACTAGCACAAAGTCTTTTCCGTGGTGAAAAAAAGTGAAGTGTTATCTCTCTAGTTTTTAGGTTGATATGTTGCATCCGATATATCAGAGATCACAATTTGATTCCTCCTTTTATTTGTTCTTTGGCCAAGAATATGCTTTGAAATTCAGTGCCCTTATCTAATAGTATCTAACTCTTGGTCTGTGGAAACAGGTGAATTAAAAAATGTATAACTAAAATAGTAAGAAATAAAAACAGTTTCTTACCAAAAAATAGTTAGATATTATAAAACAAAAATAAGCATGTATAAATAAATTATTGTATTAATCTGAGTTCTTCAAGAGAAATACTACCAATCATATCCGTGTATATCTGGCTATCACTTATTTATTTACTCTCAAACCTGGTTAAGGGAATTATGGAGAATGAAAAGTCCAAGAACTACACCAGCAAGTTAGAAAACCAATGGAAGTTAGTTCTACTTTGTGTCCAAAGTTTTGATACATGGGAGAACCAATTGTGCCCATTCCAGTTTGAATCTCAGTCAAATTATAAGAAAAGATGAATAACTATATGTTCCAAGGTGGTCAGATCCAGAGGCACAGAGAATTCTTTCTTACTCAGCCATTTTTATTCATTCAGGGAGGGCTTCAACACATCTGGTGAGGCCCATTCACATAAAAGGAGCATCTACTTTACTGAGTTTCAGGCATGATCCTTATCCAGAAGTAAATACCTTCCCTGTGCCTAAGAATTAGTGTTTACCAATATTTTAGCAATTGGTGGCCTAGTCAAGTTGACTCATTCAGTGCACTGGAATAACCACTGAATGATGTGTGGTTATAAATCTGGAAAATTTTAAGAGTTGCAGTCAGCGGTTCCTGTCTGGTATCACCATTTACTAACATAAAATGCCAATGACCTTAAATGAGTGAGGGTTCACGGTGCTGAGATGGAGTCATTACTGCACCACAGAAAGTTACTCCTCAGAGTTCTGGAGTCTAGGCAATTCCACATCAAAAGATCATTTGATGTCTGGAGAGGGCCTGATTTCTGCCTCTAAGATAGATCCTTATCCCTTTGTTCTCTATAGGAGACAGAACAATAGATGGAAGGAGGCAAATTTGTTCAATGAATCTGTTTCATGAGGCAACATCCCACTCATGAAGATGGAGCCTTTTTGTCCTAATTATCTCTTAATGGCTCCAGTCCTATTACTATCACATTGAATATAAAATTTCAGCACAAATTTTTGTGACAAATCAGATCCCAGCATGGAGAGCTTTCTCTTCTTTTTCCTCCTCCTTCTCCTCCTCCTCCTCCTCCTTTTCCTCCTCCTTCTTCTCCTCTTCCTCCTCCTCCTCTTTCACCTCCTCCAACTCTTCCTCCCTTTTCTCTTTTCTCACTCCTAGAGTTCGTTCTATCTCATCCACTAAAATTGATGAAATGTATCCCATCTCCCCTTACAAAAGATTATGATTAGTAAATGTATATAAATTGATACCTAGTACCTAGTCAGGTTTCTAATAATTTCAGTAGTACTGGAAGGATTGACTCCCACCATTTCCCCCCCCCCCCAGGGTGCATATAGATATCAGGTAAGCCAGCAAAGATAAATACAGACTGTCTGACTTCATGAGGGGAATCTATCTAAGCCTAGCTGTGAACATTCCATTGTGGGCCCAAAGAGGAAGCCCCCACCTCCCTGAACCCAATGGCTTTTGCTTTAACTTCTGCCCCCCTTACTTCAACATCATGAAACCCTAGCTCCTGTCCCAGCTCAGATGCACAACCCCCAATCCCGTGGGAAGGGCTGTGCCTCTTGATATTCCTCAATAAATAGTCCTTGCCTGTTGATGATCAAGTCCGGCCTATTCCTTTTCTGGTCTCTTCCATTTTCCTAACACTTGTACGTTATATCCTTGGAACAGTAGACAATAGAATCTCAAAACAATACCTTCGCCAGGAGTCAGTGACTGACAACCTGTAATCCTAGCTGGTCAAGAGGCTGAGATCTGAGAATCACAGTTCAGAGCCAGCCCTGGGCTGGAAAGTCCACAAGACTCTTACCTCAAACTAACCACTAAAAAACTGGAAGTGGTGCATTGTGGTTTAAAAGTGATAGATTTCTACTTTTTCCATTTCCTTATGAATAGAGTGATGTCATTCTTTATGATGGCAGCATAGAATTCCATTGTGTGTAAGTACCACATCTTCTTGATCCAATCATCCACTGAGGGGTATCTGGGTTGATTCCATGTCTTAGCTATGGTGAATAATGCTGCAATGAACATTGTTGTGCTTTAGTATGTGCTTTAGCTTTAGAATGCTCTTGTTTTTGGATATTTGGATAAATGCCAAGGAATGGGATTGCTGGGTCATGGGGAGCTCTATGTTTAGTTTTTTGAGGAAATTCCATACTGCTTTCCATAGTGGTTGAATGAGTTTACACTCCCACAAACAGTGTAGTAGTGATCCCTCCTGGCCACATCCCTACCAGCATCTGTTGTTATTAGATTTCTTGATCATGGCCATTCTAACTGGAGTGAGGTGGAACCTTAGAGTTGTTTTGATTTGGATTTCTTGTATGGCCAGAGAGTTGAGCATTTCTTCATGTATCTATAGGCTATTCACATTTTCTCTTCAGAGAATTCTATCTTTAAGTCTTTAGCCCACCTTTTTAATGGGATGGTTGTTTCTTTGAGGATTTGTTTTGGAGAGATTCAATTTTTTGAGCTGTAGGTATATTTTAGATATGAGGCCTTTGTCCATTGTATGGCTAGTGAAGATCTTCTCCCACTCTCTAGGCTTTATATTATATTAAGTGAAGTAAGCCAGACCCAAAGGAGCATAGGCTCCATGGTTTTCCTCATTTGTAATAATTAGTACACAACTAGAATTCTCCTTGCAGAGGATCACAGTAGTGCAAAAGCTGTGTACATAGGCCGTAGAAGATGAGTCTAAATAAAATGAACTCTAGGTTAATGAAACAAGAGGTTTATCTTTGTGATTGGTGTTCTTAATGTATTATGTGACATTATTTCTTTTCTTTTTTTCCACTTTGGTTAATCTCTTGAGGTCAAGTTTCAAGTCGACTTGAAACTAAACACCTAAAGAAAAACCTGAACATTGCAGGAGCTGCCTGCATCCCGGAGAGACCTAGACATGACATGGGGTTGATCCCTCCAGCTCACTGTACTTGGATTACCTGGCTGCACTTTGTCATATTTATGACTTCCTCCTCACTAATGTGTCATAGCTCTTAATTATAACATGGCCAACAGAGGCACTTTTGAGATTAAAAAGTACAATCTACCCACATCCAAAACTGCAGACATGGCAATGTCATTTGTAAGACATTCAGACAGCTCAAAGCAGAATTTGCTACAATATTTCTACATTATCATCTGTGTTTCAGATTACCTGTTCTTACACAGATCTCTCTCTCTTCCCACTCCCTCTCTAACTCTATATATGTTAGGGGGGCAGTACTGGGGCTCAAAGCCTGGGCACTATTCTTTAGCTTTTTCTCCTGGCTGGTGCTCTACCACTTGGGTCACAGCTTCATATCCAACACAGAACCTCTTGAAGATATTTTGCTGTCTCTTAGATTAAGAGGTGAGGACTTCATGCTGGGAAGACATTCCAGTAAGCATTTTCATCTGGAAGTAAGGGCAGGTTGATAAACACACAATACTGGGCTGAGATGATTCTACAGATGGTTCAGATGGTTCAGACCTATATTTGGACTTTTTAGTGGGTCAAAAATAATCCTTCTCATATAATGAAGCAAATATAACCATACTAAAAGAATCGGTTACAGAATGTGTAAGAAACAACCAAAATAGATCCATTTGATTTATAAGCATAAATCCTATTTTTAAAAAATATTAACAAATCCAAAATCATATCAAAGTGTGCTTACTTATTGATTACTGTGCACATGAAGAACAGGAGAATGGTTGAACATTAGATTAAAAAGAAACACAATTTACAGCATTTAAAAAATAAAAAGGAAAAGAGAAATTTAATGGATGTAAAGTGTTATAAAATTTACATATGAGTCATACTTTCACAGTTTTCAAATAAAACATTTATTTGAAAATGGGATGGGGGTGGGAAAGAAACAGACTCCAAAACTGCCTATAACCCTCCACTTATGACTCATACCTGTAATCCTAGCTACCAAGGAGGCTGAGATCTAAGGATTATGGTTTAAAGACAGCCCAGGCAGGAAAGTCTGTGAGACTCTTACCTACAATTAACCACTGGAAAACCAGAAGTGACACTGTGGCTCAAAGTGGTAGAGTACTGGCCTTGAACAAAAGAGCTGACGGACCCAAGCTCTAAGTTCAAGACCTATATTGATCAAGTGAAAAGGAGAGGAAGGAGGAGAAGGAGGAGGAAGGGGAAAGGGAAGGGAAAGAAGAAGAAGAGGAGGAAGAGGAAAGAGGAAGAGGAGGAAGAGGAAGAGGAGGAGGAGGAGGAGGAAGAGGAGGAGGAAGAAGAAGGAGCTGCTGACAAATAGGCAGGGTGAAAATGTGAGGCTATCCAAAAATACCACCAAGTGGCTAAATGATTTCCAGGACAGTTTATAAGGCTGAACAGAGTTCAGAGATCTTTCTTATTTTCTTTCTTTCTTTCTTTATTTTTAAACAGTGTTTTAAACAAAATAGTCAGCCATACATAAAGATATTCTGAGTCCTGGAATCCAGTGATTTGTCAGCTTCTATGAAAACCATAATAACTTAATTGAATGATTTTCCAAAGTAGCATGAGTAGCTTACTTTATTCAGCAGAGTTTATTTCCCATCCTCTAGTGCGAAGTGAAATTAAATTTATTCCTCTAACATTGTGACATGTGAAGAAATAAATTAGGAAGAAGTGGAACAGTCCCCTTGCCAACAGCTGCTCCTCACTGGTCTTCAGTGGAAGATGCTGAGTCTTGTCACCACCTTGCCTCGCCACTGTGCATGTTCCTCCTTTTGCAGATGGCAAAAGGCTGTTGTCTCGAGTCTGCAGTCAGCTCATACCTTTACAATGAGTTATTTCAGCTGGGAAGTCACGATTGAAAGAAGACTGTGATTTCTGGTGTCTCAAATAAGCACTTATGACTTAAACATGTTCAGAAAGAAGCCAAAATCTTGTCAGGGGTCTCTGGCTATGCACATCAGAGTGAGAGGTGGAATGGAAAAGCTTGTTTTGCAGCATTTCTGCTGATCAAACATCTGACTTGGATACTTTCCCCTGACTTTTCTGTAGCTAAAAAGACCCTTTCACTCTGATCTTCTGTCTCTTCCAATAAACACATTTCAAATAGATTTATGAGAGCAGATTTTGCCCTCTGACCATGCAAATAGACATTTCTCAAAGAAACCTCTGCAGACACTGGCACTTCATAGAGAACAAAACTTGTTACTGGATGAAAGAACAAACGAATGCAACACTAGAATAAAATAGTTTAGAGAGCTGGGTGCTGTTAGCTCATGATTATAATCCTAGCTACTCAGGAGGCTATGATCTAAGGCTTGCAGTTCAAAGCCAACCCAGCCAGAAATATCAGAGAATGTTATTTAATAAGCTGGGACTCAAGTGGTAGAACAATATGGAACAAAGAAGTTCAGTAACAGTTCAAGGTCCCAGATTCATGAACTTGTACCAACACCAAATAAATATTGTAGAGTTAAAATGCATGCGAAGTATTTCAAAGACACAGAGTGAAAATCTGTTTTGTGTAGTGTTTCATGAATTTGTTATTAGTACTTTTTATTTTTTGGTCTCAGCATACCTGTTAATGGCTTAGAGTAGTGCATGGAAATTACATCTTCTCTTAATATTATCTTTTTCTGCACCAGTGGTGTTTGAACTCAGGGTTCTTAGCCCTCCTCTACAACTTTTAGGTGAGTTTCTTGCTGTGTTTCTCTGAAACTTAACCATTGATATATAGAATGGATATTTAAAACCATTTATATCCTTATCTTGAAATCCTCTAGTTAATGTTGGCTCTCTACTACTCACAAAGCAGCAGGAAATTTTGGTCTGTTGTTTCTATTGCTGAAATATATTTCTGAATCCATTACCAAATTATTGAATTGCTCATTGTATTTTTGGCAACTTTATTTTCCAAACAGATTAGTGGGTAGATACTTCAACAGCCAAATTGATAAAAAAAAATACTACAGACTTTCTTAGAACATGTTTTTCTTCCCATCGACTATTTATTCCCATTATATGTGTGACATACAGACATTGGCTGCATTTTCAGAACAGGGGAAGGGGCTGGCATAGCATTCTATTAGGCAATGTTAAGAGTGAACTGGGAATGTAATTCAGTGGTAGAGCATTTGCATGAACAAGACCCTGGATCCAATTCCTAGCACTAGAAAAGAGGAAAAGAAAGTTTTGTTTTGTTTTATTTTGCTTTTTTGTTTTTATTTTTTGCCAGTCCTGGGCTTAAGCTCAAGGCCTGAGCACTGTCCTTGGACTTTCTCAAGGCTAGAGCTCTACCACTTGAGCCGCAACACCACTTCTGGCTTTTTCTTTTTTTTTCATATATTCTTTTTTTATTGTAATTAATAAAAGGGTTACATGATATTTGCCATATAGAAGGTGCATTAATTCACATACATTGATACCCTTTCACATGTCTTGGTAACCTTTACCCTCCCTCCAACCGCCTCCCCCATCTTGGTTTTCCCCCCTTCCCTATCAAATTTCAAATAATCAAATACAAATAAATTCAATATATCAGATAACAAAGTGAGGTACTGTAACAACATGAGATACCCAAGAGACAGCAAAGCAGATGAGAGATAACATAGTACATTAAGGACAACAATCATTCGATATATGGCTTTTGTTTCAATATCCTGGAGGTCCTTTCAATTAGCTTCATACTATATGGCCTTATGTATCAAGGTTTTGCTCTATTGCAGATCTCTGCTAGTAGAGCACAAGGTTTCTACTGGTTATGACAAATGAGGGAAACCTTTGAGCCTAAGTTCCTTTGAGTCTGGCTTACTTCACTTAATATGATTTTTTCTAAGTCTTTCCATTTCCTAACAAATGGGTCGATGTCGTTTTTTTCTGACAGCAGCATAGAATTCCATTGTGTACAAATACCACAACTTGTTGATCCACTCATCAACTGAGGGGCATCTAGGTTGGTTCCATATCTTTGCTATGGTGAATAATGCTGCAATGAACATTGTTGTGCTAGAGGATTTAGTATGCCCTAGATTCTGGATGGTTGGGTAAATGCCAAGTAGTGGAATTGCTGGGTCATAGGGGAGCTCTATGTTTAGCCTTTTGAGGCACTGCCATACTGCTTTCCATAGTGGTTGAATGAGTTTACACTCCCACCAAGAGGGTAGTAAGGATCCCTCCTGGCAGCATCCCCTACAGCATCTGTTATTATTCGTTTTCCTGATCCTGGCCATTCTAACTGGAGTGAGGTGGAATCTTAGAGTTGTTTTGATTTGCATTTCTTTTATGACCAGAGATGTTGAGCATTTCTTCATATGTCTATAGGCCATTTTTGTTTCTTCTTCAGAGAAGACACTCTTTAAATCTTTGGCCCATTTTTAATGGGATGGTTGTGGCATTCTTTAAAGAAATAGAAGAGGCAATTCAAAATTTCATATGGAATAATAAAAGACCCCATATAGCAAAAACACTTCTTAGCAGAAAGAACAGCGCTGGGGGAATTTCAATTCCAAACTTTAGACTCTATTACAGGGCTATAATTGTCAAAACAGCTTGGTATTGGCACAAGAACAGGCCTGAAGACCAATGGAATAGAACTGAGGACCCAGATATTAAACCACAGACCTATGGCCACCTAATCTTTGACAAGGGAGCCACAAAAATAGAATGGAAGAAAGACAGCCTCTTCAACAAGTTGTGCTGGCAGAACTGGTTAAGCACCTACAGAAAACTAAAGTTAGATCCTTCTTTGTCACCATGCACTAGAATTAACTCCAAATGGATCAAAGACCTGGAGGTAAAAGCTGACACACTGAAAACTTTACAGGAAGGAATAGGAGATACACTAGGCCTCCTTGGCACAGGTCGAAACTTTCTTAATAAGGACCAAGAATCACAACAAATCAGAGAAAGGCTGGATAAGTGGGACTGCATTGAACTGCATAGCTTTTGTATGGCAAAGGACGTAGCTAGTAAATTAATTAGGAAGCCTACAGAGTGGGAGAAGATCTTCACCAACCAAACAACGGACAAAGGCCTCATATCTAAAATATATCAACAACTCAAAAAATTGAATCACTCCAAAACTAATCTCCAAAGTAACTTCTGGCTTTTTCTTTTTTCTTTTTTTGTATGTGGTACGGAGGAATTGAGGAATCGAACCCAGGTCTTTGGGCATACTGGGCAAGCACTCTATCACTAGGCCAAACTCCTGTACTGGAAGGTTTTGTTTTGTTTGTTTGTTTTTAAAGAAAGTGGAAAGCATTCCTAAGTAAGGTTTCAGACATGCTCAGTGTTTATTTTCCATCTTTACATTTATCATTAATGTAATCTTGGACAAGTTACCAAATCCTTTGACATTCTGCATGATGTGATGTTTAACTGAGATAATAATAGGAAAGTAGTTAGCCGAGTGCTTTCTAAACTAGTGCATTTCATTAGTTTTATTCTGTTAGTGAGGGTATGAATTGAGAAAGAAGCTGTGAGGCTCACTAAAATGAATGTCATCACCACTTCCTTATTGCCCAGGCTTCTGGGAGAGTCTAAGATTTGGACTGGGAATGAACATGTGTCCTTTTGTTTTCTATTTCTTTTTTTCTTTGGGACTTTCTTAGGTCACGTAATAAAAGAATCCCATGTGATGATGAGTTAATGCAATTGTGGAAGTGTGTACTAATATGAAGTTTTATTTTATTGAGCTAAAGAGCTATTAGTAGATTAATACTAATTGGTATTGAACTAGATACAAATGTTTGGTTGGCTATTACACTTCCAGGAATGTTGTAGAAATACTTGCTTGTAGAATTTTCCAGCTGTAGTTACCTGACAACCAGTTGGGGATTGTTTGAAAGAGTTCATGTACATTTAGGGTGAAATTGAGGAAATTGAATGACTCATATCCTATGCACAGTGTTTGTATGTATGTATGTATGTATGTATGTATGTATGTATGTATATATGTATGTATGTATGCTTGTATTTATTTTTGGTCAGTCCTGAGGCTTGAACTCAGAGCCTGGACAATGTCCCTAAGCCTCTCTGTACTCAAAGTTAGAGCTCTACCACTTGAGCCACAGTGCTACATTCAAAATGAACAAGTACATTGGCCAGGAATCAAAGCCAGGTCTCCCATGTGGCCTGTGAGAATTCTACTGCTGAATCACAAATGCTGATTCATATCCTATGATAGGAGATAATCCCGTGCTTCTGTAGATAAATTCAACATCATTTCAAAGAGCTCTCTGAGCACTGGTGTATTTATTGCTGAGTAGAAATGTGCTTGTCTGGCATATAGAAAGCGCTGGGTTCAATCCTGAGCATAGCAAAAGCAAAACAGAATAAAACAAAAACAAAGTTAAAGAGATATAGAAATGGGTTCCTTGAGATGATCAGAATATAAGCAATTTATGCTGGTCTCTTAAGTATTCAAAAAATCAAACATTTTTTTATTGAAGAATTTATTAACATTGATTTTTTACATCATATTTCAAATGTCATGTTTAACAAGTATTCAAGAAGGGAATCTCTATATACAATCACAGGCATTTAGATTTTAGAACATAATTAAAATTAAGCTGAGGGTTTGTATATCATAGGTACATATTAATGTATGTAATAAAACATTAAGTCTACAGAGTATATAGCCAATCATAGATTTTTTTATGTCTATGTATTTATGTTTATATCTCCAAGACCATGTCCATAACATTGGGTACCCAAATATTGTATTAAAAAATAAAACATTTCTTAAGGCAGTCAAGCATGATGGTGCTAAACTACAATTTCACCTCTTTGTAGTTGAAGCAGGAGGATCAAGAAGTCAGGGCCAACTCTGACATACCATGACCTTTTTTCACAGAATTTTTCTTTTTCAAGGGAGAGCTCTTATTAACAGTTTTAACCACACACAGGTATAACACAATGAAAGAAATCAAAGACACAAAGGAAATTTTGAAAGCAAAGAATTATTATTGATTGAGGAGCTAATAATACAAGGCACACATGTAAAACTATGTTCAAACCCATTTAATTGTGTGTACCCTTCACTTATGCACAATTTTTGTATATCAATTATATACCGGTAAAATGTAGAGAAAGCTATTACTGGCTTAGGAATTCTTAACACTGACCAGTGAAGTCACAAACCTCCCTAAATTACTGTCCTGAGACAAGGAGAAGCTTCCTTTCCTTGTTCAAAGTGTTAGAGACAGATTAAGTAAAGCTACTTTATTAATAATTATGTTCAACCTATCCCAGGCAGCTACCTTAGCACTGTGCTCATTCAATTCAATTTTCCCAAGCATGTGAAATAAAGTGCTGTCCTCATGTTCCAGTGAAGCATTTGGAGCCCTAAGACACTCAGTGGCTGTAAAATAACAAGCTGAAATTGGAGGCTAATCTGTGACTATAAACTATAGTTATTTCTAGAACATCACAAGGCTGAACCCCACTTACTTCTTAGTAGAAAATATTACTGTAAGAAGAACCCCAATCACTTTACTATTCAAATCTTCAGAATATTACAAGTCTACATAATCATATTCATTTCTCTCTAGAGTAAAGATGATCTACCTTTTCTAATGTAGCTCATAAAAAGAAATCACCCTAAGACTGATGTGATAAAACTACAGTTTTCTACTCTATCAAAAAATGCTGAATAATAAAGAAATCATATTAGATCACTTAGAATTGAATTAGGAAGTAAACATCCTGAGTCAATTTCCTAAATGTAGGTAATGTGTCCCTAGTTTGATTATGAATTCTTTTATTTTACCCATCAATTTTCATTTCTAGTAGAAGAAACCAAACAGTGGCAGTCACAGGGCAAAAAGAAGGTGAACAATTTGAAGACCCAATTCATCTAAGGCTCCCAGAAGCTTTAGACAATTTATATTCCCTTCTTTTTCCTTGTGCAATCACAAAATTAGTCTGGGTTTTGGTAGGAGCAGACCATTCAAAGGCTAATGATGAGCATGTGAATAGGATGAGAGCCACAACTATAATTAGGATCTGAAAAGTCCTATAGGCAGAGTTAGTCCCCAAGTTTATTTTTTTATTAAGTGTTTTGCTCAGTTGTGAAGCTTGAACTCAGGACCTGGTCCCTGTCCCTTGAGCCTTTTTGTGCTCAAGGCTAGCAATCTACCATTTGAGCCACAGCACCACTTCCAGATTTTGGAGTTGGTTAATTGGAGATAGAAGTCTTATGGGTACTTTACTGTTTGAGTTGCTTCCAACTATGGTGCTCAGATCTCAGAATCCTGAGTAGTGAGGATTACAGGCATGAGTCCAGCTGAATGAACCTTGTTAGAGGCAAGACTGGGTAGAAGGTCTTTGGGTTTGTAGGGGTGAACGGGGAAAGGATAGCAGGAACTCCTCCTTTTCTTTCATAGTCTCCAGCCATGGAGTTGGAGGCTTCACTTTGCCAAGGTTATGCCATGCAAGACAACTGAGACCCAAGTCACCATGCTTCAAGACCCAAGCTTCAAAATGGTGAGTCCCATACAGACATAAAAATGTAGACGAATGCTCAGCCCTCCAGTTTTACAGGAGCGCAGGGTTAAGGGAAAATTCAACATTGTCACTTTGATGGTCTTTTGACAAATTTGTTAGGAGGATATTTTTGAAAATGATAATCAGGGCATCTATTCTTGTGTGTATTTGCTGGAATGTGAACTCAAGGCCTTGTGATCTTGCTTTGTTTTGGTGTTGTTGCTCAAAGTTGGTGTTCTGTCACCAAAGCCGCACTTTTACTTCTGGCCTTTGGCTGGTTCGTTGGAGATAGGAGTCTCATAGACTTTTCTCCCTGGGCTGGCTTTGATCTACAGTCCTCAGATCTCAGCTTCTTAAGAGCCAGGATCACAGCCAAGTGCCACTAGCACTCAGTTCAACACCCACTGGTTTATACAATGCCGACAGGTGCAACACAAATGAGAGGTTTGTTAATTGACTTATCTATCCTAGAGCTTCACTGTTTTTCACCTATATTTTGACAGTCTCAGTAAACTTCAACTAATAGGACCCGAATGATTTTCTCATATCCAAAGGTTAGACTCAGGACAACTCATGTTCTCACAGCCAGTTGTATGACAGAGTCACTAATGTCTTAAACTTAGCCCTGAATTGTTGGGTTTACCTCCTTTCCATAACCCATGGTGAGAGCAGGAATCTTTTGTCTCTTGTGTCCCTTACACAATAGAGTAAACGACCTTTAGTTAGTGCTAGTGCAATGAATCTGTCTTTGTCAGCTCAAACTTCCAGGACAAAAATGCCACAGACCAGTGTCTTAAACAAGAACATTTTTTTTCCTTTTGCTTTTGGAGTTGGCAAAGCACAAGATCAAAGTTTCTTGTGTTTCAAATAACTTCATGCTGTCTCCTCTCAATACAGAAGCTGGGCTGGAGAGAGCGAGGGTCAGGAATGTGGAAGGAGAGTAAACCCACCCACAAACCTGGAGTAGCTGGGAAGGGCATTAGCTGCACACTGCCACACTGTCACTGTGTGATCTCCTCACAGCTTCTGTCTCCTAATGTTGTCATATTGGGGCTTGGGGTTTCACAATAGTAATTTTTCAGAGATACTAGACTTTGAACTCATGGCCTTACATTTGCTGAACAAGCACTCTTGATGCCATTCTAGTTTTATTTGATTTATTTTCTGGAAAAGGTCTTACCTTCACTCAAGGCTGACCTCAGACTGTGATTCACCTAGCTAGGCCTTGTGTGTAACATGTAACTGAGTTACTGATATGAACTCTCATGTCTGTTTGCTTTAGCAGGTAGGGTCTTGCTAACTTTTGCCTGGGCTTGTTTTGAACCACAGTCTTTCAGATCTCTGCCTCTGGAGTAGCTAGGATTATAGGTGTGTAGCACGATAACATACTTTGAGAAGATCCAAATATTCGTACCATAATGGAATGAATTGTAGATACCAAAGGATCAATAACTGTTAGTTAACATTTTCTTAGAATTATTGAGAAGAATAAATTATCACTTTAGTATCAAAACTTTAACCATTATGCTTAACGAGATTAAAAAAAATAACATTAGCAAGTAGTATACATGATCTAAAAAAAAATGTCCATTTCATTCCCAAGCACCTATCTGGCTAAGATACTCATAGCCATCAGACTGACATAATCCACAGATTTCTTTTATTAATTTCACCAATAATTTTACTTTGCACATCTTCCTAGAAGACAGAGTTCATCTCTGATATGATGAAAATTTACTGTAGGATCAATAGTCACTGTCCTCTGAAATAACCAGTTTGACTTTCTGATTTAAATGTGTCTATTTCGCTTTATTTTTAGACACTTTATTTTTAGACTGTTTAGACACTGATCTAAACATGTCCTGAAAGTCAACAATGAAACTCTAATTGCTAAAGCAACTCACAGTAAGAACAGTACTTTGTCATTCACTATACATGATCTAGCTAAGGAAAAATATCTGCCTGCACAAAGAAAGAAACAGAAAAGGAAATAATAATTGTTCAGGAAATACCAAATTATCAAAGTAGAGAGGGGACTTGAAGAACAAAGCAACTACTACACAACTAGTTTGAGTGGGAACGTGTGATCTGAGATTTATTCCAAATAAAATCCACACAAAATGTAAATTGCAGCTGAGTTTTCAGACAAGAAATGGGTTGATACTTGTGATTGTTTTCTTCATCTGCCATCTCCACTACCACATTCTGAACAGTTTGACGAAACTATATTTTCTTTTGTTCTTATAATCAAGATAGTAACCAGGAAAAATATTTTGCCATCATCATTTAATCTTTCTAGCCTGTAATTGTCCTCAGTTATCTCCTCTCCACTGTTAAGTGGAGCTTACTGAATTCAGAGTCCCTGTAACTCCCCACATAAATGCTGGTTATTGGCTCAATTAGTAAGAAAGCCTAGTGTCTTTGCTTCTGTGATGTTTTCATTTTTCCAGGTAGTTAGGGAAGATACAATGAGACTGCTCATTGCTTTAGAGCTTGTGTTCATCATTACTGGAGTCCCTTTGGGCTCAGAAGGATTTATATGGCTAATAGTTTGAGCGGTTTCATTTGTCTTAAGTTACAAGCTTTAACTACAAAATACACTCTGATTTTTCAGACACTTCACTTTATGTCAGAGGTAGATTGTACCTATGTCGGAGGCATTATCTACTAATTCAAAACTCCCAGCGTTCAAGACTCATCCAGATAAACATGGTTTTACACCTAGCAGCTAAAAAGAACAATGACTCTTGCCATGGTTTAAAATTTACATACCTGACTCTACAGTCAAGTCAATATTTGAATTCAATTATAGAAAGGGAAGAATGAATATTGCACAGAAGAGGATTTTTAATGCTTTGTATTACACTATTTCAAACGTAAATAGGTCACATTCAGAAAATAATGATAGGACATTTATTATGTGATTGCATTAGACAGCAGCTTTGTAGTAAGGTTTAAATCATAAATACAGAAATAAATCAAAGAAGATTTAGAATACATTATGTAAAATATTTTGAAAATCAATGATCAACTAAAGAATAAGTGATTTATCAATACAAATTTCAAGAACTCCCTTTATTCCAAAAGAAGATTTAAAAATCCTGATAAGGAATACCAGAAATATCACCATTGTTTCAACCATCCTCCAGATGCCTCATCTTGAGTCATGAACTATGAAAATTCAGACTGGTGGAATCTACAGGGGATCTTGAACTCAGGGCCCGGGAGCTGTCCTTGAGCTTTTTGGTTCAAGGCCGGCACTGTGTCATTTTGAGCTACAGCTCCACTTCTGGTTTTCTGGTGGTTAATTGGAGATAAGAATGTCATGCTCTTTCCTGTCTTGGCTGGCTTTGAATTGCAATATTCAGGTCTCAGACTCGTGAGTAGCTAGAATGACAGGCATCGGACACTGATTCCAGCTGAAAGGAGTATTTTACCGAAGGTGGAAGGTAGCCATGATATTTAGGGTAACTTGGTGAATAAACATGGTTGCTGTATAGGGGGATAGATAAATGCAGATACATTCAACATCCAGACAAAATTGTAAACAATGGCTCATGCCACATTTTGAGCATCAGTGAAGTCATTATTAAGTGGACAGGGGATATCCCATGCTTAAAGACAGGAACATTTGACTATGTCTCTAGCATCTCCATATAATTGTTATGAGTTCAAATTCTGACTATCAGTCTTTGAAGAAATACAATGTTGCTGCTGGAAATTCAAGCCTCCAACACAAACCTACATCTCACTCATCATTGTCCCAATATCTACACAACATTTGGAGTTACCCCCATCTTCTGCTTTTTTTTTCCCAAAAATATCTCCTAATAAGGTCACAGGTCATGCTCTAGGGCTCATGGAGATTGTACTTGTTACAAGAGAGAAGCAGAGCAAATGAGGAGAAGCTGCAGTGACTAGTGTAGGTTTCCATCCCTGTCATGATATTTTTGGAAAAGCCAGGAATCTGGGACAACTTGGCCTAGCTTGGTGGGTGTTTGAACTCCATGTAGGGAATGCTGAAGACAACAACACTCTAGTTTATCACATTGTGTTAATAGCCAGTGTCAACACAGGTACTGTATCTGGTTTCCATAAAGAAAAGGCACCAGCAAAGAGATTTAGAACAAAAATGTATGTTTCATACAGCCCAGCTCTCACAATTAGACATCACATTATTATTTCTTTGTATATTATACATGATTTTTCCTCTAAAGCAAGCAATACTTAGTTCATCCATTCTTATTAGTGTCTAATCATTATAAAGTTATCATTTAATTTAAATTTACAGAAAGTATACCTATAGGACATAAGGTGATGATTCTAACTCAAATATTACTGTACCAGTGTTATGTGATTTAACCCACTAGGATAAACACCATAGCCATGAATAATTATTTATCTCCCAACAATCTTAGAGCTATTTCTGTTAATTGAATATTTAACTCATGCAGTATTTGAAGAGTTGTAGTTCAAAGGAATGAAAGCTATAGCTCCTGGTTCCTTTTCACTTTTGTAAAGTTCTATGGAACATGTCTGCCCCTTTCTTACATGTTTGTTTTGACTTGTGTTTTTAGTACAATAGCAGAGCTGGGCTGTTGGAAGAGAAGGTATAGCTTACAAAGCCTAAAATATTACCAAGGCATTTGGAGGAAAAAAATGTTTCTCATCTCAATTTTGTAATATCAACCTCCATAAAACAGTATCCAGATTTTCCCCCATAGCTCTGAAATAGTAAATGACTCCCAGGAGGAAATAAAAAATTGGTTTCAGTAAAAGAAAAGTTCTCACAGTGTTAAACCATAATCAACACACTGATGATAAGTAAAGCCATTGATTGCAGAGCAAAATATGCAAGAAGCTTATTTAAAAACAAAAACAACTGCAGTTTTCTATAAATACTGAGGGCCTAATTTATTAAACATGCATGAAAAAATTTGCTACATGGAGACATTCAAGAGTGCCCAAGAGGCTATGACTTGAAACTAGAATAACTTTGTATGGGTATACATGAGTAGCTATTTCTATAACAAAATGAATTAAAGTTAACCTACAGCTAAAATAATTACCTAAAATCATGTTGTTATTTCAAATTGATCCTTATCAAGTGAAAGAATATTAAATTATATTGATATTTGAAAAGTTACTTTTTCAATGTTCTTTACTTGATCTTAGAAAAGTATCACTTAATGTCTTTTTTTAAGAAAAAATCTTGTTTTCTTCTTTATGATGTGAGCAAGAAGTTTGGAGGAATTTCAATAACAAAATTTAGACTCTATTACAGAGCTATAGTGACCAAAACAGCTTGGTACTGGCACAGGAACAGGCCTAAAGACCAATGGAATAGAACTGAGGACGCAGATATTAACCCACAGACCTTTGGCCACCTAATCTTTGATAAGGGAGCCAAAAAAATAGAATGGAAGAAAGGCAGCCTCTTCAACAAGTGGTGCTGACAGAACTGGTTAAGCACCTGCAGAAAACTAAAGTTGGATCCTTCTTTGTCACACTGCACCAGGATTAACTCCAAATGGATCAAAGACCTGGAGGTAAAAGCTGACACACTGAAAACTTTACAAGAAGGAATAGGAGATACACTTGGTCTCCTTGCCACAGGATGAAACTTTTTTAACAAGGGCCAAGAAACACAACAAATCAGAGAAAGTCTGGATAAGTGGGACTACATTAAACTGCAGAGGTTCTATATGGCAAAGGACATAGCTAACAAATTAACTAGAAATTAACTCTCTTCCTACAGAGTGGAAGAAGATCTTCACTAACCATACATCAGACAAAGGTCTCATATCTAAAATATATCAACAGCTCAAAAAATTTAATCACTCCAAAACTAATCTCCAAAGAAACAACCATCCCATTAAAAGATGGGCCAAAGACTTAGTCTTCTCTGAAGAAGAAATAAGAATGGCCTATGGACATATGATGAAATGCTAGACATATCTGGCCATAAAAGAAATGCAAATCAATACAACTCTAAGATTCCACCTCACTCCAGTTAAAATGGCCAGGATCAAGAAAACTAATAACAACAGATGCTGGAGGGGATGTGGCCAGGAGGGATCACTACTACACTGTTGGTGGAAGTGCAACCTTGTTCAACCACTATGAAAAGCAGTATGGCAGTTCCTCAAAAGACTAAACATAGAGCTCCCCTATGACCCAGCAATTCCACTACTTGGCATTTACCCAATCGTCCAGAAACAGGGACATACTAAATCCACTAGCACAACGATGTTCATTGTAGCACTATTTACCAGAGCAAAAATATGGTACCAACCCAGATATCCCTCAGTTGATGAGTGGATCAACAAGATGTGGTATTTATATACAATGGAATTGTATGCTGCCCTCAGAAAGATGACATCGCCTCATTTGTAAGGAAATGGAAAGACTTAGAAAAAATCATATTAAGTGAAGTAAGCCAGACTCAAAGGAACATAGGCTCAATGGTTACTGTCATTTGTCATAATCAGTAGAAACCTTGGGCAGAGATTTACAATAGAACAAAACCTAGATACATAAGGCCATATAGTATGACCTCCAGGATATAGAAACCAAAGCCATATAATGAGTGATTGTTGTCTTTAATGTACTATGTTATCTCTCATCTCTTTTGCTGTCCCTTGGTTATCTCATATTGTTACAGTATTTCACCTTGGTATCTGATACAATGTATATATGTGTTTCAGGTTATTTGAAATTGGATAGGCAAGGGTGGGCAACAAGATGAGGGATGGGGGTGGGGGGGGAGGGAAATGGGGACCAAGGCATGAGAAAGGGTATCAATGTTTGCGAAGTAATGCACCTTTTATCTGGTAAATATAATGTAACCCTTCTATTAATTACAGTTACAATAAAAATATATGGAAAAAATAAAGTTTGGAGGTGGCTGTTCAAAGGATGGGATATCTTTAAGATATTACTGAAGGATAATAGTCCCTCATGTTAGTTGCTTTCAGTCAAGATCAAGGCTGCTAGTGAGGCCGGTAAGGGAATTTTACTGCCTTCTCTTCTGCCCCTAAAGCAGACAGGAAGGGAGTCAAATCCTACTAGTGCACTGATCTTTCACTGAGACAACTCTGTATCTTAAACTACTTTTTTTTGTGGCTCTGTTTGCAAAGTAAGGAACATGCAGCTACTCATTTGAAAAAAGTTACCAAGTCTCCAAATTCATGACCCCCATTAGACTCTTGCTTTTCTTTTTAAGATTGATTCTCTCACTCTCTTTTAGTTCACCAGTGCTAATATTTTAAATCTCATATGTGAGACATAGAGTAAAGAAAAGTAAAATTTTGCTTATTTATCCATTATTTTTAACTTTACTTATGCTTGAGTGTTTTTTCTGAGTAGTATCTGAAAGATTTATGCAATTGTATCCCAATTTTACATAACAAATTGGAGAAGAATGTGTGAGAGAGTACTTTACCTAACTAGATTTTGGTTATCATTCCCTTCTATCTTGAAAAACAATTTAGAATATTGATTAAGAACACTAACGAAAGTTGTGTATGCAAGGGCCGGGTGTTTGGCCTAGTGGTAGAGTGCTTGCCTAGCATGCATGGAGACCCGGTTCAATTCCTGGGTACCATATACATAGATAAAGCCGAAAGTGTTGCTGAGGCTCAAGTGGTAGGGCTCTAGTCTTGAGAAAGCCCAAGGACAGTGTTCAGGCCCTGAGCTCAAGCCCAGGACTGCAAAAAAAAAAAAATGTGTGCACAAGCAAAATAAAAGAAAAAACATAACTTCTTCCAGTTTTCCAGCTTTCTTGAAGGAACATAAGTAAATTATATTATACAAAATATTTAAAGATGAAGTACAGTTTTTCTCATTCACTCAAGGAGGCCTTGATGAAGACCTAGTTTAAAGTCATAAATTTTTCTAGCTGTTCCATAAGATTTAAGAGTCTCTTTCTCTATTTCTTTCCCTTTCCCATCTGTCTGCCTATCATCTATCTGTATATACAGTGCTTATTTGAGAAGATTAGGAGCCATGGGCTTAAATGAATTTAATTACACAAGTAGCACATTCTTATTACCTTAGGATAAAAGCTACACTCTGAACTCTAGGCCATTCTCAAAAAAATGTTTGTTATTTTAATAATCTACTACCCAAAGTCTTCTTTCCTTAATAGAATATTTCTGTGCATGTTTGTACACTGTATCTTTATCACTGTCACCCATTCCCCTTCCCTTGTGGAATCTTAATAACATTTTCATGAAGGAATATTGACTATTGTGGATGAATTCACCCACCATTCATTTTCCTCCTTTTTCTAGTCCCCAACCTGCTCAGCCAAGACATGTTCAATTTCCCGATATTCATTTTGTTAAATGACTGTTAATTATTCAAAGGAAGCCCCTTTCCTTTTAAAGTTTATGTGTTTTATGCAGGCATGGGGACGTGAACTTGAGACGTTGACACTGCTCCTTATTTTTTGTTTTCACTCAAAGCTAATACTCTACCACTTCTGTTTTTTAGGGGAGTTGATTGGAGACTCTCACAGACTTTCCTGCCCTATCTTCCTTTGAACTATGATCCTCAGATCTCAGCTTCTTGAGTAGCTAGGATTATAGGCATGAGTACCTGTCACTTGGGTTTAATAATTTATTAATAAAATAGCTGTTTTCTTAGCATTAGTACAAGGGAGTTTCATTTGAAAAGTTTTTGATACTGTTTTCTAAGTACCTGTGTTAATTGGAATGTATTCATAAACTTTCATTTTGATAATGCAGTTATTACATATAATGTACAATATGTACAACCAGAGCTATGTATATTGAGGGTAGAGATGGGGAGGAAAATGGGGAGAACAATAGAAGGGGTGATATGATGAAGCCACATGGAATTGTAACCTCTTTTCTACCACTACTTAATAATAAACTTATAAAAAGAGATAAACAGTGCTATGAAACACTGCTTTCTATTTCATTATCTCCTCAAATATTGGATGCTCTCTCTCTAAACATTCTGCATTGCCTCCTGTTACAGCACTTGGAATAGACTAAAATCATCTGTGAGTATTCAATTAAGCATATTATCTCAATTTGAGTTTGGCTGCCCTATATCTCTTTGCCTTTGTGTATGTCTTCTCTTCCTGCATCATCTATTTATTTTTCTCTATTTGTGGTAGTTAATTCATTTGGGTAGAAGGTGTGAACAGGGTTTTTTTTTGTTTTAATATTCCCTATTTGTAGTTAGGCAGAAGTAACCTCTGCAAATATTTTGAATTTAGATGGCCTCCTGCCATTTTCCAGCTATAATGTAACCCTTTCCCTTGAGTAGGAACTGGAATCTCAGTGACTTTCTTGGAAAAGGGATTTAGCAGAAAGTGATAGGTTATCACTCCTGAGATTAGGTTACAGAAGTCTTTGACTTGCACTTTGGCATCATATATATATATATATATGATATATAATTCATGATATAGATAGTATTAATATTTCAATTACCATTTTCTCTATAAGTCTGGCTCATTGTAAGTGTAGTTTGCATTGCCTGTCATGTAACCCTTATCATGAGCTATATTTATATCCACATGCTGGCCACACTGATGGTGACCGATTGCCATGGCTTATCCTGGAGTGAAGGATGTCTTTGAATCCTGGAATGTTAGTGCCGAAAACACTAGTGTTCTTCTGACCTGGATGAGCTGATTATCTCAGCTCAGACTTCATTTCCCTGAGTTGATCATCTCCTATATGCTACCAACATTCATGCTGTTAGAGAACAGAGAGGAGCAGGCTTGCCTAGGCAGAGCTCTCGGCCACAGTGATGTTCTAAGAATGCTTGGGTGGGATTGAAAGTTACCTGTGGAGAGTTCCTTCATGCATATAGAAATGAATGCCCATTGCATTGATGGGTAGGAGAAGTAATAGGGGCATGGAACAAAGGTTCTACCCCCTCAGGCATGGTTATTTTCAGTCAGCATATTTTCACCATGGATTCGGTGGTGTTTGGTCCCTTGGTATCAACCGACATGCTTGCAAACACACCTGGCATGTTGATAGCAAGGATGCCCTGGCTCCCTCAAGTATTCACATATGATCCTTCCAGCAGTTGGACTTCCAGGTAGTCTGACTTCTCCCAGACTTCTGAGGGAGTGTGCTCCAGGAATTTGGAAGAAGCTGGGTGGGCGTGGGAGACCCAGCACTGGAAGATTTACAGGTCTCCTGTGTAATACTCCTTAGATTTAAGCAGTCCCTGAGGCTGTTTTAGTTGGTGGGTAAGGGCATGACACCATTTCACATGAAAGGGACATCAGAGGATTTGAAATCGTGCTTTAGAAGAGTCACAGTGCTACATGCTTCTTTTTTTAAAAAAAAATGATTTCATGAGCACTCACTCTACTCCATCTCTAGTCTCTTAAAGAGGTAATGTGATTTAAAGACAGGATGTCCATTCTTTAAAAATGGACAGACAGGGAACAGAATCAAGATTCTATGGCCTTAACCTTGCTTCCCCTCTTTTTCTCATCAACACCCAAGTGAAATTGGAAATATTTAACTCACAAGTTGTTGGAAAGCCTAATTTCCACAATTCATGTAAGTATCCTTGCTCATAGTAAGTAAATGTTTGCTGTCACTGTATGTTTTCTTAGTATTTTCAGTGAGCATTGACCGTCTAATTGTCATAGGACAAATATATTTGAATTGATTCACTTACCAAAAGATTGTCTTTAGAGGAAGAACCCATTTATTCCATTAGAGTGTCATAGCCTCAAACCCACAAAGGACATCTATGATTCAGCTGAAAAGAACATTCAACAGTTAATGAGTAGCTATTCTGGATCTGAACGATGGTTCCTGTCGCAAGAGGAAAACAGATTACAAGATCTGCATTTTGCTCTTTGCTGTAATATTGTCAAGAGACTGAAAATTTGTTAGGTGAAGCTCCATCTCCCCTCTCTCTCCACATCTCAAGTCCAATGTCAGCAGTCAGCTTCCATGTAGCGCCTTTCATGCCCAGGTGTGCCAGGTGTTTGATGGAGGCTTCTTCACAGAGCAAAGCTCTTCCCTGTGGACGTAAGACAGGAACATAGAACATGATACTAATGGCAGCTAAGCTCCTCAGATGTGGAGTGGTGCCAGTTTGCAAAAAGAATGTCCTGGTGAGGCCCTGTAACCAGATGGCTGGCCAATTTGCAAGCTACATTTTTTTTCTTCATCCAATTTTTGGCCTGAATGATGCTATTCCCAGCAGTGACCAGGGAAGAAAGATTTTTGAGCTTGTTTATCAATTCTGAAAAGTGCTTTATAAATACACCCTATAAAACCTATTAAGCTCTTGAATTCCAAACGGTCTAGTGTTCTAGAGCATTATCTCATTTAATTCTCACACTCCATTTCTGTGATGAGTGTTACTGTTAAATTCACAATGAGGAGCCTGCAGGTGGCTCACACCTGTAATCCTAGCTACTCATGAGGCTGAGATCTGAGGATCAAGATTTCAAGCCAGCCTGGGCACAAAAGGACCTGAGACTCTTATATCCAACTAACTTCTAGAAAATGGGAAGTAGGGCTTGGCTCAAGGGTAGGGTAGGTAGGGCAGTTGCCTTGAGCTGAAGAGCTCAGGGACAAGCCTGGGCCCAGGGGTAGGGTGGTAGCTTTGAGCTGAAGAGCTCAGGGACAGCGCACAGGCTGAGTTTAATCCCATGACCCACAAAAAAAAATCCCAATGAAAAAACTGAGGTTCAGGAACATAAAAGGAACAATTTTTAAAGTATTTTAATGTATTTTAAATGAACCTCTGGTAGCATTGTATACAGTTCAATCAAATACAATTTAGTAAGTGGCTTTTTGATTGAATTTTAGAATTTAACTGGTAAGGAAAGTATTTATTAGAAACTAAATTGGACAAAATTGACAGTGCTATTTCATTATTCATATTCAATAGTTTGGGATTTGTGGCATGATGTTAGGCAGATAGACACAAAAACATTTAAAATATAAGAACATAGGTGTTAGTCTGGGCACTGGTGTCTCATCTCTGGAATCCTAGCTGCTTAGAAGACTTGAGGCATGATATTTGCAGTTCAAAGCCAGCCTAGAGAAGACAAATCTGAGGCATTGTTATCTCTAAATAATCAGCAAAAGGCTAGAAGTAGAACTGTGGCTTAAGTAGTAGAGCAACTGCTTGAATGAGAAAGCTAAGGCACAATTCCCAGGCTCTCAGGCCTGGAGTTCGAGTCACAATATAAATGGACACATTCACACACATACACACACTCACACACCAACACACACACCAACATAAATATTCTTTTTATTCATTAATCATTTGAAACAAAGCCACTGCTTTTTATTGTGAGTATCTAGGTCTACATTTATTTAATAATGTAAAATAAATACAATAGATATGAGATGGAGAACTTAGGTCAAACCACGTGTATAAAGGTATAGCCCCTATTAAATATGAACTGGTTACACATGTATCCCATAAGCAGTTGCCCCTCATGTAGGATTCTAGGTTTAATTTTCTTAAAGAAGTAGCATATTATTATTATTTCAAAACTGGGGATAGAACTCAGGGACTTATGCTTGCTAGGCAGGATTTCTACTACTTGAGTCACAGCCTCTAACCATGATAATTTTCTAAATTACTTCATCTATGATGTGTATTATAACTTTGGCTTAGATGTGTCTTATGACCTTTTTCATAGAGCAAATGTATTATTTCTGTTTGTGAAAGTTTAAACAAAACTAAGCTTAATATTCAACTGTAATAATGGATTGGCAAACAAAGGGGAACTAATAAAACTTGCCCAGTAGTAGGGCAGAGAGGTATTAATCTGTAATGCTACTTCAAAGGTAGGATCTCTGCCTCTGATCATAGAAAATAACATTCATCAAAATAAATGCCAGGAAATGTAAACAAGATGTTTTCTCTTTGTTGTTGTTGTTGTTTCTGTTTTCTTTCCTATTTGTCTTGTTTGTTTATTTATTTATTTATTTTTCCAGTCCTGGGCTTGAGCTCAGGGCCTGAGCACTGTCCTTGGACTTTCTCAAGGCTAGAGCTCTACCACTTGAGCCTCCGCACCACTTCCGGCTTTTTTCTATATATGTGGTACCGCGGAACAGAACCCGGTCTTCATGCATGCTAGGCAAGCACTTTAACTACTAGGCCAAACTCCCAGCCCTTGTTTGTTTATTTATCTGTCTTGGGGGGCATAAGGTGGATACAGAACTGGAGGGACAAAAGATGAACAGATGCAATAGTGGCATTCATTAGACACTTTGGTGAAAATGGACTGTACAACTTGTGGGTGGAGACAGGAGTGAAAAATAAAGAAAATGAGGAAAGGGGGTGACATTATCCAAAAAGAAACATACTAATTATCTGACTTATGTAACTATAACTCCTCTGTACATCACCTTTATCATTACAATAAAAAATAAAAGAATAAAGATTAGCCTTATCTAATAACTAAGTTCTGATTTATCTTTAAGTTACTTTTCCTTCTGTCCATAATCATCACTGCATTCTGTGTTTTCAAGTTTTCTTCATCACTGTGTTTTGAGACTATTCATTGCTGATAATTCCTATTGCTCACTTACTTACAGAAATGAACAGAGTTTCCTTTTTGGGGGGCAAGGGGCAATCAGTTGTGGGAAAGGAAATCTGGGCCTGATCATTGTCTCTGAGCTCTTCAGATCAAGCAATGCTAATGCTCTACCAAATGAGCCACAGTGACACTCCTGGTTTTCTGGTGTTTAATTGGAGATAAGAGTCTCATGGTTTTTCATGCCCAGGCTGGCTTTGAACTGTGACCCTCAGATCTCAGCCTCCTGAGTAGCTAGAACTACAGGAATGAGCCACCAGCACCCAGCAAAGAGCAACTGTTATAATTGAGAGTCAAACAACTTGAACTTGTCACAAAGAAAACTTCCGAACACTCTGTGACTTTAACAAAAACAATAATCATCTCAACAACAATAAAAACATTAAAGCTGTTTAAGAGAATGTTCAACTATGATAGAAATACTTGTTATTGGTCCTTTTTTCCATGCAGGGTTATTTAATATTGCTGATTTTGTGTCTTTTTATACATTTAGTAACTATATTACTTAATAGATATTTGTTACTTGCATGTTGCTTTTTAACTATTTAACTGTGACTAGCACAACTGAAGAAACTGTACTTTTCTTATCCTTCTCTTTCAATTAATTTTAAATAAAATAACTACATGTGAACTTTGGCTATTTTATATATATATATCTATATTTTAAAGCAGCTCTAAATCTAAATGTAAATGTCTTAAATGTAAGTTTTCTGAAATTTGGGACTGATAAACATGAGTTGCATGTAAGAGATATGAAAGATAAATAAGAATAATTTCATATAACACTGGAAAAATTCCTTTTAATAAAAGTGGAAGATTTATACAATTTGAAGCAAAACTGCAGTATGGAAATTTCATATGAGTAAGAGTGTGTATGTGAAGTGCATGTGTATCTACAAATATATTCTTTACATTCACTGTATTATTTTCTTCTTTGGGCTTTGATTAGTTTGAACCCTATTTCTGTGTGAGTAAAGTCAGAGGGCAAATGGCTTGCCTTCAGGATTATTTTCTGAGATGATAGAAAATGTATGTAAATATCCAAACTCACACTGATGTTTATGAACTGAGCATAGGAAAAAGAAGAGAAATACGTAAAATGCAACTAGAAAAGCAAATGGCTCTTGAATCAGGCTAATGAAAATTTGTTGATCTCCACAAAGTTAACTGGACTTAAGGAAATTACCATAATTTATGAATTTTCATGATCAGCTTCTCAAATGTGCTCAGTATTTTTTTATTATAATTAGTGAAAGGGTTACATGATATTTGCCAGATAGAAGGTGCATTAATTCACATACATTGATACCCTTTCACATGTCTTGGTACCCATTTCCCTCCCCCCCCACCCCCAGATGTGCTCAGTATTATCCCATGAATTCCATCAGTCTGTCTTACAAACCATTTACTCAGTAGACAACTACCTCCCTTACAGAATCTGTGCATTGACAAAGGCAAAACTGAAGGTTTTGAGCTGGAAATGACTGTTGATATTTGTGACATTGTAAAATTGCAAACAAGTCAAAATGTAATGAAAAAATCTATACTATTTGACTACTATTTTGTTTAGTTAGTATTTTGGAATGTACTTAAAATGTTAACATGTCACAGCAATATTTATAAGTATTTGCAGAAGAGCATATTTTTCAACATGAATTGGCTGTTTCTTTAATATTTGTTTATTGTAATCCTTAAGTTATCTTTAAGTAGTTTGAGGAAGTTTCAATTTACCATATCAATTTATGAGTACAGTGCATCTTGTTCTAAGCTTCCTCTTCCACTGTTACCCTTATCCCCCACTCATCTTCTCCAGTAGCCTGCTTCCATTTTCACACATGTATACTGAAAATTATGACTGTATTATTACATTCTTTATCTCTCCATTGATATGTCCTTCACCCCATCCTCTGTTCTTTAACGTTTATATGCTCCTGCCCAAATCTGTTTCAATTATAAGAAATGAAGCATGGGGTACAATGGAAGTTAGGAAAAAAAATCATGTCTTTTTAACATTATATGTTAACACTGGCCATTTGCTGAGAGCTGGGTAAAAATGGATCTGATCAGTACAAGGATTTAACATCTGTGAGGAGATAATTAATATTTTATAATTTTGGGCAGCCCTGCACCCTATTAAAAGTCCTTAATGGAGGGAAGATTACAAATTGGAATTAAAAATAATCTTGTCCCTCTGTTGACTGGCTTCTTAGTTTGATAGATTTTGTTCAGCTAGGTTGAGCCAATTAATATCACAACAGAGTCTCAACTACTTAAACTCAGCATCTTCTATCTTGCGAGACCTTCATACAATAAATGTTCTCTGTCAATAACCTGGCAGTAGCAGTTTCTGTGTGAAAGCAGGAACGAACTCTTCTCTGAGGGGGAATGAAATAAAATGCTGTAATGGGAAATTCTGAATGCTCTGTTCTGTGAGACAGATGAATGCTGGAACTGGAATTGTGATTTTTGATTTAGGAATCAAAGTTCCCAGAGGAAGTGCCTTGAAGGAAAGCCACTGCCCTCCCGAGAGATCAGTGTTCATTTATCTTGACATTCCCTTGTTGCTAACTATTCTTCATGGCTTAGTAGAAGAGAGCTTACCTTGATCAAGCATGCAACCTCCTCCATCCCATTTTTAATGTAGAATAAAATGGAACATTGCTTCAGTTTTATGGTGACTAGTAACTACCAAGTAGTTGAAGAGCAAAGGATAAACCAATGTAATTGGCTTCGTATTTTAAATAGAGCCCTTCCCTCCCTCCCTCCCTCCCTCCCTCCCTCCCTCCCTCCCTCCCTCCTCTCTCTCTCTCTCTCTCTCTCTCTCTCTCTCTCTCTCTCTCTCTCTCTCTCTCTCTCTCTCTCTCTCTCTCTCTCTCTCTCTCTCTCTCTCTCTCTCTGAGGTTAGGGCCTAGGTACTGGCCCTTAAGCTTTTGTGCTCAAGTCTAGCCCTCTACCACTAGAGTCACAGGGCCACTTTTGAGTTTTCTGGTAGTTAATTGGAGATAATAGTTTCATGTACTTTCCTGCCCCAAATGGCTTCAAACCTAAATCCTCAGTTCTCAGCACCTTGAGTAGCAAGGATTATAGATATGAGCCACCAGCACCTGGCTTAAATAGAGCATTTTAAGGGGCTTGAAGTCTCCATTTGGAATCCATGCATAGTAATTATACAGTCGTCTTCATTTTGATTGTTCCATAGGGATGAAGAATCACAATTATTAAGCTATGTGAAGGTGTTCTTTGGGGGTCTTATTAGAAAGCCCAATCAGAAATACTTTTCAGAATTATAGTATTATAGATAATTATAAAGGAACTAATAATTTAAGCTACTTTTTATATGGATTCTACTAATGTATAATCAATATATGGCACAAAACTATATTTATATTAAAAGAAACCTTTAAACTATTGTGAAATGGAATTCTTTGTTTATACTAAATTAGCCTCTTATTTACAGCATTCAGAATTTCTTTAAAACTTCTCTCGTAAAGCCCTGCGTAGTGCTTGTGTGCAGGTCAGGAATAGAGCAGGTGTAGAGCTGGCCTGAAGGCCTGGGTTCAATCCTCAGCAATGCAAAGGGGGTAAAATCATACTCTGGTGGCTCATGCCAGCAATCCTAGCTACTCAGGAGACTGGGGCCTGAGGATCAAGGTTTAAATCCATCCTGGACAGGAAAGTTTGTGAGACTTTTATCTCTAATTAATGACCAGAAAACTGAAAGTAGAGCTGTGGTTCAAAATGGTAGAACACTAGCTTTGATGAAAAAAGCTCAGGGACAGCTTCCAGGCCTTGAGTTCAAACATTACAACTGGAAAAATAAAAGAAGAAAATTAGATAAAATGAATTTAAATCTCCACCTGTGGAATATGAGAGACTCCTCATCCTCACTTTTCTTGCCAACAGAGTTGTGGCATGATTTAATATTCTAATGTTCTTTTCAAATGGTTTAGAATACCTTTTAATTCAAATAAGATGGAACCTCTTTTAATATGCTTCTTGGAGGCTTTTCAATTCCTATCATTATATGATTTGTGAACTTATTTTTTTTGAATCTGATTGTAACTTGATTCAGTCTAGTCCATTTTGTAGAACCACAAGAGTTCCATCAACTGCCATTTATTTAAATAGCTCCAATTAAATAATTTTTGTCTACCATCCTGTGCATGTCTTTTAATATGGAAGGATTCTAAGCTCTAACAAATAGCCCTGTAGATTTCTTCTCTCTATTTAGTAATCCATAATGTTTAAAACCTCTATATTCATCTTTCTAATTGCATGCTGTTAAGCTGTTCCAAGCAATTTATTTTATTAAAAGTATTTGTCCAATGTGCTTTCAATCTGTACACTTAGCATTTCTTTATTCTAAATTTGAAGCCACCAGCAACTCATGGTTAGGACATTTATATTTGTTGCAAAGCAAGATTGCTACAGAGATGGACCTCTTTCCAGTTTGGTACTATTTTAATTGATTTTGTTATAACTTGAAAATTGCATATTAAGGAAAGAAAACATTTTGATGGCTCATTGCAGCCAGATCACTCACTGGCACAACTTGGTATCTTGTTGCCATGCTCTGATAAGAAAGACCACTTGAACTTGTTGTAAGTCAATAGTGGGGTGAGATATAGCATATTGTATGTAATACGTATCACATAAGTAAAAAACGCATCCAAAGTGAAATGAATTGAAATAAATGGGTCAAATGTTAAGAAGACATTCACTTTGTCCTTCCTTTTCTTTCTAGTAACACACTGGCATTCTCTATTGTCTAGGAAACACGCTACAAGTAGAACTACTGGAACATTCTAAGTTTTCTTGTTACTGGTCCACTCACCCGGAAAACAACTAAATTGGTAAGTTCATCTTTCAGCTCCCAGGGAAGAGATTCCATGATTTCATTTCAAGTTACCCGTCCCTTCCAAGTTACTGTGCTCCATCTGGTATGGGACAGCTGTCCTATGTAGAAATAACTGGGCTGTGCCAAAGTGATACAGAAAAAATAGGTCACAGAGCCCAGCAGGAGCTGTTACCATACAGTCAGTCAGGCTTGGAACCCATAAAGATGATGTCTACTATTGCTTAGTGTTTTACCAAACATCTTCTGGTCCTTCAGCTGTGGGCTTTTGTCTTTGCACTGGTGTGTGAGGCTGTTGCTACTTCCCGCAGATGAAATGAGCATGCTTTCTATTAGGCACTGGCCAATATGGGCTCACATGAGCCTCCTTTCATGAAATTCCAAGAGTGGCATAGTTGTCCTCTGAGGGAGCCATGGATGTGTACTGCTCAGATGTCCTTCAGGAGGGTTAGCCAGAAAGAGCATTATTGATGATCAGTTCCTAATGGAGGAATCTTTGGAATTTACCAGAGTTTTCTCAGACATTCCTTTCTATGGGCTTGTGGCTTCCAGCCAGGACATTACCTGGCTAGGGATGGTAGAATTGGCCTCAGGCAAAACCACTGCCACATTCTTCTAATGGCTTTATTTAGGACAGAGTTCTCCAGGATAGCTTCAACAGCTTCATATTAGTCTGTGGTCTAAGATCTTTCAGCCCTCCTCTTCCTCTTCCCTTCCGTTTCACTGTTCACAGTTCCTGGGTCTCCCCTCCAGCCTGATGTCTGACTGTTTTTGCTCCATTATCTCTTGCCTCCCCATGTGCCCTCTACAAGGGAGCATTTCAAACAGACACCCATACCCATTTTATAGATTGGAAACTCAATTCACATAGGAAATACATGTTTTGCTTTATGTAGATCACATGCATATTGCTATAGGCAAGTGCCAGAATTAAACACACATCTTTTCCACATAAACCCCCATGCAGTGTGCACTGTGGCATGAATGATTCCTGCTGTAGAGCTGGAGATTCTTAAAAGCTTCATAATCAACGTGTGACACTTTGCGAATAACAACAGACAGCATGCAGACCAACCTGGAGTAGTTGTTTCCCCCCATCTTTTTTTTTTCCTTTGCATATGCATTGTAAGAGATTTGTGAATGATCTTGGGACAGCAGCTGCTGGAAGACCCTTGTGGCAGAGTGTGAACTGGACTGGATGCTGTATCCCTTCTACCTGGCCTGTGTCTTCAGGAAGCAGTAGAGTCTGGATTTCACCTCATGAACAAGGATTCTCTGTGTGATTTACTTTGGCCAGTGAGGTTCCAAGTACCACCAGGCAGTCTCTCAAGGTGTTTGTGCACTGGGGTCTGCCTTTGTGTAGCTCTGGAAACCTTTGTGTTGCCTTATCAACAGATCAAACTCAGAAAACTGGACAAGCAGAACCCCATGGAAAAGAACAAAGCTGTTGGTGATGTTAAGGAAGTCCTGGTGTCATTACTATGACTAAGTTACTGTCGCTGTGAGCATAATCATGTCAGCACAGTGTGGCCCACAAGAGTCCAAATGGCTAACTCACACAATCAGTTGCTAAACAGTTGAAGGCATCTTTATTTTATTTTATTTATTTATCTTTTTTTTTTGCCAGTCCTGGGCTTGAGCTCAGGGCCCAAGCCCTGTCCTTGGACTTTCTCAAGGATAGAGTTCTACCACTTGAGCTACAGCACCACTTCCGGCTTTTTTCTATGTATGTGTTACCAAGGAATCGAACCTGGGTCTTCGTGCATACTGGGTAAGCACTCTACCTCTAGGCCAAACTCCCGGTCCTAGTTGAAAGCATTTTATGTCCCTCAATACTGGACATATTTAGTAAACTGCTAAGCAACTGAGGTTGTAGCAAGGAAAATATTTGCATTCCTCATTCAGTTTTCAGAAGTAATGGCTGTTCCTTCTTCTTGTTTATCTTTGTAGTAAGGATCTTTGGGTGAGTTATAGATATCGTCCTGAAATTCTCCCTAGTGATAGCTGGGACAATGTTTATTTTTACATCAGGAATGGTCATGTTATTTGCTTTACTTAGTGTTAAGCAGCAAGTCTAATGCTGACAAATGAATGACCTGGAAATTCTCTTGGAGGGATTTTCATGGAAATTTGCCTTCATTCTTAAATAGGCACAGAAGAAAACCATGGCATAGCTTGTCTTCTGTTATTGTGGCATTATGCAATGGGCAGAGCTTTTGCAGCTACTTTGAGGCATTAGGTAAAAACGGAATGAATTACAGAGAATTGACATATTTGATTGATATCACTGAACCACAAAATTAACTACAACTCTACCTGCCTGCTCAACACTTTTTGTCATGTGATAATGAATTTCTAACTGTATAACACATATGTTAGGTTTAACTCTGTTATAGTCAATAATGATGTTCTTTTCAATGTTTTTTGAAGACTTTAAGTTTCTTAGAAGTTGCAAACAAACTTTTAAAAGTAGCACATGAATATTCATGCTGGGAGATAAAGTCTAACGGCTAATAATCTTCACCTTTAAAATCTTCTATTTTCTTTTCTCCTCTTTCCCCAAACTAAAGTTTTATAAAATTACCACACAAGAAACACAGCACTTTGGTCTCACACCAAGATAATGTTCTCCCATTTTCCCAAGTATTGCTGCATATTTCTATTTATAAAAAAACATAGCCTGTTTCTTCAAAATGAATTTATTTATGCTGGAGGCTTTTATGCCACAAAATTAAATTACTAGGAAAGAACCTCAGATAATTATGTTTGATCTTTGACAGATTTGAAGACAAGAAGTGATGAAATGAAAAAGCCCATTTTCAAAATTGTTCATGAGGCTAGCCATCTACATAAGGAAATAACCTAAATGTGTATGTGTGCATTAAAAAATATATCTCTAGAGTTTAGCTCTATGCTTTAGGATGCACTGTCACCTATCTGCAATAAAAATCCTGGATTGTGTTTCTTTTTTCCAAGTGTGTCCATAAATTGTCCCTGCCAGATCAAGAATGCCTTGTCACACTGTCCAAGCAGTGTGTCTCTGCAACTGAGAGTCTGGCTGGGAGATAGAAAAGAAGGATGTTGAAAAGTAGCTGACGTGCAATAAGTTTGATTACTGGCAACATCAGAACATTTGATGGGAGTCCTGCAGTGGCTGTCTGCCAACATCCACAACCCTGAAGGATAAACGATTTCTATCCACCCAGACCCCCACAGCGGCGTAGAAACATCTCTCTGTTGTGAATTGGAAAAGTGACTGTCTGCAAGCCATTCTAATGGAGTCTGTGCCATGTCACACACAGACTGGAAGCTTTTAGACACCTTTGGTGTCCTTGTGGAGAATGATTTAGGTCAATTATGGACTTCTTGAGTAACATTGGGCAGTAGAGGCACAGTCCCAGGAGAAGATCCTGACTCCGAAGAGAAACTGTTCACCAGTCCATCAGCCAGTAATCATTCTGTGCTCACTGGATGACCCCAGGTTTGGATCAGAAGCTTTCTCATTCCTGTCAGTGCTGAGTGGGTGCAGGCTGTGATGAAGATAGATGAAGGTACTTTCCACACACCTCTGGAGAACCGAGTGTGCTTGCTACTCATCATGACAGGGATGGGAGTCTTGATATCCTGCTTCCTCTAATTTATTAAATGCAAACTTGGTGGAGAAGATTCAGCTAGGTTAAGTTCCCCAGCCCTGTAAGTTAGGAAAATCAAGTGAATATATCTTTGGATTCAAATCACAGGATTGATTTATGGTGCATTATTATGTGTTAGGTCTTACATACACACACACACACACACACACACACACACACACACACACACACACCACTCATCCAAGCATCTGCCTAAACCTTATAACTTAGTTTGGAATTAGTGTCAATCTTCCCTCCTGTCTAGTTAGATCCTAAATCTCTTAGTCTCCACAATAAGCATGACTTCACTGATAAAGCTCATATTTATATCTGTGAATTTTAAAAAAGTCCTATAATTCACTAATAAATACTTTGTTTTCAATGGATACATAATATAGGAACAAAATGGATACTTAATATGATCATAGGTTTTATGGATTTTTAGAGATACAGTTCCATCTGATGCTATTGTAGGTGGTTTGCTACCTACTGATAACCAGCTCCTGCTGCTTCTTCTCATCCTTGAATGCCAGATACTATTACCATGGAGTTACACATTCTCTTTTACTGTCCTTTAATCAATGTGGTCCATAGGACTTATCTAGTCAATTCAGTGCTAATATAACACAATTGTAAGATGTCCAAGATTTCTTGGGACCCAACTGTCATAATTATAGACATGAAAGGCAGAGGGTGGAGGGAGAGGGAGAAATAGAAGTCAGCCACTGTGAGCCATTCCAGCTCCTTCATCTGGCGCATAGGTGCAAGTGTGTGTTAAATATTTCAGTCCCAGCCAAGCTTTTGGGTAAATGGTAAGTCATTCAAAGCTGCTCCAGGTGCAATAGAGATAATCCATTCCAACAAGCAAGACAAAAGTTGTGTACCTATGAAACAACAGATGATAATTGCTTTTAAATCACCAAGTCCTGGTAAAGCCAGGCATACAGCAATAAATACTGAGGCATCACAATGCTCAATGCTCCCTCTTTGTGAAGAGGGAGAATGACTTGCCCATTGTTCAGCCCAATACCTATTCCTGTGTCAGGCTAATTTAGTTTAATGTCTACAATATCATAAACATGGGAAAATAAACCTAACTTGGTCCAAATAAGGTTTATTTGGTCCTATTTCTTAGGCTCTATTTCTATTGCATTCTGTTGTTCATTTCTTGAAAACCTGGTAAAAACTAACAATTCTGCTTAGCTGGCATGTGATATTGTATACTATATTACTCTATAATGGGAATTTCTTTTCCTAATCCAATTTCAAGTCCAGCAAAAGTCATTCTGTCTTATGTTCCAAATAGGTGGAGTAATCTGCTGCTGAATTTTAAAATTGAAAGGAAATAGGATATCATCTCTTATCTGAGGATACTCTTTCAGCAGACAGAGCAAAAGAGAGAGATGGCAATTACTTTGCCTGTATATCCACGGGTATCTGAAGTCCTAGCCAAGGTGACACAAGCTATGCTTAATGAATGATGACTTTCCTCAAAGGCCTTCCATTCTCTTTAATTCTGCTTTTTCAATTCAAAGTGATCTTTCCTAGTAATATGAATCTTCTTCTCTGGGAGATTCCTTCAGGGGTCCTGGTGGATCCGGATGGTGATGGTGACCCATCTTGCTATGACTATAGTTTGGAATTGTCTCCCAAAGTTTTATGTAAAAGGTTTGGTTGCCAGCCTGGAACAATATTGGGAGGTGACTGAGAACTTTTGATGATGGAACCACAATTCTAAAGGGGCTCTTGCCAGGACCCAGGCTGCCAAAAGACAGGATATTTGCTTACTGCATAAGCCTCTTCCTACAGGAAAATGGCAGCGATACTGCACTTGAGATTATGTTTCACACACACCTTACCCTCCCACTTAGATGCACAATCACTTTCTCTATTATGATGATACGTTCTCCTATTGCACAATTTTTACTGAGGTTTATTTAAAACCAATGGTATTTTTTCTCATTTTCCTCCCAAAATAGAAAAAAAAATTTCTCTTCAGACTTCTCATTGTGAACTTCTGAACACACTCTGTGATTTCTGAGAGAACTGAGAAGGCATAAAGAAGGTTGTTCTATGAACCCAAACAATAAGATACGTCTGGTTTAATTTGCAAAACAGGAGCAGTCAGAAAGCTTGCCTGTATAGTAGGCAAATGAGAAACTATATTCCTGTCCTCGTGTATGCATTAACTAATGGAGCTTGAACACAGGGCCTTGGCACTGTGCCTTCATTTTTTGCTGAGATTGTTGCTCTGCTATTTGAGTCACATCTCCACTTCCATCTTTTTCTTTGACTGTTAATTGAAAAGAAGAGTCTAATGGACTTTTCTGTCCTTTCTAGCTTTGAACTGCGATCTTCAAATCTCCACCTCCTGACTCGCTAGGGTTACTGATGTGAAACAATGGCTTCAGATACCCTTATATTCCTGGAACAAATCTTTATTCTTTGAAGTCAAAATTACCAGGTGAGCACGTGTGTGGGGGGGAGATAAAATTGGAAAAATGCAAAAGAAAAATATATGAAACTGAAGAGATAAAAGGTAAAAGTATACATATGTATGTCACACAGAAGGATAAAGTTAAGGAGAATTTAACTTGGAGGCTTAAATCATCGATATGGAATCAAAACACAGCATGAATATACTTTAAGTGGGAGGAGAAAGGCTAATAGATGGGTCAAGACAATTTAGGATGAAGAAAACATATCAGATGTGCCAACAAAGGTTAAGTTTTTATATATCTTTTCTCTGACAGATTCTTCAATTCTAGCATTTTTGTATTCCTTTTCTACTTTGAAAATAATTGAAAAAAATGCTTCTCTCCCCCCTTGCAGCCTACTTCGTATTAACCTTTCCTAATTAAAATGTGAACTTTTGTTTTATAAGAGATACTTAAAATGTTATTGCTATTTACCCTCTTTAATAATTTGCAAGTTACATAATTCCCTCTACAATATTTTTATGGAAAAGTCAGTAAGGCCACAAAACATATTTAGCTGACAATTCTTGGAGTTTTTGCCTTTGAAAACATGTCCAGCATTTTGTAAGTCTATTTCTTGTCTGTTTGGAACTTTTTCTGCAAACTATAAGTGATGCTTGCATTGTTGCTCCTAAGTTTCTCATACTTGTTAAGGAGAACTCTCTAAAGTCTGAACCTAGCTTTGATTATAAGTTCCATAAGAAACTATCTAAAAGGTTTGACTATGGAAAAACTTCACCATTTTGAGATTTTCACTTTTTTGTAAAATTAATTTATTTTGTCATGGTAGTGTATCTGCTTGGTGCTAGTATTAGTACTAGATCCTGTGTTCAACCTTCAGCAAAATAAATGCATACAAAGTAAATAAATATTTGGGTGAATTTGACTCACACCTGTAATCCTATCCAGAAGGCTGAGATCTAAGGACTGAAGTTTGAGCCAGCCTGGGCAGAAACTTATCTGTGGGAGTCATCTCTAATAAACTACTTAAAAAATTCAGAAATGGTACTGTGTTTCAAGTGGTAGAGTTTTAGCCTTGAACCCAAAAAGGCTCAGGGACAGTGCCCAGGCCCTGAGTTCAAGCCCCAGGACAGGCAAATAAGTAAATAGAGAAATTGAAAGGTTTTTTTTTTTAAAACTTCAGATTTAACATCTCAATATTAGTAATAAGGTACAAATGCAGCATATGTATTGATCCTAACATTGATCTCTTTGAACATTCATCATTTTTATATGATAGGAGTTTCATACTCTTCGAGTAATTCTGAACTTTATAATCAGATACTTAATCAAGAGTTACCCTGCTGTTTTATACAAAATCCAGAACTAATTCTTTCTCTGTAGCTATAGTTCATGCTTGTTAATGAAAGTGTAAGTATCTTTTGGCTGTAATAACTTCATCTCCTTAGTAACGGTATATATACCTAGACTTTGGTATAAATCTGCTTTGTAGTGATTTGAGGAATCTCCAAAGTGCTTTCCTTACTGTGGGTGCGTTCTTGTTCTTCACATTCTCTCCAGAATTTTTTAGGTTTTGTCTTTCTGATGATTGCTATTTGAACTGAGATGTGATGAAATCTTGTTGTGGTCTTTTTTCGCATTTGCCTAGAGTGTAAGAAGATGAGACATGGAACCCTTGCTGGATAATTTGTTGAGATGGAGGCTTGCTGAGTCTCCCCCAAGCCCATTCTTGGGATTACAGTAGGACCCACTCCAGTCTTGTTATGGAGCAGTGAAGTTCTCATTTGACCAGCCAGATCCTGAAACTCTATATAAAATTGGGGGAAACATGAAATTTGGCTGCAGTAAAAGGTGCTGGTTTGCTGCTCGGATGGGGGGTTAGCTGATACTTCACTAGTTTTCTTGCTTAAACTTGGGAAGTTTCCACATGGCTAGGGAACTGAGACAGAAAGTGAGTTCCTCTGTCTTCTTTCCCGTAGGTTTCATTTCTGACTCTCTGAATTGTTTACATTTTCATTCATTGCCTAGAGAGTGTTCTAATACCCTCCAGTCACTCTCCTCAGAGTACACATTCTCTTTGCTACCCAGATTCCTTTGGTGGCAGAGCCACAAGCAGAGTACCTTTGTTCAACCATCTTGGCTGAAAAATGAATTGAGGTGTTGCTTTGTGGGGAGATGTTTTTAGGTAATTTCAACATGGAACCTATGAATAGAAACTAGTAGCCAGATCTGGATTAACAGATCATAATCATTTGTAAACAATTGGCATAAGTGTGAGGTGTCCTCATTTTCTTCTCCACGGTGGTTCTGTGATTTGATGGAGAACATTTTAAAATGCTATAGGACATGAAGAAGCTGCGCACAGATATTATTTTATGCCATGTAGCTCATGCTTGTCTCAAACCCATGATTCTCTTTCCCTAGTTTCCTTAGTGGTGGGGTTGTAGGTGTGTGCTACCTCACTTGGCTGCACACTGATTTCGACACACTCATATACAAAGCTTCCTTTCCACCCAGAGAATGAATGATCATGATAATGCTATGCGCTGGAATGCCTGCTCTTTCATTTCCTTACAATGCAAGGCAGGGATGTAAAGAATGCAGACATGTCTGTTCAACTTCTTACTGTATTTCTATAGTAGGTTCAGCCATAGCAACATATGCTCCTGTTTCCTGGGTGATCTCTTTTCCCATGTCCTCAGCACCAAGGACCAAGTGGCCACTGCTGAGAATACTGCATGATAGGCTGCAATATACAGCAGTCTACGATTTATGAGTGTGACTCACAGAAGGATTTCTGTGTCAGAAATCAGAAAGGGATTTCTGAATGACCTTCAGTAATATCCACTTATATCATAGTTCAGCTACATAAGTTATCACATGTGTGCACAGGTGCAGTGATGGTAAGTGTTGCTGATGTTGTTATATAAACCTCTGTGTAGAGATTTCTCCATGCAAGGCATTATTCTTATGTAAGTCATTGAATTATCAGCACCACCCTCTGAGGTAAGGTTCTACTAGAGTTAGTTCTTCTTTACATGAAGGGTTTAGGGAATTCCCTGTGGTTCCAAAGATGGGCAATACAGTTTGAATAGAAAGTTAAGCTCCACAGATAGAACTTTCCCTATCTCCCCGTAATGCCTATCTAACCAGGGAAATTCTTGCACATGCACACACATTGCCCTCTGTGTCAAGGTAGTGACGTGGCTTTTGAACTCTTTCTTTCCTTCTCATTGGCTGATTGAGCCAGTGGATCAGAGGCGTGGTGCCAGTATGCATATTATACAAATCTTCCATATGAGTGAGATTCATAATGTAGCTTTGAATTACTGTTTTAATGGATGGTTGCTTCATTTTAGTTTGAGGTAGAATTGGGAAAAGCTTCACAGGGGGGATTTTTCAAAATCCACACTCTTTCCTTTTCCCTGTTTTAGCCAGAGGTCTGCATGATGTAGGATTATTTTTAATGCCAGAGAATCTTTCTAGACAGTGTGGCTTGCTCAATTATGTCCTTCTATTATTGAAAATAGCCACTCACACCTTACATCCTTGAAATATCTCTCGAGCTTATTCTTGAGTTTATTTACTGTCTGATTTGGTTGTGAAGAGACTGAAACTTTTTCTTTTCTAAATACTATGCATTAAGAAAAGAGCAATCTAGGCTGTTTTACGATAGGTTCATGGGTTAAGTTTAGATTTCCAAGGTTGACATCATAACACAGGGGATTATAGAAAGCTGAACACCTGAGGAGGGGTCGTCTGCTACTTCTATAGCCTTGTTAAGGAGATCAGGAGCAGAAAAGGCCCTTAGTGTGCTCCTGGAATAGGGACTGTTATGGCATTATGAGGAAAGCAACAATGACAAGAAAAGTAGGAAAGATTGTGTGTGTGTGTGTGTGTGTGTGTGTGTGTGAGTGTGTATGTGCAAGTGTGTGCACATGCGTATGCCTATACTTGCACTTGTGTCAGACCTTGGGCTTGGAATCAGGGCCTGGGTACTATTGTTATTTTTATTGATCAAGGCAAATATTCTACATAATGGCATCTCCACTTCTAGCTTTTTGACAATTAATTGGAGATCAGAGTCTTGTGGACTTTTCATTCTGGGCTGGCTTCAAACAGCTATCCTCAAATCCCAGCCTTTAAGTACTCAGAGCTACTTCTCATTCCCTCTCCAATCAGAGTTCTCAGTTCTAAAATTGGAATCCTCTTTTCATTTACATGGTTTTTTTTGAGGGGGAGATAAGTTCATAACTGTGTTATACCCAGTGTAATACCCCTACCTGCAAAAATCACTCAATAAATGAAGGATATTAAATCACTTTTTATAGATGAAAATAAAAATTAGATTTTTGACCTAAAGGGTATTCAAAAACATTGATGTATGACTTTTCTATTATCTATGGATGGCTTGAAGTATACTATAGCATTTTGACCAAAATATTTTTCTCTTTAAACCTAGAAATTATAGCCAACATGCATAATACTCTTCTTGTAATTGGTGTTTAAAAGCCTCTAACGTAGACATTTGTTTAGAGGCATTGGCTACCAAAAGCATACTAGAACTCAAACTCAAGATTTTTCTGACAAAGAGCTATATAACCACACAGAGTATAATTCTTTCCTACAAGACAGAGTTCTAGAGAGGTTCAGAGAAAGAAAAGGAGATGAAAAGAAGACAAAGGGTATTGGCAGTTCTGTCATTTGCTTAAATTCTTGGTCTGTATTGCCAGGGACACTATTCAATTAGTCTTCCAGTCAAGTCCCAAATGACTAGAAATTAACACTAGAATTGGTCTTTTGTAATTCTGTTAGAATTGGCCTCACCCTTTCTCTTAAATGATAAATCAAGATCAAGCTTGCACTGAGCTTGCTAGGAAGTTGGAAAAGAATCCCTGTCCAGAGCAAGACCATTTGTACTGCATGTGGCTTATCCAATGTCAGTGGCTCTGTTCTAGTTGCCATACTAATTATGAATCTAGTTCAGGGTACAACTTATGGGGCTTTGAATTCTTCATCAGCCTCCACTTGGCCTCCACTTTAGAACTAGGAGCCCTTGTTTAAGACAGCAAGATAAATGGTTGAGCATTTATGGATTATTGTCTTCTGCCAAACGTTAGCCTTGTGTGCTTTACAGAAAACCCTCTGATGACCCCAATAAGAGAAGTGTTACAGAATTTGTGATTCACAGTGAGCATGACAAAGCCAGGAGCAAGGTAAGGTAAATCAATCCCTTTCCTTGGTCCCTAAATATATTCAAGTCCCAAAAACATTCAGTAGTCAAGATGAAGCATTGAATGGACTATTAAGCAAACATCAAATTTAATGAAAAAGTCCACAATGTTATGCACACTTTTCTCTCTCACTTTACCATAACTTGGGCCCTAGCTTCAATAATAATTTCTGTATTAAAGGAATCAGATACTTTATGAAACATAGGATACTTATTTGATTTTAAAAGCACTGCATAGATCTGGCATGGTGATACATACCAGCAATACTTGTGTGTGAAGTACCACTGGTTAGCTAATTTGCCCAGAATAACCAACAAGCAAGGAAGGAAGTTGAGAGGCAGATACAGGCGTGCTGACCTGATCTTGGACAAATGCACTGAGCTGTCTTTGATTTACCGAAAGCAGAACTGAGAAGGGGATCAAGACACAGAAGGTGTCACCATTTTAGTTCTTAATTCTGTCTCCTTTGGGAATCCACCATCATTTCTGTTTTTGGATTCCTTTATATTCTTCTGCACCCTTGAAGAAGTTCCCATTATTAATTTGTACTGGCAATATATTTCTGTTGACCTTCCAAATACCTTCATTTTTATTAATCTTTTATGTATACTTTTTTGTGCAAGCATTTGAACCCAGAGACTCATGTTTGCTAGGCAGACACTCTATCACTAAGCCAGGCCTCCAGGACTTGCTTGCACTGGTTATTTGATGTAGATTCTCTCTTTTTGCCCAGGTCCATGTCTAAGCTGCAATTTTTACATTTTACACTTACTGTTGTAGTTGGGATGACAGGTATATGCTACCACACCCAGGTTTTGGTTGAGGTGGGGTTCTTGGGTGCTTGCAAAGGCTAGCATGATATGATGATCCTTCACATCTTAGTCTCCCAAGTAGCCAAGATTACAGGTATATGTCATTGCACACACTCCATTTTAATTTTTCACTTAGATGCAAGAAAAGAAATAGTTCCTACCACGTTCAATATGTAATCATACATCTTTAACATGCAAAGATGTTCACTTTCTGTCTGAATTATGCGAGGCTGTAATTCCACAGAGAGCTACCAGTGACGAAAAAAATCCCAAATGCATAGCTAGAAAGGAGTGTGTGTGTGTGTGTGTGTGTGTGTGTGTGTGTGTGTTCACCAACAAAGACTAACAAATGAAAAGCATCAACTCAATCTGAGATTATAGTTCAGTATTTCTCTTTTCCTTAGGAGATTGCTTTATTTAAAAATATTTTTATTATCTCAAGTAGTTTCAAAAAGGAGTTTCCATTCATAAAGCAGTTTAGGAATTCAATGTGTCTTGATCGACGTCATCCCTTTCAACATTTTTATCTAACCCTCTCAACCTACCTCTTCTCTTACTTTTCTTAATTTTGTAAGATACACATTGATTTTTTATTTAATAAAGCAGCTTATATATACTGTGCAATGCAACTTGACCTGTGTCATCCTTCCAAACCTTTACCCACTCCAACCTGCCCCTTCCCTCACTTTTTTTTTTTTGCCAGTCCTGGGCTTAAGCTCAGGGCCTGAACACTGTCCTTGGATTGTTCTCAAGGCTAGAACTCTACCACTTGAGCCTCAGAACCATTTCTGGCTTTTTCTAAGTATGTGGTACTAAGGAATCGAACCCCGGTCTTCGTGCATGCTAGGCAAGCACTCTACCACTAGGCCAAACTCCTGGCCCATCCCTCACTTTTCTTAATTTGTGCTATATACAATGAATTTGACAGAGAGAGAGAGAGAGAGAGAGAGAGAGAGAGAGAGAGAGAGAGAGAGAGAGAGAGAGAGAGAGAGGGAGGGAGAAAGTGTTGTTTTATTTTTACTTTTATGACACACCCACAACAGAGTACCAAGCATATCATATAATCCATACCAAATCAACCAGGGCTTGGAAGAATAATTAGCAAACTGAAGTTCATGGTAACTGAGTAATAGTGTCAGGGCTTTTTTAAATCACCTCTGTAATGGTGTGAGCTGGCACTCATTTTGAATAGCATTGGGCTGACAATGCCACCGACCTATATTGCCATATGAGGTTTGCTATGGGAAATAAAAGAAATAGAATGGAAACCACATGACTTCTTCAATGAGTGGTGCTGGCAGAATTGGTTAAAGACCTGCAAAGTCTAAAGTTGGATCCTTCATTATCACCCTGCAAACAGACTGGTATGTCCAAATGGATCAGAGACCTCAAAGTAAAAGAAGATACGCTGAAGAGGCAGGCATATGGAAGATTAAAAGAACCCCACAAGGGCATACTAAATCCACTAGCACAACAATGTTCATTGCAGCACTATTCACCATAGCAAAGATATGGAACCAACCTAGATGTCCCTCAGTTGATGAGTGGATCAACAAGTTGTGGTATTTGTACACAATGGAATTCTATGCTGCTGTCAGAAAGAATGACATCGCCCCATTTGTTAGGAAATGGAAAGACTTAGAAAAAATCATATTAAGTGAAGTAAGCCAGACTCAAAGGAACTTAGGCTCAATGGTTTCCCTCATTCGTCATAATCAGTAGAAACCTTGGGCTCTACTAGCAGAGATCTGCAATAGAGCAAAACCTTGATACATAAGGCCATATAGTATGAAGCTAATTGAAAGGACCTCCAGGATATTGAAACAAAAGCCATATAATGAATGATTGTTGTCCTTAATGTACTATGTTGTCTCTCATCTCCTTTGCTGTCCCTTGGTTATCTCATATTGTTATAGTATCTCACTTTGTTATCTGATATATTGAATTTATTTGTATTTGGTTATTTGAAATTTGATAGGGAAGGGGGTAAGACCACGATGGGTGCGGGGTGTGGGGGGGAGGGTAATGGGTACCAAGACATGTGAAAGGGTATCAATGTATGTGAATTAATGTACCTTCTATCTGGCAAATATCATGTAACCCTTTTACTAATTACAATAAAAAAAAATTTAAAAAAAAAAGAACCCTGTTTAGACAGAACAATTCTGAGCAGATAGAACAATGCAGAACGAATTTCAATGCCCAATTCGTACTCAGTTATCCTGAGTTGAACCTCTTGTTATTGGCACGAGACAGGTAGGACTGAAGACCACCTGAATTTTAACACACCGACCTATATGGCCAGCTCAGGTTTGCTAAGGGAGATAAAAGAAACAGAATGCAAGCCACATGACTTCTTCAATGAATGGTGCTGGCAGAACTGGTTAAACACCTGCAAATTCTAAAGTTGGATCCTTCTTTGTCACCCTGCACCTGGAGTGATAACTCCCAATGGATCAAAGATCTTTAAGTAAAAGAAAGTATACTAAAGAGGCAGGCATATGGAAGACTGAAAAACCCTTGTTTAGACAGAACAACTCTGAGCAGATAGAACAATGCAGAATGAATTTCAATGCCAAATTCATTCTCTCTTATCTTGATTTAAAGCGCTTGGTATTGGCACGAGACTGGTAGGTCTGAAGAACACCTGGATCTTATCCCACTGACCTATATGGCCACCTCAGATTTCTAAGGGAGATAAAAGAAATACAATGGAAACCACACAGCCTCTTCAATGAGTGGTGCTGGCAGAACTGGTTAAGCTGCTGAAAACCCTAAAATTGGATCCTTCTTTGTCACCCTGCACCAGGAGTGGTAACTCCGAATGGATCAAAGACCTTGAAGTAAATGCAGATACACTGATGAGGCAGGTTATGGAAGAATGAAAGTCCCCCGTTTAGACAAAACAATTTTGAGCAGATAAAACCAAGCAGAAGGTAATTAATGCTGCAATGAACTTTGTTGTGCTAGTGAATTTAAAATGACGTTGTTTATGGACAATTGGGTTAATGCCAAGTAGTGGAATTGCTGGTTCATAGTGGAGCTCTTTGTTTTGTCTTTAGAGGAACTGCCATACTGCTTTCCATAGTGGTTGAACAATGTGGCACTCCCACCAATAGTGTAGTAGTGATCCCTCCTGGCCACTTCCATACCTGCATCTGTTGTTTTTAGATTTCTTTATCCTAGACATCCAAATGGAGTGATGTGGAATCTGAGAGTTGTTTTGATTTGCATTTCTTTTACGGGCCGAGATGTCGAGCATTTTTTCATGTGCCTTCAGGCCATTTTTATTTCCTCTTCAGAGAAGACTCTCCTTAAGTCTTTGGCTCATCTTTTATTTTCTTTTTTTTCCATATATTTTTATTGTAATTAATAGAAGGGTTACATTGTATTCGCCAGATAGAAGGTGCATTAATTCACATACTCTTTCTCATGTCTTGGTCCCCATTTCCCTCCCCTTGCCCCCACCCCTCATCTTGTTTTCCCCCCTTCCCTATCCTATTTCAAATAACCAAATACGCCTTTATCCAATACATCAGATAACAAAGTGAGATACTGTAACAATATGAGTTAACCAAGGGACAGCAAAAGAGATGAGAGATAACATAGTACATTAAGGACAGCAATCACTCATTGTATGGCTTTTGTTTCTATATCCTATAGGTCCTTTCATTTAGTGTCATAAATTATTTACCAAATCAAAGATATGGAACCAACCATGATGCCCCGCAGTTGATTAGTGGATCAACAAGATGTGGTATTTATACACAATGGAATTCTATGCTGCTGTCAGAAAGAACAACATTGCTCCATTTGTAAAGAAATGGAAAGATTTAGAAAAAAATCATATTAAGTGAAGTAAGCCAAACTCAAAGGAACATGGGCTCAATGGTTTCCCTCATTTGTCATAATCAGTAGAAAGCTTGTGCTTTCCTAGCAGAGATTTACAATAGAACAAAACCTAGACACATAAGGCCTTGATACATAATATGATGATAAATGAAAGGACTTCCAGGATATAGGAACCAAAGCCTTTAACGAGTATTTGTTGTCCTTAATGTACTATGTTATCTCTCATCTCTCTGGCTTTCCATGGTTACCTCATATTGTTAAAGTATTTTACCTTGTTATCTGATATATTATATACATGCATATTTGGTTATTTGAAATTAGGATAGGGAAGGAGGGAAAACAAGATGAGGGGCGGGGGAGGGTGGAGGGAAATGGGGACCAAGACATGAGAAAGGTTATCAATGTTTGCGAAGTAATGCACTTTCAATCTGGTGAATATAATGCAACCCTTCTATTAATTACAATAAAAATATATGAAAATGAAAAAAATCAATGCAAAAGGAATTTCAATGCACGAGAACAGTAGGCCTGCACACCACCCGGATCATAACCCATGTACATATATGGCCAACTCTGGTTTAGTAAGGGAGATAAAAGAAATAGAATGGAACCACACTGTCTTTTCAGGAGGGGCAACTACAAATGGATCAAAGACTTCAAAGTAAAAGCAGATACACTGAAGGGGCAGGCATATGGCATAATAAAGGCCCTCATTTAGACAAAACAATTCTGAGAAAATTGAATAATGCAAGAGGAATTTCAATGCCCAATTCGTACTCTCTTATCCTGAGTTAAACCACTTTTATTGGCACGAGACTAGTAGGCCTGAAGACCACCTTGATCTTAACCCATGGACCTATATGGCTAACTCAGGTTTGCTAAGGGAGATAAAAGAAATAGAATGGAAGCCACATGACCTCTTCAATGAGTGTTGCTGGCACAAATGGACAAGCCTTTGCAAAATCTAACTATGGATCCTTCTTTGTTACCATGCACCAGAAGTGGTAATGCCAAATGTATCAAAGACCTCGAAGTAAAAGCAGATATTCTGAAGATGCAGGCACTTGGAGAATAAAAGACCCCCTATTTATGGAGAACAATTCTGAGGAGATAGAACAATGCAGAAAGAATTTCAATGCCCAGTTCATACTCTGTTATTCTGAGTTGAACCATTTCATATTAGCACGAAACTAGTAGGACTAAAGGCCGCCCGGAACTTAATCCATCGACCTATATGGCCCACTCCAGTTTGCTAAGGGAGATAAAAGAAATAGAATGGAAGCCACATGACCTCTTCAATGAGTGTTGCTGGCAGAAATGGACAAGCATCTGCAAAATCTAACGATGGATCCTTCTTTGTTACCCTGTTCCAGGTTTGGTAACTCTAAATGGATCAAATAACTTGAAGTAAAAGCAGATACATTAAAGATGCAGGCATATGGAGAATAAAAGACCCCCATTTATAGAGAACAATTCTGAGGAGATAGAACAATGCAGGAGGAATTTCAATGCCCAATTCATACTCTGTTATTCTGAGTTAAACTAGATATTGGCATGAAACTAGTAGGCCTAAGGACCACCCAGTGCTGGCAAAACTGGTTAAGCACCAGGACTGGTAACTCCAAATGGATCAAAGACCTCAAAGTAAAAGGAGATACGCTGAAGTGGCCGGCATATGGAAGACTAAAAGACCCCGTTTAAACAGAACAATTCTGATTAGAGAGAACAATGCAGAAAGAATTTCAATGCCAAATTCATACTCTGTTATCCTGGTATTGGCATGAGACTAGTAGGACCGAAGACCACCCCAATTTTAACCTACCGACCTATATGGCACCCTCAGATTTGCTAAGGGAGATAAAAGCAAAGACCTCAAAGTAAAAGCATTTACACTGAATAGGTGGGCACATGGAAGACTAATAAAACCCCGTTTAGACAAAAAAATTCTGAGCAGATACACCAATGCAGGAGAAATTTAAATGCCCAATTCATACTATGTTATCCATAATTAAACTGCCTGGTATTGGGATGAGACGAATAAGGCTGAAGACCATCTGGATCTTAACTTACCGACCTATATGGCTACCTCAGGTTTGGTAAAGGAGATAAAAGAAATTTAATATAAGCCACACGGCCTCTTTAATGACTGGTGATGGCAGAAGTGGATAAGCACCTGCAAAATCTAGAGTTACCACCAGGAGTGGTAACTCCAAATTTGTCAAAGACCTTGAAGTAAAACAGATGCATTGAGGAGGAAGGCATATGGAAGACTAAAGGCCCCACATTAGACAGAACAATTCTGAGCAGATAGAACAAGGCAGGAAGAATTTCAATGCCAAATTCATACTCTATTATCCTGAGTTAAACTGCTTGGCATTGGCACGAGAATAGTAGGCCTGAAGACCACCCGGATCTTAACCCACCAAACATATAGGCCACCTCAGGTTTGCTAAGGGAGATAAAAGAAATATAATTGAAGCCACACAGCCTCTTCAATGACTGGTGCTTACAGAACTGGTTAAGCACGTGCAAACTCTAAAGTTGGATCCTGCTTTGTCACCCTGCACCAGGACTTGTTATTCCAAATGGATCAAAGACCTTGAAGTAAAGCAGATACACTGAAGAGGCAGGCATATTGAATAATTAAAGACCTGTGTTTAGACAGAACAATTCTGAGCCAATAGAACAATGCAATAGTAATTTCATTTTTTTTTGCCAGTCCTGGGCTTGAGCTCAGGGCCTGAGCACTGTCCTTGGACTTTCTCAAGGTTAGAGCTCTACCACTTGAGCCTCAGCACCACTTCCGGCTTTTTTGTATGTATGTGGTACCAAGGAATCGAACCCGGGTCTTTGTGCATCCTAGGCAAGCACTTTAACCACTAGGCCAAACTCCCAGCCCTGCAATAATAATTTCAATGCCCAAATCATACTCTATTATCCTGTGTTAAACCTCTTGGTATTGGCACGAGACTAGTAGGCCTGAAGACCATCTGGATCTTAACCCACTGACCTATATGGCCACTTCAGGTTTGCTATGGGAGGTAAAAGATAGAGAATAGAATCCACATAGGGTATTAAATGTGTAGTGATGGCAGTACTGGTTAAGCACCTGGAAAATCTATACTTGATTCTTTTTTTCACCCTGAACCTGGAATGGAAACTTGAAATGGATCAAAGATGTCGAAGTAAAAGCAGATACACTGAAGAGGCAGGCATATGGAAGAAAAAAAGACCCTCGTTTAGACAAAACAATTCTGAGCAGAATGAACATTGCAGGACGAATTTCAATGCCCAATTCATTCTCTGTTATCCTGAGTTAAACCACTTGGTATTGGCACGAGACTAGTAGGCCTGAAGTCCACCTGGATCTTAACTCACTGATCTATAAGGCCACCACATGTTTGCTTAGGAAGATAAAAGAAAAAGAATGGAAGCCACATGGCCTCTTCAATGAGTGGTGATGGCAAAACTGGTTAAGCACCTGCAAAATCGAAACTTGGATCCTTCTTTTCAACCTGCACCAGGAGTGGTAACTCCAAATGGATCAAAGGCCTTGAAGTAAGAGCAGATACACTGAAGAGGCAAGCATATGGAAGAATAGTAGTCCCCCGTTTAGACAATACAATTCTGAGCAGAATGAACAATGCAGGAGGAATTTCAATGCCAAATTCATACTCTGTTATCCTGAGTGAAACTGCTTGGTATTGGCATGAGACTAGTAGGCCTCAAGACCATACTGATCTTAACCCACCGACCTATATGGCCACCTCAGGTTTACTAACGGAGATAAAAGTAATAGAATGTTATCCACACGGCCTCTTCAATGAGTGGTGCTGGCAGAACTGGTTAAGCATCTGCAAACTGTAAACTTGGATTCTTCTTTGTCACCCAGCGCCAAAGGGGGAACCCCAAAAGGATCAAAGACCTCAAAGTAAAACCATATACATTAGAGATGCAGGCATATGGAAGACTAAGACCCCCCAATTAGACAGAACAATTCTGAGCACACAGAACAATGCAGGAGGAATTTAAATGCCCAATTCATACTCTGTTATCCTGAGTTAAACCTCTTGTTATTGGCACGAGACTAGTAGGCCTGAAGACCACCCGGATCATAACACATCGACCTTATGGCCACCTCATTATTGCTAAGGGTGATAAAAGAAATAGAATGGAAGCCACATGGCCTCTTCAATGAGTGGTGCTGGCAGAACTTGTTAATCACCTGCAAAATCTAATGTTGGATCCTTCTTTGTCTCCCTGCACCAGGAGTGGTTACTCCAAATGAATCAAAGACCTCGATGTATAAGCAGGTCCACTGAAGAGGCACGCATCTGGAAGACTAAAAGACCCCCATTTAGACAGCACAATTCTGAGCAGATACAACAATGCAAAAGGAATTTCAATGCCCAATTCATACTCTGTTATCCTGAGTTAAACGGCTTGGTATTGGCACGAGACTTATAGGCTTGAAGACCACCCGGATCTTAAAGCAAAAACATATATGGTTACCTCACGTTCGCTAAGGGAGATAAAAGCAACAGAATGTTATCCACATGGCCTCTTCAGTGATTGGTGCTGGCAGAACTGGTTCAGTACTTGCAAATTCTAAAGTTGGATATTTGTTTGTCACCCTATACCAGGAGTGGTAACTTCAAAAGAATCAAAGACCTCGAAGTAAACGCAGATACACTGAAAGGCATATGAATAATAAAAGATCCCTGTTTAGGCAGAACAATTCTGAGCAGATAGAAGAATGCAGGTGGAATTTCAATGCCCAATTCATACTCTGTTATCCTGAGTTAAAAGCTTGGTGTTGGCATGAGACTAGTAGGCCAAAAGATCACCTGGATCTTAACCCACCGACTATATGTCCTCCTCAGGTTTGCTAAAGGAGATCAAAGAAATGAAATGGAAATCACACTGCCTCTTCAATGAGTGGTGCTGGCAGAACTGTTTAAGCACCAACAAAATCTAAAGTTGATTCTTCTTTGTCACCCTGCTCCAGGAGTGGTAACTCCAAATGGATCAAAGACCTTGAAGGAAAAGCAGATACACTGAAATGGAAGAATAAAAACCCCCGTTAGGCAGAACAGTTCTGAGCAGGTACAACAATGCAGGAGATATTTCTATCCCAAATTCATACTGTGTTATCCTGCGTTAAACTGCTTGGTATTGGCATAAGACTAGTAGGCGTGAAGCCCCCCGCCCCCGGATCTCATCCCACAACCTATATTGCTAAATCAGGTTTACTAAGGGAGATAAAAAAAAAATAGAATGGAAGCCACACGGCCTATTCAATGAGTGGTGCTGGCAGAACTGGTTTGGCCCTGCAAAATCTAAAGTTAGATCCTTCTTTGTCACTCTGCACCAGGAATGGTAACTCCAAATGGATCAAAGATCTCGAAGTAATAGCAGATATACTGAAGAGGCAGGCGTATGGAAGAATAAAAACCCCCATTTAGAGAGAACAATTCTGAGCAGATAGAACAATGCAAGAGGAATTTCTATGCCAAACTCATACTCGGTATCCTGAGTTAAACCGGTTGGTATTGGCAGGAGACTAGCAGGCCTGAATACCACCCAGATCTTAAAACACCGACCTACATGGCCACCTGAGGTTTGCTAAGGAAGATAAAAGAAATAGAATGGAAGCCACATGGCCTTTTCAATGAGTGGTAACTGGAGGAACTGTTTAAATACCTGCAAAAGCTAAATTTGGAACCATCTTTGTTACCCTGCACCAGGAATGGTAACTCCAAATGGACCAAAGACTTCGCAGTAAAAGCGGATACACTTAAGAGGAAGTCATATGGAAGAATAAAAGATCCCCATTTATAGAAAACAATTCTGAGTACATAGAACAGTGGAGGAGGATTTTAATGCCCTATTCATACTCTGTTATCCTGAGGAAAACCACCTGCTATTGGCACGAGACTAGTAGGCTTGAAGACTACCGGATCTTAACCCACCGGGCCTATATGGCCACCTCAGGTTTGCTAAGGAAGATAAAAGAAATAGAATGGAAGCCACCTGGCCTCTTCATTGAGTGGTGCTTGCAGAACTGATTAAGCACCTGTAAATTCTAAACTTTGCTTCTTGTTTGTCAACCTGCACCAGGAGTGGTAATGCAAAATGGATCAAAGACCTCAAAGTAAAAGCAGATACACTGAAGAGGCAGGCATATGGAAGACAAAAACACCCCCATTCAGCCAAAACTATTCTGACCAGAATGAAGAATGCAGGAGTTATTTCAATGCCCAATTCATACTCTGTTATCCTGAGTTAAACTGCTTGGGATTTGCACGAGATTAGTAGGCCTGAAGACCACCCGGATCTTAACCCACCAACCTATATATCCAGTTCAGGTTTGCTAAGGTAGATAAAATATATAGAATGAAAACTACACAGCCTCTTCAGTGTGTGGTGCTGGTAAAACTGGTTAAGCACCTGCAAAATTTAAGTTGGATACTTCCTTGTCACCCTGCACCAGGAGTGCTAATTCCAAATGGATCAAAGATCTCGAAGTAAAAGCAGAAACACTGAAGTGGCAGGCATATGGAAGACTAAAAGACCCCTGTTTAGACAAAACAATTCTGAGCAGATAGAACAATGCAAGAGCAATTTCAATGCAAATTCATATTCAATTATTCTGAGTTAAACCGCTTGGTATTGGCAGGAGACTAGTAGACAGAAGACCACCCACATCTTAACCCACCAACCTATATGGCCAAATCAGGTTTGCTAAGGGAGATTAAAAAAAAATAGAATGGAATCCACACAGCCTCTTCAATGAGTGGTGCTGGCAGAACTAGTTAAGCACCTGCAAAATCTAAAGTGGATCCTTCTTTGTCACCCTGCACCAGGAGTGGTTAATCCAAATGGATCAAAGACCTCGAAGTAAAACCAGCTACACTGAAGAGGCGGGCATATGGAGGAATAAAAGAGCCCTGGTTAGACAGAACAATTCTGAACGGATGGAACAATGCAGGAGTAATTTCAATGTCTAATTCATACTCTATTATCATGAGTTAAAACTCGTGGTATTGGCACGAGACTAATAGGCCTGAAGACCACCTGGATCTTAACCCACGGACCTATATGGCCACCTCAGGTTCGCTAAGGGATATAAAAGAAATGGAATGAATGCTGCACAACCTCTTCAAAGAGTGGTGGGGCAGACCTGGTGAAGCACCTGCAAAATCTCACCTTGCCTCCTTATTTGTCATCCTACACCAGGAGTGGTAACCACAAATGTATCAAAGATCGCGAAGTAAAGGGAGATACTGAAGAGGCAGGCATATCTAAGAATAAAATATCCCCATTTAGACAAAACAATTCTGAGCACATAGAATAATGCAGGTGGAATTTTAATGCCCAATTCATACTCTGTAATCCTGAGTTAAACTGCTTGGTATTGGCACGAGACTGGTAGGCCTGAAGACTAGTGGGACTTAACCCACCGGACCTATATAGCCACCTAAGGTTTGCTAAGGGAGATTAAAGAAATAGAATGGAAGCCATAGGGCCTCCTCAATGAGTGGTGCTGGCAGTACTAATGCAAAATCTAATGTTGGATCCTTCTTAGTCAACCTGCACCAGGAGTGGTAACTCCAAATGGATCAAAAACCTCAAAGTAAAAGCAGATACATGGAAGAGGCAGGCATATGGAAGAATAAAAGACCCCCTTAGACAAAACAAATCTGACCAGAATGAACAATGCAGGCAGAATTTCATTGCCGAATTCATACTCTGTTATCCTGACTTTAACCCCTTGGTATGGCGCAAGACTAGTAGGCCAGAAGACCACCCGGATCTTAACCCACCAACCTGTATGGCCACCTCAGGGTTGCTAAGGGAGATAAAATAAATAGAATGGAAGCCACACAGCCTCTTCAATGAGTGGTAACTGGCAGAACCGGTTAAGCAAATGCCAAATCTAAAATTGGCTCCTTCTTTGTCACCCTGCACAGGAAGTGGTAACTCCAAATGGATCAAAGACCTCAAAGTAAAAGCATATACACTGAAGAGGGAGGCATATGGAAGACTAAAAGACCACCGATTAGACAAAACAATTCTGAACAGATAGTCTAATGCAGGAGGAATTTCAATGCAAACTCATACTCTGATAGCCTGAGTTAAACCGCTTGCTGTTGGCACAAGCCTAGTAGGCCTGAAGACCACCTGGATCTTAACCCACCGACCTATAGGTCCACTTCATGTTAGCTAAGGGAGATAAATTAAATACAATGGAAACCGCACAGACTCTTCAATGAGTGGTGCTGGCAGAAATGGTTAATTAGCACCTGCAAAATCTAAAATTAGAACGTTCTTTGTCACCCTACACCGGCAGTTGTAACTCCAAATGGATCAAAGACCTCGAAGTGAAGCAGTTAAACTCATGAGGCAGGCATATGGAAGAATAAAAGAGCCCCTATAGACAAAACAAATCTGACCATAATGAACAATGCAGGCGGAATTTCATTGCCCAGTTCATACTCTGTAATCCTGACTTAAACCACTTGGTATTGGCACAAGACTACTAGACCTGAAGACCACCCAGATCTTAACCCACCGATGTATATGGCCACATCAGATTGTAAAGGGAGATAAAAGAAATAGAATGGAAGCCACATGGCCTCTTCAATGAGTGGTGCTGGGAGAACTTGTTAAGCACCTGCAAAATCTAAAGTTGGACCCTTCTTTGTCACCCTGACCAGGAGTGGTAACTGGCAGAATTAGTTAAAGCAAATGTGAAATCTCAACTTGACTCCTTCTTTGTCACCCTGTACCGGGAGTGGTAACTCCAAATGGATCAAAGACCTGGAAGTAAAAGCAGATACAGTGATGAGGCAGGCATATGGAAGAATAAAAGACCCCCGTTTAGACAAAACAATTCTAAGCAAATAGACAATAGGGATGCTGCCTAGCACTCTCCCACAAAAAGAGAGAACCAGGGAATCCTACAAGCCAACTACCTTAAGAAATCCACAGCAACAAACTCAAGAAACAACAGAGAAGGTCTCAAACCAGAAAAGAAATCCAGATAGAACTTACATCCAACTTTCTCAAAGAATTCGAAATAGGAGGACCCCTTAACCAACCCTTTGCCGCTGGCTTCAAGCCGGAAAAGCCGCGGCAGAGGGCAGTGGGCCAGGCCCAGGCCACCGCAGCCTAGACCGGGCCAGCAAGCAGCTGAAGCCAGACACAGGAACCAGTGCAGACCAGCAAGAAGCGGAACACAGATGCAGAACACAAGTGGCGGCTGAGATCCGAGGGGAGTGAATGATTTTCCAACACAGCAGAGCTCACAGCCAAATGCAGAGGTGTGAGTAGCCCAGCTGGATGCCCACAGGTATCCCAGCAGGTCCCCAAACACATCGGGAAAGCAGAGCTGGTGGCAAGCTATAGAACTTAACTCAGACCTTTCCATCCTGCTTGAGAAAGACTGGCAAGTGTAGGGGGGCAAGGAATTTAGAATCCTGTCCCTTCCCTCAACAGCCCCCTCCCCCAGGCCATTGACTGGAGACTGACAGGCAGAAGGGGTGCTAAGACCCAGCACCCCACCAAGGTAGGTGGAGGTGTCCCAGCCCCCACTCTCCCAACAGCCTCCTCCCCGAGGCCTCTGACTGGAGACTAACAGGTGGGCGGGCGCCAAAACACAGCACCTCACCAAAGGGGGCAAAAGTGTCCCTGCTATCACCCACCCAATACATTCCTCTCCTAGGCCATAGATCGGAGACTGACAGGCTGGAGGGCGCTAAGACTCAGCACCCCACCGAAGGGGCCAGAGGTGTCCCAGCTCACCCACCCAACAGGTTCCTCTCCCAGGCCACTGGATCTGGAGAGTGGGGGGCGCTGAGACCCTGCCTTCCAACAGCGAGTGGGATATGCGGGAGTCTAGGAGCCAGCATCTAACCCACTCAAATCTTGAGCCAGGCACCCTCCAGCTGGGAATCCCCAGCAAGACAGCACCAAGGGGCCCCCCACAGTCACAGACTCTTGGCTAAAATGGTGGAAACACAGCAGGGAACTGGAGGGCAGACCAGTAGCCAAGCTAACTTTCTGAGAATCAGAAAGGCTCGGCTCCACCCTTGGAGCCCACGTCTTCGGCTGAACCCCGCCCCTGGGAACAGAGCAGAAACCAGTTGGTCCAGCTGGGAGCTCTTGGAACTTTCAATCTCCAGACTCTTGCCCGGGGGCCCGCCCCTGGAAACAGCGCAGGAAAACCAACCATCCACCCAGCGTGCTGAGACTGAAGTGCGCAGGCCCATCCCATGGCCATGTGAGACCACTGGTTGGGCTGAGAGGTAGTCGTGCAGCAGCACACAGCCTCTGGAAACAGGCTGAACACCTGCAAAAACGGTAAACTCTGACCTAGTAGCAGAGCAATCAATTTGGCCGAGAACTGTTGGGGACCGACTGTAGGGTCAGTGACATTGGACCTGCACAACTGAGTACACAAGGAAGTAAGCTCTTATCATGATTTTGGGCTGTGTCAATAGCTTCTCATTTAACCTGTTTGGGACTTGATAGCTTCTCATTCAACCTATTTGAGACTTGATACTGTTTGTACGAATGTGGCCCCTGGCAGTTCCCTAGTTTAAAGAAGTGTATTTAAGGTCAGAACTGGAAATAAACTGGGCTACAGTCTTGGGCTACAGGCTTCTTAAGCTGAGGCTCCTGATTTGGGCTATAGCCCTCCCGAACCCCATCTGTTTGTCTCTCTTTTATTTTTCCTAGTCCCTGCCCCCTATTTCAGGAATCTCAATTTGTGAACCCTGGTTCACTGTCAGCTGGCCCCGGCAAGTGACGCCCGAACAGGGACCCTGAAAATCTGCGATGATGGTGGAGGACCCCGCTGTGATGAGTGATGGATCATAGGACTCTTAAGAGAGGATCTTAAGAGAGTGAGAGAGCGGGAGGCTTTATAATCAGGAGTAAACAATTATGGGTCAAGACAGCCACAGGCTCTATGTGCAGGTCCTTAGGGACATACTTCAAGCCCGTGGAACATGGGTGGGACAAGGGCAGCTTGAGAGCTTCCTACAGTTTATCGAGGAAGCATGCCTGTGGTTTCCAGAGGAGGGAACCCTAAATTTAGAAACCTGGCTAAGGGTAGGGAAAGGAATTCAAGATTATTTTTGTATAAATGGCCCTGAAAAGACCCCTGCAGAGGCTATTACTTTATGGAATTTAGTAAATGAATGTTTAGATCTTCGACATGAGAGTGCCAAACTTAATCTTGAATTAAAGAACCCTTCTGAGAAAAAACCTGAGGCTGAGCCATATGCCACAGCCTGAGAGAATTTAAGTGAGATTGTGAAAAGGGAACAACAGCCAGCAGATATTGAGTATATGAATTAAGATTTGAGGGGCCGGGAGTTTGGCCTAGTGGTAGAGTGCTTGCCTAGCATGCATGAAGACCCGGGTTCGATTCCTCGGTACCACATACATAGCAAAAAGCCGGAAGTGGTGCTGAGGCTCAAGTGGTAGAGTGCTAGCCTTGAGAAAATCCAAGGACAGTGCTCAAGCCCTGAGCCCAAGCCCAGGACTGGCAAAAAAAAAAAAAAAAGAATTATTCAGATTTGAATAGCAAAGAGGAAAGATATGATGAGCCATCGGAGGACTGGCCGGCTAAGGTGGAGGAGATGTTTAAAGAAATCCTCCACCTACTATCTAAGACGGGGATAGAGCAGAGAGCCCCCCCAGAAGTAGGAAATAAATATGACCCTCCGGCCACTATTGTGTCCGATTCTAATCCTTACCCTTCACTCCAACTGCCTCCAGCTGCAGCCTTACAGCCCCAACCCCCTTTTCAACCTTTAGGCATGCCTGAAGGCCCTAGCAACAAGTCTCTCTTAACAGGCACTATGACCAGGCACAGTGCGTCGCAACTAAACCTGGCTCAGGCTGCTAAAAAGGGGGAAGATGTCTCCGGGTCTCGATGCTTCCCTATTTTAGTTGATCATGATGAACAAGTATACCACCAACCTGTTCCTGTTAAACTATTACGGGACTTAAAGAGTGCCTGCTCCCAATATGGACCAACTGCCCCTTTTACTCGAGTAACATTGGAGCCCATGTGTACTGACATTTTATGCCCAAATGACTGGAAGCAGCTTGCCAGAGCATGCCTTAGTGGGGAGATTACTTATTATGGACAACAGCGTTTACTGAACAGTGTCAAGCTATAGTTGAAACAAAAGGGGCTGAGAACCTGCCTTATACTTTTGGCCAATTGGTAGGAGAGGGAACCTATAGAAATACCAAAGATCAATTGGGCTATTCAAAGGAAGCCTATATACAAATAAATGCAGTGGCGAAAGAGGCTTGGAAAAAATTACCAAATTCTAACCGTACTGAAAATCTTGTTGAAATCAGACAGGGACCTGATGAACCTTATCAAGAATTTTTGTCTCGATTAATGGAGACTGCAGACCGCCTAGTACAAGATGAGAATACAAGCAGGGCTATAGTTAAACAAATAGCCTATGCAAATGCCAATGCCACCTGTCAGGCAGCTATCAGACCCCATAGGAATAAGGGAGGAATCACAGACTATATTAGACTGTGTGCTGATATAGGACCCTCCCATATACTAGGCGTCACATTAGCCGCCGCTCCTCAAGGAAAGACTGTTAGTGAAAATATAAAATATAGAGGCCAGCGGCATTCTCGGGCTGCTGGACTCCCAGGGAGTTGCTTTTCTTGTGGACAAATGGGACATTGGATGGCGCAATGCCCACGCCAGGCCAAGTTAGAGAGAGAAACCTCACCTGGCACATGTCCACGCTGTGGTAAAGGGAAGCACTGGGCTAAAAATTGCAAGTCAGTAACTGACAGAAATGGCTGCCCATTTTCGGGAAACTGGAAAAGGGTCCAGCCCCTGGCCCCTCAAAATTATGGGGCAGTCCCTCCCTCTTCTCAGCCACAAGTTCATCTTCTAACACCCCCACAAAATCAGTCTCTGACGTCTTCCGTGCCACCCCAGGCAGCACAGGACTGGACCTCTGTTCCTCCACCTACACAGTATTGACACCAGAAATGGGAATAGGAGCTCTCCCCATGGGGGTCTTTGGCCCCCTCCCCTCAAGAACAGTTGGATTGCTGCTAGGGCGTAGCAGCTCAGCCCTTAAAGGCATTCAGATAACACCTGGTGTGATTGACCAGGATTATACAGGTGAAATCAAGGTCATGGACAGTTTAAATTATCTAGAGAAGCAGCACAACAAATAGTTAAAACTTGCTCCAACTGTGTGCCTTTCTCACCAGCTCCTCATACAGGTGTAAATCCACGGGAACTGCTTTCTAATCACATTTGGCAGATGGATGTCATGCACATTCCATCATTTGGCCAGTTAAAATATGTTCATGTTACAGTAGATACTTATTCTAATTTTATCCTGGCCACCCCCCTTGCTGGGGAAGCTACTAAACATTGTATTTCCCACTGAGTTCGCTGTTTTGCTGTGATGGGGATTCCTTCACAAATTAAAACAGATAGTGGCCCTGGTTATGCAGGCCGTGCATTTCAATCCTTCTGCCATTCTTATAATATCACTCATATTACAGGCATTCCTTATAATCCCCAAGGTCAAGGTATTGTGAAGCGAGCTATTGGATTACTAAAACATCAAATTGTTAAAATACAGAAGGGGAAGTTGTATCCCGCTACCCCTGTGAATATACTTAATCATGCTTTATTTGTTTTAAATTTTTTGAATTTGGACTTAAATAATTTATCTGCAGCTCAGCAATTCTGGGAAAAAAGAGCAGCGTGCTTTTGCTTTAGTAAAGTGGAAGGATCCCCTAACTGGTGCTTGGCACGGACCCGATCCCGTTCTAACATGTGTTTTTCCACAGGAAGAAAATGATGTCCACTGGCTGCCTGAACACTGTGTTCAGATTGTGGAGAGTGACAGTTGCCATCCAAGCAGTGACTCATTCGACCTACATCCCTGACCCTCCAGTGGAGCATCCTGCGATGTGGGAAGGACCTGAGTTATATCCGCATGTCAACCGATCAGCATTTGGGACAATGACTCCATCCCAGGATGTGCTGAGATGCAGTCTATCAATAACTGCATATGGGTGCCAGATCAAAAGCAACCTTATCACCAATATTACTGGGACATCCTCACAGCTACTATACCGGTCAGGAGCCAATTCTACCCAGCTCCTCCTATCAAAGGAACATTATGAGCTTTGTTTCTCTTCCTTGTGCTATTATGTATGGACCTTTTAACATATCTATTGATTCTACACAATTTAATGTAACATGTGAGAATTGTTCTTTTACAAATTGTATGGATCAGCTACCTCTGTTATTATTGTTAAACAACCACCTTATATTATGTTACCTGTGAATATGTCTGTACCCTGCTATGAAGTTTCTGGTATCTTGGCTTTACAACTATTGAAAGACCTAATGCGCCCTAGGAGGTTTATTAGATTAATATTAGCAGGTATGTTGCTTTGACACAGGGCCTTCATAACCTAAAAGGCTTGCTGATGACCTTTGTTGGTCCAAGAATGTTGCCTGCCTTGTGTGGTAAAGATCTTGCAAAATTCATTGCTAAACCTTGCAGGACAACTCCACAGATCCAAGCCCCAGATGGATGAGTTCCTCCCCCCCACCCCCAGAGAGGAATCGCAGTCAAGGACGGGTAAGAGGGGATGCGCTCTGACCAACCTAAGACAGGGCCTTCAGCTTGATCTGAAGAAGTTCCCCATGATAGGTAAGGCAGAGTCAGCAATCCATCCAACCTAAGACAAGCGGGTTCCCATCTTTTAAAATAAAGACGGGGAGATGTTGGGGACCAACTGTGGGGTCAGTGACCGTGACTGTGGGGTCAGTGACCTTGGACCCACACAACTGAGTACACAAGGAAGTAAGCTCTTATCATGATTTGGGGCTGTGTCAATAGCTTCTCATTTAACCTGTTTGGGACTTGATAGCTTCTCATTTAACCTATTTGGGACCTGATCGATTCTCATTCAACCTATTTGAGACCAATGTAGCCCCTGGCAGTTCCCTAGTTTAATGAAGTGTATTTAAGGTCAGAACTAGAAATAAACTGGGCTACAGTCTTGGGCTACAGGCTTCTTAAGCCGTGGCTCCTGATTTGGGCTGTAGCCCTCCCGAACCCCATCTGTTTGTCTCTCTTTTATTTTTTCCTAGTCCCTGCCCCCTATTTCAGGAATCCCAATTTGCAAACCCTGGTTCGCTGCCGGCTGGCCCCGGCAAGAACCACAGGTATACACAGATTCCCAGAACCATCTGCCACAATCCAAATAAAGACCGCCACTTACTGACCACAGAGAGAGCTACAACAACAGTTCTTGATGCCTAGGAGAGAGCAAAGACGAATTACGACATACAGAAATAAAGTCCCACACAAAGCCCAAAAGGAAACAAAAACGAAGGGACGAGAGAGATGTCACCATCCCAAGAAATGACACCTGAAGACACATCAAATATGACTCAAATCAAGGCTGAAGTCCAAAAATATAAGCAAGAAATTTCCAAGGAACTCTTAGAATTCAAAAGAGAAGTGGAAGAAAAGTTCAATAGCTTCTCAGCAGACATGATCAGCTTAGTGTCCACAATTAGGCATTAAACAGAAGATTGACTGAGATGGAGAATAGAACATCAGGAACAGAAGATAAAACAGAAGAGCTGGAACAGAGAATCGACACCTTGGAAAAATCAGTCAGAATCCACCAGGGAGAACTACAGGACCTGGCAGATGCAGCAAAGAAGTCTAATCTTTGTATACTAGGGATTGATGAGGGTGCAGAATTTCAGGACAAAGGAATGCAACCTGTATTCACCAGAATCATAGCAGAGAACTTCCCCAACCTCAAAAGGGAAAATACATTATTGAAGGTTTCAGGACTCCAAACAGGAAGATCCTAGAAGGAACTCATCTAGACATATCATAGTAAAGACACTAGACCCGAATACCAAGGAATTGATCTTAAATGCTGCAAAAACAAAGAAAGAGCAATACTACAATGGGAAAAAATACTAATTATGCAGGTCTCTCCACGCAAACCGTAAATGCAAGAAAAGCTTGGAAAAACATCATTGATGTTCTGAAGACCAACAACTGCCAACCCAGACTGATATATTCAGCAAAACTATCATTTACATTTGAGGGAGAAACAAGAATATTTCACTCCAAAGAGAAGCTTTATGAATACGTGCACATTAAACCAGCACTGAAAAAATATTAATTAATTGAGAACAGATTGTAGAACATCAAGAACCCCCATCAAGAAGCAAATATCTATAATTCAAGAAACACAAAAGGGGGAAAAAGACAGAAAAAGAAACCTAGAAGTAAAAATAAATAATGACAATGGACACTGACCACTTCTCCATAATTTCCCTAAATGTGAATGGGTTGAACAATCCAATCAAAAGACACAGACCACAGACTGAATTAAGAAACACCACCCGTCCATGTGTTGCCTCCAAGAGACCCACCTCACTGCCAAAGACAGAAACAATTTCCAAGTGAAAGGATTGAAATGAATTTTCCACTCCAATGCACCATGCAAAAAAGCAGGAGTAGCAATCTTAATCTCCCACAAAATTAACTTCTCAGTAAAATCAGTACATAAAGATAGAGAAGGCCATTACATATTAGTAGAAGGTACAATCCATACCCACAATATTACAGTTATAAACATTTACTCCCCCAGCACAGGAGCACCCAAATTCGTCAAACAAACTCTCTTAGAATTACAGAACAACATAGATTCAAACACAACCATAGTGGGAGACCTCAATAAACCACTCTTAACAAATGACAGGTCAACTCAACAAAAGTTAAGCAAAGACACCACTGACTTAAACGACACCATAGCCCAGCTGGGCTTAACACATATACATAGAGTCTTCCACCCAATGTCGAAACTTTTTACATTTTTCTCAGCAGGACATGGAACACACTCCAAAATAGATCATATAATAGTTCATACAGAAAAACTTAAGCAGCTACAAGAGGACTGATATAATCCCATGCATTCTATCAGACCACAGTGGAGTCAGACTAATCCTGAACAATACAAAATCAAAAAACATTCAATCACTTGGAAGCTGAACAACACTCTGAATAACTCCTGGGTTACAGATCAGATCAGAAATGAAATTAAAAACTTCCTTGAGTGTAATGACAATCAAGAAACATCACAAAGGAACTTATGGAACACAGCAAAGGCAGTTCTAGAGGCAAATTTATTGCACTAGGAGCCCATATTAAAAAGACAGAAGAAGAGCATGTAAATAACCTAAAAAAACCTGAAACACCTAGAGGAGCAAGAAAAAATTAATTCTAAAACAGCTAGAAGGACAGAAATAACAAAAATAAAATCAGAAATTTCAGAGATTGAAATAAGATCCACTATACACAAAACTGATAAATCAAAACGTTGGTTCTTTGAAAGAGTCAACAAAATAGACAGACCCCTGGCAAGATTAATCAAAAAAAGGAGAGGGGAGACTCAAATAAACAAGAAAAGAGACCCCTACGGAAACAGTCACAACTGATTTCCAAGAAATTCATTCCATAATGAATAGGTACCATCAGGGCCTATATTCAAAGAATCAAGAATATCTAGTAGAAATGGATGATTTCTTAAATCATTTCTTTTTTCATTTTTTTCCATATATTTTTTATTGCATTTAATAGAAGGGTTACATTACATTTGCCAGATGGAAGGTGCATTATTTCACATACATTGATACCCTTTCTCATGTCATGGTTTCCATTTCCTTCCCCCCCCCACCCTCATCTTGTTTTCCTCCCTTTCCTATCCAATTTCAAGTAGCCAAACACGCATATATCCAATATATCAGATAATAAATACTGTAACAATATGAGATAACCAAGGGACAGCAAAAGAGATGAGAGATAACATAGTACATTAAGGACAACAATCACTCATTATATGGCTTTTGTTTCTATATCCTAGAGGTCCTTTCATTTAGCGTCATATTATATGGCCTTATGTATCTAGGTTTTGCTCTATTGTATATCTCTTCTAGAAGAATCCAAGGTTTCTACTGATTATGGCAAATGAGGGAAACCATTGAGCCTAAGTTCCTTTGAGTCTGGCTTACTTCACTTAATATGATTTTTTCTAACTCTTTCCATTTCCTTACAAATGGGGAGATGTTCTTTCTGACAGCAGCATTGAATTCGATTGTGTATATATACCACATCTTGTTGATCCTCTCATCAAATGAGGCACACCTGGGTTGGTTCCATATCTTTGTTATGGTAAATAATGCTGCAATGAACATCGTTGTGCTAGTGGATTTAGTATGCCCTTGTTTCTGGATGGTTGGGTAAATGCCAAGTAGTGGAATTGCTGGGTCATTGGGGGGCTCTATATTTAGTCTTTTGAGGAACTGCCATACTGCTTTCCATAGCAGTTGAATGAGTTTGCACTCCCACCAACAGTGTAGTAGTGATCCCTCCTGGCCACATCCCCTCCACCATCTGTTGTTATTTGTTTTCTTGATCCTGGCCATTCTAACTGGAGTGAGGTGGAATCTTAGAGTTGTTTTGATTTGCATTTCTTTTATGGCCAGAGATGTCGAGCATTTCTTCATGTGTCTATAGTCCATTTTGGTTTCTTCTTCAGAGAAGACTCTCTTTAAGTCTTTGGCCCGTCTTTTGATGGGATGGTTGTTTCTTTGGAGATTAGTTTTGGAGTGATTCAATTTATTGAGCTGTTGATATATTTTAGATATGGCGCCTTTGTCCATTGTATGGTTAGTGAAGATCTCCCACTCTGTAGGCTTCCTAATTAATTTACTAGCTATGTCCTTTGCCATACAGAAGCTCTGCAGTTTAATGCAGTCCCACTTATCCAGCCTTTCTCTGATTTGTTGTGTTTCTTGATCCTTATTGAGAAAGTTAACCTGTGCCAAGGATTCCTAGTGTGTCTCCTTTTCCTTCTTGTAAAGTTTCGATTGTGTCAGCTTTTACCTCGAGGTTTTTGATCCATTTGGAGTTAATTCTAGTACAGGGTGACAAAGAAGGATCCAACGTTAGTTTTCTGCAGGTGCTTAACCAGTTCTGCCAGCACGACTTGTTGAAGAGGCTGTCTTTCTTCCATTCTATTTTTTTTAGCTCTCTTGTCAAAGATTACATGGCCATAGGTCTGTGGTTTAATATCTGGGTCCTCAGTTCTATTCCATTGGTCTTTATGCCTGTTCTTGTGCCAGTACCAAGCTGTTTTGAGACTCTCCATATCAATGGACTTAACTCTCTAGTTAAATGGCATAGACTGTCTAGTTGGATCAAAAAGCAAGATCCATCGTTCTGCTGTCTTTCAGAGACACATCTTACACCAAAAAACAAACATTTTTTGAAAGTGAGAGGTTGGAAGAGAGTTTATCAAGCTAACAGCCCCTATAAACAGGCTGAAGTTGCCATCCTCATATCAGATAAAATAGACTTCAAACTAAAATTAGTGAGAAAATACAAAGAAGGTTACTACATACTACTAAAGGGATCTTTCCTCCAGGAGGACATAACCATCCTAAATATCTACACACCTAATCCTGGAGCTCTGAACTTCATCATGCAAACTTTACTTTCACTGAAACCATACATCGATCAAAACACAGTGATTGTTGGTGACTTTCACCTATGGACAGATCAACAAGGCAAAAACTCAACAGAGAAACCTTAGAATTGAACAACTGTATAGACCAACTAGATCTAACAGATATCTGCAGATTATTTCACCCAGCAACAACACAATATATGTTTTTTTTTTCAGCAGCACATGGAACATTTTCCAAAATAGACCACATTTTAGGGCATAAAACAAACCTGGGCAGATTCAAAAACACTGAAATCATTCCCTGCACTCTCTCGGACCACAAGGGCATCAAATTGGAGCTGAACACTACTCTCCATCAACAAAAACCCTGTAACTCATGGAGATTGAACAACACACTGTTGAATCAACAATGGGTCATTGAGGAGATCAGAACAGAAATCCAACAGTTTATGAAATTCAACAAAAATCAGCACACAAAATACCAGCTCCTATTGGACACAGCAAAGGCAGTATTCAGAGGAAATTTTACAGCTCTGAGTGCCTACAATAACAAATTGGAAAAATCGCAAACCAACAATTTAACGTGTCCCCTTAAGCGCCTGGAAGAAGACCAACAAACCAACCCTAATCCCAGTAGAAGGAAGCAAATTAAATAATTTCTGAATAATATAGGCTACCACACTGAACAACAATGAGGTAAACAAATTGAACAAAACAATCTTTTACAATGAAATTGTGGAAGCAATCAGGGAAATGCCAACCAAAAAGAACCCTGGTCCAGATGGTTTCACTGCGAAATTCTACAAGATGTTTAAAGAAGAAATAATACTTATATTCTTGAAACTTTCTGAGAAATAGAAACAGAAGGAGCAATACCAAACTCATTTTATGAAGCTAATATTACTCTCCTCCCCAAACCAGGGAAAGAACGAACAAAAAAAGAAAACTACAGACCTATTTCTCTAATGAACACAGATGCAAAACTTCTCAATAAAATATTAGCCAACAGAATCCAGAAACAAATTAAATAAATCATACACTATGATCAAGATGAAAGGCTGGTTTAACATTGGCAAATCAATCAAATACATCACATCAATAGAGCTAAGGATAAGAATCATATGATAATTTCTCTGGATGCAGAGAAGGCATTTGACAAAATACAACATCCATTCATTTTTTTTAATTAATGGGTTTATTTGGAGTTTTAGATGAAGCATTATGTTATTAACACCTTAATTTGAAACATATTACTTGCAGATCTGTGAGTCGCTACGTTTCAATGTCCTAAATAACACTTATTAATATTGCTATGTTATGTTATCTATTGGGATGATTTTATGTGTCATTGGCTACTTCAGCTGGGTATAAAGTTTGCTTCAAGGGAGGGAGATTTTGGAGTTTTGATAGCATTGCAACTTGGGAAAAGGACTTGGTCCCCCAAGCATCTCATCATTTCTTTTTTTTTTAAATTTTTTTATTGTAATTAGTAAAAGGGTTACATGATATTTGCCAGATAGAAGGTGCATTAATTCACATACATTGATACCCTTTCACATGTCTTGGTACCCATTTCCCTCCCCCCCCCACACCCCCCACCCGTCTTGGTTTTCCCCCCTTCCCTATCAAATTTCAAATATCCAAATACAAATAAATTCAATATATCAGATAACAAAGTGAGATACTATACCAATATGAGATAACCAAGGGACAGCAAAGGAGATGAGAGACAACATAGTACATTAAGGGCAACAATCATTCAAACAACATCCATTCATGTTGAAAGCACTAGAAAAAATAGAAATAAGATGTACAGTCCTCAAAATAGTTAAAGCCATATATGAAAAACCTATAGCCAGTATTATATTAAATGGTGAAAGACTGGAACCATTCACCTTAAAATCAAGAACTAGACAGGGATGCCCACTCTCTCCACTCATCTTCAATATAGTGCTAGAACACTTAGCCAGAGCAATAAGGCAAGAAAAGGACATCAAAGGGATCCACATAGGGAAAGAAGAAATTAAACTATCCCTATTCGCAGATGACATGATCCTCTACTTGAGTGACCCAACAAATTCCACTCCCAAATTTCTAGAATTAATAAACTACTTTAGTAAAGTGGCAGGATACAAAATTAACCTTCAGAAGTCAGTAGCCTTCTTGTACACTAACAATACTCAAACAGAAGGCCAAATCAAGAAAATGATCCCATTTGCAATAGCTCCCAAAAGAATAAAATACTTAGGAATATACTTAACCAAAGATGCAAAGGAATTATTCAATGAAAACTATAAAAGCCTAATGAAAGAAATTAAAGAGGACACTAGGAAATGGAAAGACATCCCATGCTCATGGCTAGGGAGAACCAACATAGTGAAAATGGTTATACTGCCAAAATTGATACAGAAATTCAATGCAATCCCCATCAAAGACATTATTTACTGAAATAGGAGATATAATCCAAAGATTCATATGGAACAAGCAAAGGCCTTGAATAGCCAAAACAATTCTAGGCAAAAAGAGCAATTCTGGTGCTATTACAATACCAGACTTCAAACTCTACTATAGAGCCATAATAACAAAAAACGCTTGGTATTGGCACAAAAACAGACCAGAAGATCAGTGTAACAGAATAGAAGACCCAGAAATAGAACCACATACCTACAGGCAACTTGTATTTGACAAAGGAGCCAAAGATATACAGTGGAACAAACACAGTCTATTCAATTATTGGTGCTGGCAAAACTGGGCAGCCACATGCAGAAAACTAAAAATTGACCCTAGCCTTTCACCATGCACGAGCATTAACTCAAAGTGGATCAAAGACCTCAACGTCAGACCGGAAACTGTGAAACTGCTACGTAATAAAGTAGGAGAGACACTGGAAGTCATAGGCACAGGCAAAAGATTCCTGAACAGAATCCCAGGGTCACAACAGATTGGAGAGAGACTTGATAAATGGGACTACTTAAAAATAAAAAGTTTCTTTACAAATAAAAACATAGTCACAAAAGTAGAGAGACAGCCAACCAACTGGGAAAAGATATTCACCAACAATACATCTGACAAATGCTTAATATCCAGCATCTACAGGGAACTCAAGAAACTAACCCCCCCCAAAAAAACCCAATAAGCCATTCACTAAATGGGCAAGGGAACTAAAGAGAGACTTATCAGAAGAAGAGATTAAAAAGCCAGAAAACCATATGAGAAAATATTCATCATCTATGGTCATAAAGGAAATGCAAATAAAAATAACCCTAAGATACTACCTTACCTCAACAAGAATGGCCAAGGTTTTGAACTCAGACAATGACAGTTGCTGGTGGGGTTGTGGAGAAAAAGGAACCTTACTACACTGCTGGTGTTAGAAAGCAGTGTGGAGGTTTCTTAATGAACTGAAAATTGACCTTCCCTATGATCCCGCCATACCACTTCTGGGCATCTATCCTGAACATCATGACCCCAAGATATTATAAGGACACCTGCTCAGCTATGTTTATCTCTGCACTATTCACAATAGCCAAGCAATGGAAACAATCCAGATGCCCTACTGCAGATGAACGGATACAGAAAATACGGTATATATACACAATGGAACATAGCCAACAGACAAGATAAAACAATGGCATTCACTGGGAAGTGGATGAATTTAGAGTGAATCATGTTGAGTGAGACAAGTCAAGACCTAAGGAACAAAAGGCACATGGTATCCTTAATATGTGGCTGTTAAATCCAAAGAGTACAAGAGCGAGGACTCAATAACTGCATACCCAATGCTATGGACATGGTAATGGAAATATAAACATAACTGTATACACACAAAAACCTATGACTCCATAGACATAATGTTTTATTTCATAAATTAATATATTTCTATGACATACAAACTGTTAGCCTAATTTTGATTAAGTTCTAAATACTAAGTCCCAGTGTTTGTAAATAGATAGTCCCTTCTTGAACACTTGTTTGTTAAACATCATTTAAAATATAATGTAATAAATTCTTTAATAAAAAAATGGATTATCAGGCCGGAGTTTGGCCTAGTGGGTAGAGTGCTTGCCTAGCATATATGAAGACTTGGGTTCGATTCCTTGGTAGCACATACATAGAAAAAGCTGGAAGTGGTGCTGAGGCTCAAGTGGTAGAGCTCTAGCCTTGAGAAAGTCCAAGGATAGTACCCAGGCCCTGAACAAGCCCAGAACTGGCAAAAATGGATTATCAACCCAGATAATACCCATTTCTGTCAGAATACAATTTTTCAACAGAAATTTTTCAGACAACGAAAATCCCAAACTACAAATTGAATTTAAATGAGTAAATCTTTTTTTCTTGAACTCAGGGCCTGGACATTCTCTGTCTTTGAGCCTTTGTTCTCAAGGCTAGCACTCTACCACTGGAGCCACAGCAGCACTTATAGCTTCTTCTGAGTAGTTTATTGGAGATGAGTGTCTCATTGAGACTTTTCTGCCTGGGCTGGCTTTGATCTGTGATCCTCAGATCTCAGCCTCCTGAGTAGGTAGGATTGTAGGCATGAGCCACAGGCACACAGCTAAGCAATTCTTAACAAAGGAACACAACAGGTATGAAAAGACATGACACCTCAAAAAAAGTCAACAGTCACACAAAAAGGATCAGAATCACAGTGAAGTAGAGGAGGACTGAATCACTGAGCTGAAGTGATAATAGAATGAGTAATGATAATTGATCATTCTCAATGGCATCAGAGAATACTGCCCATTTGAACCTTCTCTCCTCCTCCATCTCCCCTCCCCTCAGCTGCCCCTCCTCCCTCCTCTCCCTCACTCCCTCACTCTCTTCTTCTTCCCTTAGCTTTTCTCTACCTCCCACAATTTCTCTCTGGCTTCCACCCTCTTTAGATAAGCAGACAGGAGCCACTGCTTAGAGGAGTGTCTTACATGGCACATTGTATTTCTGGAGACAGTATGCAAGCTCCATCGGTCCCTTTCTGCTGTCTGTCCTGCATCTTCTCCAGCAGTAAAAGCAGCTTGGATGGGACACTTCTCTCTTGCTCTTCTGCTCCTTTTGGCACCGCTATCCTGTCAAGTAACTATAGCCAGGAGCCTCTACACCCCCACCATTCTCCTTGTGAGGCGAGCATTACATCACCTGGAAAAATTTCCATCTCCAGGCTATGCCCCCCTCCTAAGAATTACATCTGACAGAGGATGGGGTACCTTAGGTAACTAAGGTCGAGAAGGGCCCCACGAGGGCTGTACAGAGACCCCCCCCCAGCTCCATAGTCACATTACAGTGAAGGGTAACATACATTCTCAAGGGTAGAACAGAGGGGTGGATAAAATGTGCACTCAAGTGCAAAACAGGAGCAGCAGAGTGGGAACAAGCAGAGGGGGGCAGGGACAGAGTGAAGGAGGGCAATCCAGGCAAACTGGTTTCCGTGCATATATGAAAAGAGATTAAGGAAGCCTGTTATTGTTTAAAATGAGGGAGGGCATAAGAAAAGGAATAAAAGAGGTAAATCTGACCAAAGTATATTAAGTATGGTAATGCCATAATGACACCTTTTTATACAATGAAAATACACTAATAAAAAGGTTGAAATGGCTGGGTACATGGTTCACGCCTATAATACTAGCTATTCAGGAGGCTGAGATCTGAAGACCAAGGTTCAAAGCCAGCCCAAGCACAAAAGGACCTGAGACTCAAGGGGTCGGTAGCCTTGAGCTGAACAGCTCTGAGATAACACCAAGGTCGAGTTCAAGCCCTATGACCCATGGGAATAAAAGTTTTAAATGAGAAGAAAATAAATTAAGTCATTATTTATGAATATTTGTCTTGAATATCCAGTTCTTTACAATGACTTGGAGTTTATTTTTTTAAATTTTTTCCAGTCCTGGATCTTGAACAAAGGCCCTGGGCATTGTCCGTGGGCTTTCTAAAGACTAACTCTCTACCACTTGAGCCACAGTACCACTTCCAGCTTTTTCTGTGTATGGAACCCAGGGCTTCATGCATGCTAGGCAAGCACTCTACCACTAGGCCATGTACCCAGTGACTTGAACTTTCAAAGGCCTTTCAGAAATTTCCAAGTAAAGAATCTTTTTCAGAAGATTCTGGGCCTACATGTACCGCAAGCAGCAAAAAGTTCAGCCTGAAGCACTCAGGCTAACAAAGTTAGGTTCTGGAGAGAAAGGGCAACAGAAAAGAATAACAATGTATTTGGGCAGTGGTTCATTTACTTATGGGCATCTCTTACTTCTTGATTAAGTGGAGAAAAGGAGATAGGTCAGGGCCAAAGAGAAAGACTGCTGGAATTTTTCTATGCATACGCACATTGATATCAATGACTTTCTGCAGTACTGCTCTAGTTCCAACTCCCTTTTTATGAAACCAGTGCTGAAAATTAAAGCTGTAGGTTAAAAATCCCCAACCAAGTATTTCTAAAGTACCAGTGGCTAGACATAAAAGGTGTGTCGGCCTTGGCAAACTGAGGCAGTAGGAAAGGAGGGAAGAGGGGAGGGAAAGAGAAAGGAAAGGCGCAAATGCCCAGACCCCAACCCAGGCCACGTGAACACAGACAACTGAAGATGACACCAAGCATTTGTACATTTCTGAAACACTCCTGCCAAGTGCCAGTGGCTCACAGCTGTCATCCCAGCTTCTTGAGAGGCTGAGACCTGAGAACCGTGGTTCACAGTCAATCCCAGGCAGGAAAGTCTGAGAGATTCTTAGCACCAATTAACTATCAAGAAACTAGATGGAGCAGGACCCTTGAGTGCGCGCGCGCACACACACACACACACACACACACACACACACACACACACACACAGAAAAACCACTCAAGGGCAGCACCCAGGCTCTGAGTTCCAGCTCCAAGACAGACAGACAGACAGACAGACAGACAGACACACACACACACACACACACACACACACCCTTAAGTGATTCTAATTTGTAGCCCAGAATACACAGGAAAGTATTTCCCTATTCTGGCAATTCATGACAGAAAGCTCTAAAAGTCCATGTCACTATTTAAAAAAAAAACCTAATTCACAATTTTATCACTATGAATAAAAGTCTTACCTCTTCAATATCGTTGTGAAGTCCATGTTCGTAACGGATACCTGAATCAGGGCATTAAGACAAGTCTCTCCAATGTTGTGTAAACCAAACCAACTGGGCCTGTAAAGGAGCAAGAAAATAATGCCAAAAAAGATAAAGCATTCGTCAAAAATCAGATGTTTTTCTACAGTCTACTAAGGCCATGAAATGTGAAATTCTCTCTGAGACAGAAAGAATTCACTAGGGAATCTTTAAATAATTAAGAGGGATGATATCAAGCATGAAACTTTGGAATGCTAACTGATGAGGTAAGTTTGAATAGCCTATTAGGAAAAAAAACAGATGTCACAAAAAGAGTATTATTGATTGAAAAGAAGTAGTGGTGTAAGCATTTACAGAAAGAGAAAATTTAAAAAGCAAACATTAGGGCTGGGAGTTTGGCCTAGTGGTAGAGTGCTTGCTTAGCATGCATAAAGTCCCGGGTTCAATTCCTCAGTACCACAGTACCACAACACTTCAGCACTCAGAACAATGGTCCTCACAGAACAAGTACTGGCAGTGGGGCTGAGGAGGGGAAGAGGAAGGAAAGAAGACATAGCCTGGCACATGGATTCCATGTAGTGGATGTGATTTCCTCCTCTGAAAGGCTGTGATAGGCCTTTCCTACAGTATCTAGAATATACATGGAATGAATGGTAAGAAAAACAGAGACCCCTCACAATCAAAGCCAGATCCAAAGGATATAGTTGTTAAAACATTATAGAGACTCTAATAAAGCCATTGATTTAAATGAATAGATGTCTCTGCCTAGAAGGGTCCAGTAAATACTGGAAACACATATGATCAGAATGTAAGGATTTAGGGTGACATACCCACTTTTGAGCACTAGGGGGAGCTCGTGGCCAGGCTTCCCTCTCCTCTGTCACATTGAGCTCTTTCTTTTTAAACAGATTCCACGTCTTTTTTTTTTTAATTTTTTAATATAATACCCAAAGTACTCAGTGATAAAATGAATACTTGACATACTTTTTGTATTTAACAGCTTGAAAATTAACTTCATCCCGTAAACAATTTATTCTAGTTCTCTGAAACCTGACTTATATTTTATTTTTTGTGCCTGTATTGAGGCTTGAATTCAGAGCCTGAATATTCTCCATGAGCTATTTTGCTGGAGATCTGCTACTTGTGCCACAGCTCCATTTCCAGCTCTTTGCTTATTAGTTGGAGATAAGAGTCACAGGGACTTTCTGAGAAGTCAGTGAAATCTTGGCATATTTCTCAGTAACTTGCCTCATTTGAACTTAGCCTAATGCTAAGAGAGTTTTTCAGATCCAGTGTCATGAGAGACTGTTATGTATCAGTAACTATCATTCCTTTACCAGCATTCAGTACCTTTTTAAAACCCAGACTTAAGGATTCCTAGTGTGAATGTATTTTAGCGTAGAGCCATTACTACAGAGCTAGGAGGATATAATATAGTCACAGTCCATTAGAATGTCTTGGGTAACAGAGCTCTTTGTTACCATCCTCTCCTCTACAGGCCTACCCTTAGCCATAGGCTTAGACCTCTAAATTAGTCTATTCCTTTCACTGCTTCCCATATTTCTCTTCTATGTATTCTGGGTTTGAGTATTTATAAACTTGAGATTCTCCCTTATCTATTTCCTCCTAATCCATGCTTTCTTCTTGTATTCCTCCCTGGTCAAGAATCACTGTGGCCATAGCCAGGCTGATCTCTTTCCATCAAAAGGAAATGTCTGTTCATGAGTTCAAGACCAACCTGGGTTACATTGTGCAACTCTGTCTTCAAAAACAAACAATAAGAACCACCAAAAATGTTTCTTCTAAAACAGTTGAGAATGTTTGGAATTGCCTGGGCTCCCACACAAGGGATCCACACAAGCATCCAGCCTATACTTTTTTTTTGCTAGTTGTGGGGCTTGAACTCAGGGCCTGAGCATTGTCCTTGGACTTTTCTCAAGGCTAAAGCTCTACCCTTGAGCCACAGCATCACTTCCAGCTTTTTTATGTATATGGTGCCAAGGAATCGAACCCAGGTCTTCCTGCATGCTAGGCAAGCACTCTACCACTAGGCCAAACTCCCAGCCCCCAGCCTATCCTTTTTTTGTGTTACCTCTGCTTGTCTCTGAAGCTTCGATCTAGTCTACTGCCTATACTTAACTTGTTAATTGCCTGACAGGGCAAATTCGTGTCTCTCTCTTTCTTCCCATTTGCTGTTTTTCTGTTCCCACAAAGTTGTCCACCTAGAGAACTCATTTCTCTCAAGAATTTGCTTCCATGCCATCTTTCCCATGATGCCTAGCTGCTTCATGACAAATGAGCCTGTCATTTGTTGTTTCTACCAAATGCCAGGGCTTCACCTCAAGGCCTTTGCTTGGCTTTTTCCCTTAAGGTTGATACTCTTTCAGTTGAGCCATGATCTCCACTTCTTTTATTTTTTTTGGCAGTTGTGGGGCTTGAACTCAGAGCCTGGACTCTGTCCTTGAGCTCTTAGTGCTCTCCTACATGGAGCCACTGCTCTACTTTTGGTTTTTGAGGGGTTAAATGGAAATAAGAGTCTTACTGGGGCTTTCCTGCCTGGGCTGGCATCAAGCTATGATCCCCAGATCTCAGCTTCCTGAGTAGCTAGGATTACAGGTGTGAACCATGGGTGCCTAGCTACCTATAGTTTTTCTTTTTTTTTTTTGCCAGTTGGGGCTTGGACTCAGGGCCTGAGCACTGTCCTTGGGCTTTCTCAAGGCTAGAGCTCTACCACTTGAGCCTCAGAACCACTTCTGGCTTTTTTTTATGTGGTACTGAGGAATTGAACCTGGGTCTTCATGCATGCTAGGCAAGCACTCTACCACTAGGCCAAACTCCCAGCCCCATACTTATAGTTTTTCACCTCCTCTTCATAGAACTTCAGAATTAGGTTGTGCTTGAGGTTGAAAATTCAGTCTACAGAGAGAATCAAGCTCTTCTGCATTTGCTCTGTGCTTATTCTCTCTTCCTATTCACTAGCATCTCATATTGTAGAGAAATACTGAGCCCCTGGTTCTTCTAGACCTGCAAGAGCAGAGATACAAAGGTGGTAGTGTGTCCCTGGGGGATGAGTCCTCACTGTGATGCCTCATGCACACTTACTGAAGGACTGAACCCATTTTATTTTTTAGCACAATTCTAATTTGGATAGGAAAACTGACTTTCAATTATGAAGATTCTTATGATCATCGTGATTAAAGTGACTAATTCAATATAACTTATTGTAATATATTGTAATGTAATGCCTCAATTATGGCTGAAGACATAATTGTCAGTAAGGCAAGATCTGTACTTATAATTTCAGTAGGTGATTCCATGATTCTATTCAAAGCTGTTAGATCCAGAAACCAGTTTCATCCTAGCTACTCAAGAGTCTGAGGTCTAAGGATCAAAGCCAGCCTGGAGAGGAAAGTTCATGAGACTCTTATCCAGTTAATCACCAAAGTGCCAGAAATGGAGTTGTGGCTCAAGTGATAGAGTGCCAGCCTTAAGTTAAAAAGCCAAAGTTCAGTACCTAGTCCCTGAATTCCCTCATACTGGCCAAAAGAAGGGGGGCTATTAAATTGGACTCTTTAAAGATTAGATTCTGTCGTTGAACAATGTAACTTTCCCTAACCCATAGAATCTGTCTGTCCTTGCATTAATTCAAACTTAAATGCAGGGTTACTTTTTGTCAGTCTTTGGAAGTATTCTGAGGGAGACTGGTCTATAAATACTGTGAGAGAGGCATACAGTAGCAAGGATTTGGATGCTGTTCAATGTTGTATGAGTTGGCTTTAACTCTTTTATTCTTAATCTCTTAGCTTTTCTCTTCAGTTAGATATGAGTAGCTAATGGCTTTTGAAGTAAGCCTTTGGTAAATGTTTCTTTCGAGCCCATCACTTACTGTGAAGGTCAACTTCATTACTACATTTATTTTATTAGCCAAGAATTTGTATATTGGAATGAATAGACATAATGTCAACTATGTATACCTGAATGAATAGACTTAACTGTATCCTGGAAAAAGACTCTTCTGATGCAATTGCATGCTGCATGTTTTCTGAGCCTTCCTGCAGTGGAAAGTTCTGGGTATCATAGCCTCTGTTCTGAGTCTTTACAGCAGTGAGTAGTATTAGGTGATAGAGTAAATATAAACATGTATGGCTATCATCTAAACCCAAACACCAACCCACAAGCAAATGATGGAAATTTACCTCCACTAAGCCCTGTAGGAAATGTTCCTTTAAGGTAGATCACAAATATATAGCTGGTATATTGACACCAAGCTTTTATACCCCAGATCCAAAGTCCGGGGGTCACCCTTCTAACAAATAAAGAGATGTGGTGAAAGGCAGAGAAGTATTTGTCATATGGAAAGCAGGGGAAAATATCACTTTAGTTCATCTTCAGCCATCTTCAGATTTACAGATCTCAACTTCAGGTTGAGTAGAAAGAAAAATAAGGACAGCAGGTAAGAAAGGTATACACACATGTCATCCCTTTATTACCAAGAGAGAGCAAGAACAAGTATTTGGCTTTTTCTTTCTTTCTTTTCTTTTCTTTTTTGTGTTGTTGTTGTTGGTTGTGGTCATGGGGCTTGAACTCAGGGCCTGGACTCTATCCCTGAGCTCTTTTGCTCAAAGCTAGTAGTCTATCACTTTGAGCCACAGCACCAATTCCGATTTTCTGGTGGTTAATTGGAGATAAGTCTCATGGACTTTCCTTCCCAGGCTGCCTTTGAACTGTCATCCCCAGATTTCATCCTCCTGAGTAACTAGGATGACAGGCTGAGCCTCCAGCACCCAGCTCTAGCTGGTATTAAGCAAATCAAAATTAAGACACCTACCATCCTTGCTACTTAGGAGGATGAGATCTGAGAACTGAGATTAAAAGCCAACTTGGGCAGTCTGTGAACCTCTGATTTCCAGTTAATTAAACAAAAAGCCAGAGTAGAGGTATGGCTCAAGTGGTACAATATCACCCTTGAGTGAAAAAGCTAGGCAAGAGAACAAGGCCCTAATTTCTAACCCCAATACTGGCAAGAAAAGAAAAATCAAAATAATTAAACAAATGTTTAGTAAAAAAACCTTAAATTCTATTGTCCCCTATTTAATGCACTTACTTCTTTTCTAAAATACATTTAATAGATTTCTTTTAATAGATTTAGCATACAGAAATATTAGTATCATACAAAAATATTAATACAATATAAATATGTTACCAAGTCCATTATTTTTAACACTAATATTATATCTCAAAATATTTATAGTATATGTTTTTAATATGTTTACTATGCTTGCTTCTTTTTTTTCATACTCAATATAGTCCTGGGATTACAGGTATGAGCTGTTATATGTAGCAAATGTATTTTAGAAGTATTCATTTAATCATATTCATAATTATCTTTACATAACTTTTATCTTTCTATTTTAAACAAGATAGAAAGTCTCTGCACCTTTATTCTTTGCTTGGAGTAGTTGTATCTTAAAGTTTAAACAACTCACACATGCAACAGATTCCATTTTTTTTCAAAGCATAACTGGGCTTTGCAGTGTTTGAATTGTGTTTTGACCTCCTTGTGCCATAGCTCTCAAAGTGCAAGACTGAAGTTAGTACATAATTTTTTTTCTGTAGAAAGGACATCCCATGGTCAAGGGAATATGACAAAATCATTATAATTACCTCACATAAAAATAATCTTTTGTGTGCCTTTTCTGTAGATACCTGCACTCAGCCATGCTTACATACTGAGACTTGAGGCCCCATAATGTGTTGCTCTTCACCTTGTACCCCAATGTGGCCATCATTGCAAAGATCACAGACTATGGGATCACTCAGTACTGCTGCAGGATGGGGATAAAGACCTCAGAGGGTACACCAGGTAAGACAGACATTTCCCTGCAGCTTCTCTCTTCAACCAGTGTCTTCACATGTGGGCTCAGGAGACACATATTGCGAAGAGATGGTTATTGTTTTAGTAATGGCATTGATTTGTGTGTGTGTGTGTGTGTGTGTGTGTGTGTGTGTGTGTGTGTGTGTGTGTGTGTGTGTGTGTATCGGTACTGGGGCATGAACTAAATGCTTGGGCTTTGTTCCTTAGCTTTTGTCACTCAAGGCTGGCACTACCATTTAAGCCACACCTCCACTTCCAGCTTTCTGTGGTTAACTGCAGATAGTCTCATGGGCCTTTGCCTGTAGGCTGACTTTGAACAAAAATCTTCACATCTCAGCCTCCTGAGTAGCTAGAATTACTTAAGCCTACTTGTAATTGGCTCAGCTTTTTTGTCATTGGTTGTGGGGCTCAAACTCTGGGCCTAGACGCTATCCCTGAGCTCTTCAGCTCAAGGCTACTGCCCTACCCCTGAGCCACTGCCCCACTTTCTGTTTTCTAGTGATTAGAGATTAGAGTCTCTCTTTAGTGTCCAGACTGGCTTTGAACTGGAATCCTCAGATCTCAGCCTCCTGAGTAGCTAGGAATACAGACTTGGCTCAACTTTTGACTAGTAAGAAACAGTCAGAGGCAACACTCTTTATGAATGTTTTGTTTTTGTCTGATTTCAGTTTGAGCTGAGAATGGTATTCAAGAATTGATATCTGAGGGTAGAGGAATGGGGGGAGTAAGGGTGAACAAATGTAGTCATAGAATTCAGTATATACTATGTAAAAAATGACTTGTACAACTTATGGGCAAGGATGGGATAGGGAAAGTGGAGGAAAATCCAAGGGAGGGGTACATTGTCCAAGAAGCATTGTACTCATTAGTTATGGAATCATAACTCTTTTATACAGCTCCTTAATTTTAACAAAAAAGAAATAACTTTCCCCAAACTCAGGAACAAGTACAATAAAGAACAAAAACCCAAATAAATGACCAAATAAAAAAATTAGTATAGAGCCTGGAGTTTGGCCTAGTGGTGAAGTACTTTCCTAGCATGCATGAAGAGCCCGTTTTGATTCCTCAGTACTACATACATAGAAAAGCCGGAAGTGGTGCTGTGGCTCAAGTGGTAGAGCTCTAGCCTTGAGGAAAGCCCAAGGACAGTGCTCAGGCCCTGAGTTCAAGCCCCAGGACTGGCAAAAAAAAAAAGTTGGCATTAAAAAAGGTTGATATCTCTTACAAAATTGAACAGTTATTTGTAAATAAAGTTACAGTGTCTTGATGTCATCCTGATATTTAAATACTATGTATACGGCAGAAGAAAATATATTAGAGAATATCTCAGTGTATAAAATAATTCTAGTTTGTACTCTTTTCTTCCAGGTTCCCCAGATTCCAGTGCCTGGTTTTTATCTTTGCTCCAAATATGTATTTTCCCTTTTGTCTTAAATAAATGTATCTTAGAAGTAAAATACTTCTCATAAAACTTCAGAGTAAATCTTCTGGCTGGAAATATCGCTGGATTATTCGATATTAACTAAATACTATTTCTTAGAGACTTCCTGTGTGCCAGACTCCATACTGGGAGCATTAGAGACAAAGTCTTTTCTCTCTCCATGCCATGTCTGAGAGCTGATTAGTATTTTCTCATTTGTAAAATGAAAATATTAAGCCTAGTAAGGTTGTTGCTAAACTAATAACTCAATCGAAATGAAAACTGAATCCAAAAGGATATCTAATAGGTTCTCCTCTGGGCCATATGTAACTCTGATATGTCCTGGAAGAGATTTAGATAGTCAACTTAATTACAAAACTATCAAAAGATATAAAGGAGCAATAAATAGAAACTGCTATCAACTAGAGGTTTGAAGAAGTCTTCTATGGAGATGAATTCCACAGGCCTCCTACCTAGTGTTCCACTGCATTACCCACACCTTCACTTCCAGCTTTTTGGGGGTTAGTTGGAAATAAATCTCCTCCATCTAGGAAAAAGTGGAAACAAAAGTGTGACCTTCTCTTGGAAGGCCTGCACATAAGTGCCACGTGATACTCAGGTGGGCTGACCATTCAGCTGGGTCTTGACTTTTTATTCCCTTGCATTCTCCAGTGTAGAGGCTGTGTTTACCAAATGGGCAATCTTCTGTCTGCTTAGGGGGCCTGTACATCTCTGTAGTCATGGCCTGTGTACTTCTAGATTAGAACGCTTTTTGTACCTTCACTGAGCCAGGACAGCTAGGAGTTAGCTCAGTTCATCATGCTTCAGGGCTGCAGTCTGGCAGGATGTCCATCTGTATGTCCAGGGGTAAATATTGATGGAAGATTTCCATTTTGAGTGGCTTGGAGAGTTTCAATACTCAACAGGGTAATTTCAACAGGAAATCCATTTGTAGCGATGAATTTTTAGTAATTTTTAGTGAGAGTTGTGTGGTTGACTCAAGTTGACTAGTGACTAGCTTCAGCTCTGTGGTCATCTATATAAATATAGCCATCTTTGGGTAAATACAATGTTATTCTTGCCAGATCCTGGTGACCCCATGACTGACAATAAATAAACAAACAAACAAATTGTGTGTGTGTATGTGTGTCTGTGTGTGTTTGTGTGTGCTGACACTGGACTTGAACTCACGGTCTAGGTGCTGTCCTTCAGATTTTCCACTCCAGAGTCTACCACTTGAGCCACACCTTCTCTGCTGGTAAACTAGACATAAGAGTCTCATGGACTTCCTTGCCTTCCTGGCTTTGAACAACAGTCTTCAGATCTCAGCCTTCTGAATAAGATTACAGATGGAAGTCTATGATATTTCTGCAAAGAAAAGCTATCCATCCTTTCTCCCTGTTTATTCATGCATTCAACAATAATTTATTAACCCAAGTACTAAACAGACTCTGTCACTTAGTACTACAAGGTACTCATGAGCAAATTTCTAATATAGCTAAGGTCAGGGGATACAGTGGATGACTTTAAAGAATCATTTGAAGGTTGTTATACTTTACATATTTCCTGAATGTATGAATAAAATAATATTCACTTCCCACACTCCAAGTAAAATATTTTGGAAGCAAGAAGAAAAGGTTAAAATCATTTCCATATTGAAGTAAATAATTGGGTGTATTTACCATCATCTTTCTTATTGCCTTCTGAGTTGATGTGAAAAAAATAAAACCAAACTTTGTGGGCAATTCTCATTTGTCATTGATGCCAGAGGGGTGAAAACCATTATAAATGGAAATGTGCATTGGGTGAAGATTTAGAAATTAGACTAATTGACCCCTTGAGCTTCCTCCTCTATGAACCTGTGATTTCAAATTCTAATAGCGAATTTATCAAGGAAAGAAAGACACTGAGTAGTTTAGTAGTCTTTGAATAGTACCTTATATAATAGATACCCAATTAGTGTGCTGAATGAATAACAAATGATTGAAAGAGACTCAAATCAGCTTCCCCTTTTTAAATTCTAAGAAGGTAAGCATAAAGGCTGCTAATGAACTAGCTAATGGGTTGGAGCTCATGATTTTTAAGTACACTTGGCTCTGATTATATCTCTGGTTTTAAGAAAACAACCAGAATAGTTTCAAAAGATACATGTGCCATTAGTAAAAGAGAGAGCCTCATTTGTCTACCACAGGGGATGGTTATGTGCAACAGATGGCATTTTCAGGATGTAGTGACAGAAATGACAACGACTGTGGTTTGTTTGCATCACATCACTGCACATCTTCGTGGGGATCTGTTTTAGAACTGGTAATGATGGGCACGAGTCATTGGTTTAGGTTTTGAGAATGGTGTGATGGTGAGTCAGCTTTCATGCTGGTGACAACATGGCTGAGAAAATCTACTTCAAAGGAGTCAATATTTCTTTTTGTCTCATGTTTTCAGAAGTGTTCATCCATGGTCAGCTGGTTCCATTGGTTTGCACTTGAAGTGAGGCAGAGCATCATGGTGGAAAGCATGTGGAAGAGGAGATGGCTCATGTCATGACAGCCAGGAGAGGAGGGGGAGGGGGCGAGAGTCAAAGAGACACAGAGAGAGAGAGAGAGAAAGAGAAAGACATTTCAAGGGAACATCTTCAGTGGTTTACATTTTACAGCCGAACCCTACTTCTACGTCCTACAGTTTCCCACTGTCCCAAAAGTCCAGTCAGCTGTGAGTCCAGCAGTGGATTCGTCTGTTGATGTGACCAGGGCCCTCATCCTCCAAATACCTCTGAACACTGCTGCAGTTAGAATCCAGGCCGTCAGCACATGATTCCTTGAAACACAATCGATATCCAAAACATAACAAAAGAAAACAATACCTGATTCAAAGGAAATGTACAATATCTTTCTTTTTTATTTTCAGGATAATGTAAAGATGGGTTACAGTTACATTCTTCAGGTAGTAGGTACATTACTTCTTGCACAGTGATACCCCTTCTCATGTTTTTGTCCCTGTGTCCCTCCCCCAACCTCTCTCAATCATCTTGTTTTCCCCCTTCCCTTTCCTATTTCAAATAAACAAATAAACATATATACCAGGTAAAGTCAGATACAGTAACCACATGAGATTAACCATAAGGGCAAAAAAAGGGAATAGAAATAACATAGCACATTAAGAACAACAATCACACAGATAAAGCTCATGTTTCCATATCCTAGGAAACATTCATTTAGTTCCATCCTATATGACTTTATGTACATAGGTTTTGAGCTATTGTAATCCTCTGCTAGGAGAGTCCTAGATGTGTACTAATTATTATAAATGAGGGAAACCACTGAGCCTATGTTCCTTTGTGTCTGGCTTACTTCACTTAATATGATTTTTTCCAAGTCTTTTCAGGAAATGCATAGTATCTTTAGGACTAAAATACTGTATCAGTAGCACAGTCTTACTGTGCTACTATGTAAATAGCATGTAAATACATATATGTAAATATATAGCATTATTAAATGAATATATTCCATATTATCAGTGTTCATGCATATCAGCCTATTATCTATTTGTCTATCTATCTATATCTATCTATCTATCTATCTATCTATCTATCTATCTATCTATCTATCTATATATCTACCTATCTATCTTCTATGTATCTATCTTTTTCCATCTATTTATCTATCTTCCAGGAATCTATCTGTCTGTCTGTCTCTTGAGAGATGTTTGTATGTTAATAATTAGTACAATGGAGACTATCATAACTCAAATTTGTCCTCTCTATCCTTTTGATATTTCTCATCCCTTCAACCAGGAACGTTTCCTGACTTCACCTTGCTGGGAGACTCTGCTTAAATATAACTGTCTCAATTAGGTCATTTATTCCTTAAAGGCCATGAACTCAGACACTGTTGAATTTTCCTGGCTACATATTTAGGTTACAGGAAGTATCAGGAATAAGAAAATTGTGTCAGGTGTCAATGGCTCATTTCTGTAATTTTAGCTATTCAGGAGGCTGAGATATGAGGATCACAGTTCAAAGCCAGCCTGTGCAGGAAAGTCTTTGAGACTCTTATTTCCAATTAAACACCAAAAAGTTAGAAGTGAGCTGTGGCTCAAATAGTAGAGCACTAGCCTTGAGCAAAACTGCTCCAAGACAGCATCCAGACTGTGAATTCAAGGCCTAGGACTGACATAAATAAAGAAAAACAGGAAATTATAAACCATTTTTCCCTATGAGGCTTCATTTCTTTCATTATACATTTTATTCAATAATTTGTTATTGAATGTTTATCCTTAATATCCTTCAGAGTAGTCTTAAAATTGAAGATTGTAACAGATGCTAATCCTAGCTACTCAGGAGGCTGAGACTTGGGGATCGTAGTTCAAAACCAGCCTAGGCAGTAAGTTTATAAGACTCTTACCTCCAATTAATGAGACAAAAGTAAATGTTTTAGATCCTGTTAAAGAATATGGCTGTACCCCATGGCCTATGGTTGAGAAGCTAATTAAAAAATGTTTGAAAGAAAACCCTCAGGAAAGGCCTACATCTGCCCAGATATTCTTTTTCTTAGGTCTTTTGTATTTCTTTTTTCCATATATTTTTATTGTAATTAATAGAAGGGTTACATTATATTCGTCAGATGGAAGGTACATTACTTCACATACATTGATACCCTTTCTCATGTCTTGGTCTCCATTTCCCTCCCCCCCACCCCCACCCTCATCTTGTTTTCCCTCCTTTCCTATCCAATTTCAAATAACCAAATATGCATATATCCAATATCAGATAACAAAGTGAAATACTGTAACAATATTAGATAACCAAGGGACAGCAAAAGAGATGAGAGATAACAGTACATTAAGAACAACAATAACTCTTTATATGGCTTTTGTTTCTATATCCTAGAGGTCCTTTCATTTAGGTTCATACTGTATTCTGGCCAGATATTCTTATGAGCAAATATGTTAGCATATTGTAAAGAGCATCATATATTGTACATATATGTGGGTATACATATGTATTAGAATATTTATGTATTTATATATGTATATATAGTCTAATACATAAATGAACATATACCCACACAGAACGAATAATGTTTATAAAATAAAAGTAATATTATGGTACACAAACCAAAATTAGACAATACCCTAGAAATGTTTGTATGTCTTTCTATAATTACTATATATATATACATATACACACATATATATATATATGTGTGTGTGTGTGTGTTTCCTTATCAGTGAAATGCTTGTCCATAGTTTAGTGCATTTGTGTGTGTGTGTGTGTGTGTGTGTGTGCGTATGTGCGTGTGCATGTGCATGTGAATGTATGCGTATGTGTGTCTTGGGGTTTGAACTCAGTACCTGAACTTTTCTTTTTCCTCTCAGGGCTAGTATTCTAACACTTGAGCCACAGCTCCACTTCTGGCTTTTGAGTAGTTTATTGTTTTGTTTTGTTTTTCCAGTCCTAGGCCTTGAACTGAGGGCCTGAACATTGTCCTCAGGCTTTCTCAAGGCTAAGAGCTCTACCACTTGAGCTACTGCACCATTCTGGCTTTTTTTTCTATGTATGTGGTACCGAGGAATCGAACCCCAGTCTTCATGAATGCTCTACCACTATGCCAAACTCCTGGCCTTGAGTAATTTATTGGAGATAAGAGTGTTATAGCCTTTCCTACCGAGGTTGGCTTTAAATTGAAATTCTCCGGTCTCAGTGTCCTGAGTAGGTAAGATTACAGGGGTGAACCATTGGTGCATGGGGGGGTGTTATTTGCTCCTAAATTGCACAAGATATAGATATTTTAAGGGTATATGAATCTTTGTTGTTTATATATATTGAAAATTTCTGAGGTTGTGTGTCTTGCCTTTTAAAAATATTTCCCTAAGTGACTAGGGTTATGGATCACATGATACAGTACCTATCTAATAAGTAAGGCCTTGAGTTCAAATCCAGTATTACAAAACAAAAACAAAACTCAAGCCAGGCACACATGGCTCATGCTTGTAATTGTAGCTCCTCAAGAGGCTAAGATCTGAGGATCATGATTTGAAGCCAGCTGGAGCAAGAAAGTTGATGAGACTCTCATCTCCAATTAACCAGCAAAATGCCAGGAATGAACCTATTGCTCAAGTGGTAGAGCACCAGCCTTGATCAAAAAAGTGAATGGACAAAAAAGTGAATGGACATCTCTTAGGTTCTGAGTCATAGACTTTTCTTCAGGTTTAACTTTGAACTTGATCCTCATATGTAAGCTGCCTGAGTAGCTAAGATTACATATGTGACCTACTTGCACCCAGCTAGTTTTTCCATTAAAAAGGGTTTATTTTTATTTTCATTTTTTGCAATCCTGGGTTTTGAACTCAGGGCCTTAAATTTACTAGAGTAGATATTTTACTACTTGAGCCACATCTAAAGCACTATATATATATATATGTATATATATATATATATGAGCCTGTATATATATATATATATATATATATATATATATATATATATATTGGGGCTCCAGGCCCCTTTTATTGTTATTTTTAAGGAGTTGGGCAAAGAGCTTACAATTTCTTAAGTCAGGTAATGAGTACACTGCTTCTTGGGCAATGTCCATCCTTCCTTTGTTTCCCCCCATTTTTCTTCCCCCTTTCATTCTTACTCACAAATTACATCATTCATTTTTTTACAAAAGGCATTTCAAATACAATGACTGCATTTGCCACCAGTACAGATGCATTCTAGATAGGAAAGCTTTATTTGCTAGGCAACTTGTATCTTGAAAATTTAAACTGGCATTGTTTTCTAAAGTAAACATGCAAATATAATGAGTTACATAGATTGACAATTTTATCTGAATTAAGTACTAGTCAATAATCGAAAACCCAAGCTGGTTAGATTGTATTTTCTTTTTTCTACCCGCAAGTTACCGATAGTAGAATATTGTGCATGGCCTTTGTGCATCTCCCTGCTGAAAAGGAAAGCTGGATCATGTCAGGAACACAGTCTGGTGTTCTTATGGTCATTGATGCTAAAGACTGGACCAAGAGACATACCCTTGAAAGGATGACCGATTCCATCACTTGTTTGTATTGCAGTTGCTTCTCCAAGCAGAGGTATGGCTGTCACTTAGGGGAAAATCATAGTCCTTTGAGACAACTTAGTGGTGTGCAAAATGGTTGCTTCATCTACAGAAATGACTCCTTTTTGAGATACTTCTGAATGGCTTACCTTTTTAAGGGAATTGGGACAGGCTGTGTTAATTTTTTTTCCTGTGTCTAGATTTAGCTGAATTAAACATAAAACTAGTGAATTATTTTTTTGGGCTATCACCTCCATCATGGCTCTATCTATTCTTTTTTTCAGTGCATCTTGGTAGGGCCTCTCTGTATTCATTCTTTAAAATATGTGTGTGTGTGTGTGTGTGTGTGTGTGTGTGTGTGTGTGTGTGTGTGTGTGTGTATTAACAGCTCATTATATTGCCAGTCTCTAATCCTTTTTTAAAATCTAATTACTGCACTGGGAAACAATTTCAGAAATCCATAAGTTACAAATAGATTTTGAAAATTACTGAGCCCTTGTCACTTACCAAGATTCTAGTCAGAAAATACTCCTAAATGGCAACGTTTCAGTCATCAGATGGCACTTGTTACATTTTGGGCAGGATAATTTTCTGGAGCTGTTAACATTAGATCTTGGCTGCGTACTGGTAGCTTATGACTATAATGTACTCTGGAGACTGAGATTTGAGGATCACAGTTCAAAGCTAGTCCAAGCAGGAAAGCCTGTGAGACTCCAGTTAACAGAAAACACTGAAAAGGGAGTTGTGAGCTAGAGTTGTGGAAAGGTATTTGAGGATATTGTGGGTGATGGAATATTGTTCATGTCTTTTCTAATTATCCCTTATTGAAGGTAGACTTCTCCCTTCCCCCCTGAGTAAGACTGGGAAACCAAGTCAAGTCTTTCTTGAGAATTGCATTGCAAAATGATGGCTTTTAATCCTTGAGGAAAACTTTCCTACATCCTAAAATTGATAATAGGTTGGATAGAGTAATGATTTACACTTCAATGACAAGTTGGTGGCTCCCTCCTGTAATCCTAGCTACTCAGAAGATTGAGAGCTGTGTTACACAGTTCAAAGCTAGCCTGGGCAGGAAAGTTTATGAAACTCTTCTCTCCATTTAACTAGCAAAAAGCCAGAAGTGGAGTGTGGCCTTTTAGAGTGTCAGTCATTAGTGCAAAGGCTAAGGAACAGTGTCCTGTCTCTGTTCAAGCTCCAGTACTGACATTACTTTAAAAAAAAAAAAGAAAAGAAAAGAAAAGGAGGAGGCAGCAGAAGATGGCGGTGGTTCAGTTTGAGTCTTTCTGAGCTCTTGCCAAGATACCAGTTCTGGCAGCGTATTGGACAGTTCATGCCTCAAATCGATCCTAAGTAAGCTTTAGCGACACAGAGATCTCAGTCACAGAGGAAAAAGGCAGAAATCCGGCCCAAAGAAGACAGCGGGGACCGGTACCAGCCGCGGAGACAAAGCTGCTCTTCTGAATCTGAGCAGCAGCACTTCTTGGTGCCTCAGACCTGCTGGCTGCAGACAGAGCCACACAGAGCCTGCGCAAGCCCAGAGCCAACACCCGGCCATGCAGAGACCTGCCAGCTTCACAGGACCGGAGAATCCAGCAATTTGTGAGTACTTCCAAGGAGAAGTTTCCACCTCTGCTCGCAGAACGGCATTGAGAGGGTATCCCGTCCCCCCTCCCAAGCTGAGAGTAGCACCATCTTGACTGCTGGCAAAACCCGGCCAAAGCAATTGGAGCCTGAGAGGTGTTGCTGACAGCGCCATCAATCTATAGGGCAAAGGATTTCCCAGAGATACCTTAGCTGGAAATCTGGCCCCAGTGCTGCTGAAGTCCATCCCCTGTGTCAGGCCACAAGCCTGGTAAATAAACCCCCCCACGAATCTTTCAGCTTTGTTTTCCTAAACAAGCAATCGGATCTGAAAAACCTCAAAGCCAAATCAGAAGAGAAAAAGACTTTCTGAAGTGTTAGGATCCTGAATTTAGTAGACACACAAGTTTCCTATCCTGCCCTGCCCCCGCCCTCCCAAAAAACTAAAGAATGCCCCTTTTTGTTGTTCTTTTTCTTGGTATTTTTTTCTTTTTTTCTTCTCCTCCTTTTTTATTTGCATTTTTAGGTGTTGTTATTTTCTCTTTACCATTTTACCTACACCTTCTTTTTAATTTTAGGATTCTTTTCTTTTCTTTTTTTTTGTTTTTGTTTTTCTTTTTTGTTTTCTTTCCTTTCCCGCATCCCTCTGTCACTTTGGTTGTTCCTGGAAACATAGTGACAGCTCGGGGTAGAGTCTGAATGCAAATGATATCTATATTGATACAGTCACCTGCTTTTTAATCTCCTGTTCTTAACCCTAGTATTTCTTAGGTAAGACCGCATAATAGTGAGGAATCTCCCCCCCCGCCTTTTTCTTTTTCTTTTCTTTTTTTTTTTTTTTGGTTTTATCTTGGGGGGATTGTTGTTTTTGATTTTTTTGTTTTTGGATTTTGTTATTCTGCTTTTCGTTCCCTATTGTTTTTTTGTTTTTTTTTGTTGTTGTTTTTGTCTTACTTTGCTTCTTTTTTTCTTTCTTTCTCTTAAAATTTTTTCATCACTGAAATCTCCTATATCTACCTCCCTCTTTTCTCGATATATTCTTCTTATTACCCTTCTTACTTTCATAAGTTTTATCTACTCCTTACCAAATTTTGTACTCAAATACTCTACCCGCTTATCAACTTAGGTCAGTTATCCTTATGTTATATCTTTTTCTACATTACTATAATAATCTTACACTCCTACGTTATTCTTTTCATACCTCCCCTGTTGTCTCTCATACTATTTTTCTATCTTTGGTCCTCTGTTCATCCTTCAACTCTTATAATGCATGGATCTACATTTGATGGTTGTTGAACAATACTGTATATCTAGGTATTCAATTATACTCTAGGGCCAGAGAGACTTAAATACAATAGAGATTGGATTGAGAGGCATATTTTTTTGGTCATAAATCACTTATAAGTGGTTGTACTAGATTGCTCTGTAAGTGCACAAAAGGAAAGAGAGAGTAATAATACCAATCAAAAATTGTGAACATCTAGTGTCAGCCAGCTAAAGAGGTCTATGTTGGTTATATCTGAAAAATTATAATTGTGTTTAGTATTAATCTTGCTCCCATTTTCAAATGGGAAGAACAAGAAACTCAAGAAAAATGTCAAATCAAGGAATAACAGACACCACCCAATATAAACAGAAAATGGAACAGTCACTGGCAAACCTAGAGGAGAGTCTTCCAAGTGCTATACAAATGCAATTGATAAACATCATGAATGAAAAGTGTGAACACACAAAGAAAGAGATAAGGGAAGAAGCCATAGCTAAATAAGAGGAAATCATAAACAATGTGATATGTGAAAAAGGAGAGGCCATAAAGGAGGCCATAATAAAGGTTTTTGAAAGGAAAATGGATGAATTCATAGAATCCACAAACAAAAAGGTGACCGAACTCCAGTAAATGTCCAAACAAAATAAAGCTACTGAGCTAACCACTCAAATGGAAATCAAGGAGTTAAATCCATACATGATCTAAAAGAAGAGATGCAAGGCATGAAAAATGAGCAATTAGAAGCAAGGGAGATGAAAAATAAGTTGATAGCTTTGATAGCAGGTTAGACAATGCAGAGGAGAGAATTTCCAGGGCTGAAGATAATTTAGTTATTATAGAGAAAGAACAGAAAATGAGTCAATCCAAATCTAGGAAAAATGAGAGAGTGCTTCAGGAGGTCCAAGATACAATTAGGAAGCCTAATTTAAGGCTAATTGGTATTAAGGAGGGCGTGGAGAAAGAGGTCAATGGTATTGGAAATATACTTCAGGGAATCATCTCAGAGAATTTCCCAAATATCCGGAAGGGCAGGCCCATTCAGATACAAGAAGCTTTTAGAACCCCAAACAGACCTGACCAGAAAAGAACATCCCACCCCCCATCGTAATCTGAACTGGATCAATAGAAACCAAAAAAAGGATCCTAAAGGCAGCCAGGGAAAAGGGTTCAGTAACCTATAAAGGAAAACCAATCAGAATAACCCCAGGTTTCTCAGCAGAGACCATGCAAGCAAGAAGAGATTGGAAGCATATATGTCATGCCCTTAAGTCAAATAAGTATCAACCAAGAATACTGTACCCAGCTAAGCTCTCATTCATAACTGAGGGAACAATAAATGTATTCCATTCCAGGGAAAAGCTGCAACATTATGTAGCAACCAAACCAACATTACAGAAAATCCTCAAAGATGTTCTACTCATAGAAAACCAACACAAATGTAATACAGAGAAAGGAATGGCACCTAAACATCATACCATCTAAGTGCCACAGGAACTCTCAAGACACTGGTCCTAATGAAAGCTTTTAAAAATGGTAGGAACTAATAAATATTTCTCAATCCTAACTTTCAATATCAATGGACTTAACTCTCCAATTAAATGGCATAGAGTGTCTAGTTGGATCAAAAAACAAGATCCATCGTTCTGCTGTCTTCAAGAGGCACATCTTGCCCCAAAACACAATCATCTTTTGAAAGTGAGAGGTTGGAACAAAGTTTATCAAGCCAACGGCCCCCATAAACAGGCTGGAGTTGCCATCCTCATATCAGATAAAGTAGACTTCAAACTAAAATTAGTGAGAAAAGGCAAAGAAGGTTACTACATACTAATAAAGAGATCCCTCCTCCAGGAGGAAATAACCATCCTAAATATCTACACACCTAATCCAGAGCACCGAACTTCATCAAGCAAACTTTACATTCTTTGAAACCATAAATAGATCAAAATACAGTGATTGTTGGTGACTAATACACCACTCTCACCTATGGACAGATGAACAAGGGAAAAACTCAACAGAGAAACCCTAGAATTGAACAACTGTATAGACCAACTAGATCTAACAGATATCTGCAGATTATTTCACCCAGCAACAACACAATATACGTTTTTTTTTTCAGCAGCACATGGAAAATTTTTCAAAATAGACCACATTTTAGGCCATAAAACAAACCTGGGAAGATTCAAAAACACTGAAATCATTCCCTGCACTCTCTCGGACCACAAGGGCATCAAATTGGAACAGAACACACATCTCCACCAACGAAAACCCTGTAACTCATGGAGATTGAACAACACACTGTTGAATCAACAATGGGTCATTGAGGAGATCAGAACAGAAATCCAACAGTTTATGAAATTTAACAAAAAGGAGCATACAAAATACCAGCTCCTTTGGGACACAGCAAAGACAGTATTCACAGGAAAATTTGTAGCTCTGAGTGCCTACAATATCAAAATGGAAAAATCACAAACGAACAATTTAACGTGTCACCAACCTTAATCCCAGTAGAAGGAAGCAAACTATTAAAATTAAAGCAGAATTAAATGAATTGGGAGTCCAAAAAAAACTATAGAAAAAATCAACAAAACAAGGAGTTGGTTCTTTGAAAAAATTAACAAAATTGACAGGCCCTTAGCAAATCTTATCAAAAAAAGAAGGGAGCATATCAAAATAAACAAAATCACAGATGAGAATGGTAATACCACGACAGAAATTACCAAAATCCAGAGGATCATGAGGGAATATTTTATGCCAACAAATTTGAGAATCTAGAAAAAATGGATGAATTTCTAGCCAATATTAACATACCCACCCTGAGCCAAGAAGACCTAAACCAACTAAACAGGCCTATTTCAAGCACTGAAATAGAAATGGCAATTAGAGAACTTCCACCTAAGAAAAGCCCAGGGCCAGATGGATTCACAGCTGAATTCTATAAAGTCTTCAAAACAGAGCTCACACCAATACTCCTCAAGCTCTTCCACGAAATTGAAAACGAAGGCTCTTTGCCAAACTCATTCTACGAAGCCTGTATAACACTCATCCCCAAACCAGACAGAGATTCATCAAAGAAAGAGAACTATAGACCCATTTCCTTGATAAATATTGATGCAAAAATTCTCAACAAAATCCTGGCCAACCTTCTACAACAACTCATCAAAAAAAATTTTCACTATGATCAAACAGGATTCATCACAGGGAGGCAAAGCTGGTTCAACACACACAAATCAATTAATATAATTCAACACATCAACAGGAGCAAGGACAAAAATCACATGATTGTCTCAATAGATGCAGAAAAGGCACTTGACAAGATCCAACACCCCTTTATGCTAAAAGATCTGGAGAAACTAGGAATCCATGGAACATTCCTCAGTATAATAAAGGCAGTGTATGACAAACCCACAGCTAGTATTATACTTAATGGCAAAAAGCTAAAACCATTCCCTCTAAATTCAGGAATGAGACAAGGATGCCCATTCTCTCCACTCCTCTTTAACATAGTATTAGAATTCCTAGGCAGAGCAATAAGACAAGAAGCAAGCTTAAAGGGATCCAAATAGGGAAAGAGGAAGTGAAACTCTCCCTCTTTGCAGATGACATGATTCTGTATTTAATGAACCTTCTAGACTTCACTCCCAAGCTCCTTGAGCTGATACAAAACTTTGAAAAGGTAGCAGGATATAAAATTAACCCTCAAAAAATCAACTGCCTTCCTCTATGCCAACAGTGAAAGGAACGAGGCAATAATCAGGAAAGCAACTCCTTTTGCAATAGCCTCAAAGAAAATAAAGTACCTAGGAATTAGCTTAACTAAGAATGTAAAGGACCTTTTTGATGAAAACTTTAAAACACTAAAAAAAAAGGAAATTAAAGCAGAACCAAGGAAATGGAAAAACCTCCCATGCTCTTGGATTGGAAGAATCAACATTGTGAAAATGACAATCTTGCCAAGGGCTACCTATGAATTCAACGCAATACCCATCAGTACCCCAATATCATTCTTTAAAGAAATAGAAGTGGCAATCCAAAATTTCATATGGAATAATAAAAGACCCTGTATAGCAAAAACACTTCTCAGCAGAAAGAACAGCGCAGGAGGAATTTCAATACCAAATTTTAGACTCTATTACAGAGCTATAATAATCAAAACAGCGTGGTAATGGAACAAGAACAGGCTTAAAGTCCAATGGAATAGAACCGAGGACCCAGATTTTAAACCACAGAACTGTGGCCATCTAATCTTTGGCAAGGGAGCCAAAAAATAGAATGGAAAAAGACAGCCTCTTCAACAAGTGGTGCTGGCATAACGCGTTAAGCACCTGCAGAAAACTAACATTGGATCCTTCTTTGTCACCCTGCACTAGAATTAACTCCAAATGGATCAAAGACCTGGAGGTAAAAGCTGACACACTGAAAATTTTACAAGAAGGAATAGGAGACACTCTAGGCCTCCTTGGAACAGGTCGAAACTTTCTTCATAAGGACCAAGAAACACAACAAATCAGAAAAAGACTGGATAAGTGGGACTGCATTAAACTGCAGAGCTTCTGTATGGCAAAGGACATAGCTAGTAAATTAATTAGGAAGCCTACATATCTCAAATATATCAACAGCTCAAAAAATTGAATCACGCCAAAACTAATCTCCAAAGAAACAACCATCCCATCAAAAGATGGGCCAAAGACTTAAAGAGAGTCTTCTCTGAAGAAGAAACCGAAATGGCCTATAGACACATGAAGAAATGCTCAACATCTCTGGCCATAAAAGAAATGCAAATCAAAACAATGTTTAGATTCCAACTCACTCCAGTTAGAAAGGCCAGGATCAAGAAAACTAATAACAACAGATGCTTAAGGGGATGTGGCCAGGAGGGACCACTACTACACTGCTGGTGGGAGTGCAAACTCATTCAAGCACTATGCACAGCAGTATGGCAGTTCCTCAAAAGACTAAACATAGAGCTCCTCTATGACCCAGCAATTCCACTACTTGGCATTTACCCAACCATCCAGAAAGTATGGCATACTAAATCTACTAGCACAACAATGTTCATTGCAGCACTATTTACCATAACAAAGATATGGAACCAAACCAGATGTCCCTCAGTTGATGAGTGGATCAACAAGATGTGGTATTTATACACAATGGAATTCTATGCTGCTGTCAGAAAGAACGACATCTCCCCATTTGTAAGGAAATGGAAAGACTTAGAAAAAAATCATATTAAGTGAAGTAAGCCAGACTCAAAGGAACATAGGCTCAATGCTTTCCCTCATTTGCAATAATCAGTAGAAACCTTGGACTCTTCTAGCAGAAATTTGCAATAGAGCAAAACCTAGATACATAAGGTCATACAGTATGATGCTAAATGAAAGGTCCTCTAGGATATAGAAACAAAAGTCATATAATGAATGATTGTTGTCCTTAATGTACTATGTTATCTCTCATCTCTTTTGCTGTCCCTTAGTTATCTCATGTTGTTACAGTATTTAACTTTGTTATCTGATATATGCATATTTGGTTATTTGAAATTGGATAGGAATGGGTGGGAAAACAAGATGAATGTGGAGGTGGGGGGGAGGGAAATGGGGACCAAGACATAAGAAATGGTATCAATTCATGTGAAGTAATGCACCTTCCATCTGGCTAATATAATGTATCCCTTCTATTAATTACAATAAAAATATATGAAAAAAACTGTAAGTGGAAGGGTGGCTCAAGTCACAAGACCCCAACTCCAAGCCTCAGTATGAGCACAAAATAAATTAATTAATAAAATAAATGATGATATTATAATAATAACTAAAAGAAAAGAAAATGTTCCAGGACTCAAGTCTGCAAACGACGTGCTATTTGGAATCCTGAGTTGTACGTGAAATCTCAGGCTGTTCCCCATCTGTTTTCCCAGTCCAGAATGACACTGGACTGTGGAGAACATGAATCATTACATTGCCATGGGAGAAACAGAGGAAAACGCTGCTTATTTTCTGTACACCCAGAACACAAACAGGAACAGAAGCGCAGCCACGCCATGCTCCAGGAGGTTTATGTAGACACCCGGACTCTCACCTCGGAGCCACGGTGAGGGTGAGGCCTGTTTATTGTGGCTGGGAGATATTTAAAATTCCAAAGAATGATTGGTTTCTTATTATCAGCTATTTACAACTAATTTGAGCACGAGTTGTTGTTTTAAATAATATGAGCCCAAAGGCACATGGCAAAAAAAAGAAAAAACAAAAAGATTTACAGACTAATTGACAATGGTTCACACCTATAATCTTAACTACTCAAGGGGCTGAAATCTGAGGATCTTGATTCCAAACCAGCCTGGACAAGTGGAGATGATACTCATCTCTGCTGAACTAACCAAAAAAGCCAGGAGCTGTTACTCAAGTGGTAGAGCACCGAGCCTAGCTAGGGAGATCTAGAATGTCTTAGTCACACAAATGTTCTCTTTAAACTATTTTTATTTCTTTCTTTTTAGCAAGCAGAAAAATTTTCTTTTGGTGAGAACTGCTAATGGTAACTTAGCAATTTTTGAAGATAAAGCTGTTAAGGTAAATGTCAAAATTCCTTACAATTTTTTAAAATTTTAAACATTGATTTCATGTGTCTTAGGTAACTTCTGTGTAACTATCAACTCCCTGACAAGTGATGAGGATCAGACATTATGCTTTTCCATGTTTCTATTGCTTAGTTATATTTCAAGCATAGTAAATAATTGGAAAAAACTACTTACCAATGTATGTTATAAGGATGAGCTGATATAACATGATAACTGAAGTTTAATTTATAATGTTAGATATGGAAATATTGCAATTTATATGAGACAGGCAGGTAATTTCTTATAAATATACCTTATAAATATTCCTTAAGTTTGTAATCAGAGCACATGCTCATTGTGAAGGTGGCTGTGGGTTCAATTCCTAGAAAAACACACAAACACATACACTTACACAGGACAAAAACTATAACATGCCATGAACTTTTTCTTTAATATTGAAGAACTCATCTAACATTCTGTTTTCTTTCCTGTTTAGTCACTGAAGTGTTTATTCCTCTGTCCATTCATTCAGCCATGGTTCCATTTTTACCGATATACATATATATATATATGTTTACTGATATATATATATGTATATATATGGCTGTTTTTCTTTTTGTACTTTTCCTTGGACTTGAACTCAGAGTCTGGGTGCTGTCCCTGAGTTTTGTTTTTTCTTTTCCTCAAGGCTAGCACTCTGCCACTTGAGCTACTTGTAGCTTTTGATGATTAATTGGAGATAAGAGTTTCATGGACTTTTCTGCTTGGGCTGGCTTCAAACAATTCTCAGATCTCACCCCCCTGAGTAGCTGGGGTTATAAGCATCAGCCACTGACACCAAACTCCCATTCCTAGCTTTTGATGGATACCAAAAATCTGATGAGACCCAGAAGTAGAGTCTAACCATTAGGTTATTTTTTTTCAGTCCTGGGCTTGAGCTCAGGGCCTGAGCACTGTCCTTAGACTTTCTCAAGGCTAGAGCTCTACCACCTGAGCCTCAGCACCATTTCCAGCTTTTTTCTATGTATGTGGTACGGAGGAATCAAACTGGGTCTTCATGATGCTAGGCAAGCACTCTACTACTAGGCAAAATTCCCTGCCACATTTGGTTATTTTTGTACAATTGTTTTGCATGAAGTGACAGGATTAATTATAAGGATTATATTTTGAATATTTCTTTCATTGAATCCTGCTTTCACAGACACTTCTAACAGCATGTTGAATTGGTAACATCTCTAATCACTTAAAATCGAAAGTGGTGGTAGAAGGCTCAAAACAGATAGTATTTGACTGTGCTTGCACTGATACCTCAGTTGCTGACTGTGTTTTGTCTTTGTTGTAGAAGTGTAAAGGAGCAGCTCCCTTAAAAACCCTGAGCCTGGGAGATACCAACACTCCACTCACGTGCTTGAGTGAATCCACGAATTCCTCTGAGAAGCGTGTAATGCGGGGAGGATGTGACATAAAGGTTTTCTCATTCTCCAATGACTTTTCCATTCAGAAGCTCATCGAGACAAGGACAAACCAGCTGTGAGTCATTATCCTTCTGAGCAACTCCATGCTTATTTGTCAGTGGATGGTTCTATTGGAAGGATCATATGAGGGGGTTAGAATTGGACATGTCCCTTTATAGATACAATGCATCTTGACCAGTTGAAGTCTCCATGATTTTGCTCCCTCTTGCCTACCAATGACATCAAGTTTCCTAGTTCCATTTCCACATGTGTACACTGGGTCTGTGACTGTATTTACCTCCCCTTCCTTTCTCCATTCATTAAACTCCACCCCTGCCATCAAGACATGTTTCCACTACCTTTCCTAAATTGGCTTTTCTTTGTTTGATGGAATCTCACTCCTCCATACACTGAATAAAGTCAGCTTGCTTATCTATGCATATGATCCTCTATGGTTTAAATATATGTCTGTGTTTTTTTACCCCTGATCTCTTTAGCTCACTTGAGCCGCAACTCCACTCCCATTTTTTTAAGTAAACTGGGTCTCACAGGCTTTGTTGCCTGGACTGGCTTTGAACTGTGATCCTCAGATTTCAGCTTCCTGAGTAGCTAGAGTTACAGTTATGAGCCACCAGTACTCAGTGAAAGTATGAGAACCTTTCAAAAGAGAAGCCTATAATTATTTTATTTCATAGAGAATTTTGTGGGATGATAGGTGTCAATAATCCTTTTACAATTCTAAAAATGGCTTACAATATAGTGGGGTTTTTTCCTGGTCTTGGGCTTGAACTCAGGGCCTGATTGCTGACCCTGAGCCTGTTTGTATTGTAGGCTAACACTTTACTGCTTGTTTTGTTTTGTTTTGTTTTGTTTTTTGCCAGTCCTGGGCTTGAGCTCAGGGCCTGAGCACTGTCCTTGGGTTTTCTCAAGGCTAGAGCTCTACCACTTGAGCCTCAGCACCACGTCCGGCTTTTTTCTATGTATGTGGTACTGAGGAATCGAACCCGGGTCTTCATGCATGCTAGGCAAGCACTTTAACCACTAGGCCAAACTCCCGGCCCACACTTTACCGCTTGATCCACAACACTGATTCTGGTTTCTCAGAGTGCTTTATTGGAAATAAGAGTCTCACAGACATTTCTGCCTAGCCTAGAACCACGATTTTCAGTTCTCAGCCTTCTGAGTAGCTAGGATTACAGGTGTGAGCCACTAACATGCAGATCTGACAGATTCTTTCTCTTTCTTTTTTTTCATTCTTTTTTTCTTTCTTTCCTTTTTTTGTGGGTCATGGGACTTGAACTCGGTCTGGGTGCTGAGATTTTCAGCTCAAGGCCACTCCCCTACCCTTGAGCCAAGCCCCACTTTCCATTTTCTAGAGATTAACTAGAGATAAGAGTCTCAGGTCCTTTTGCACCCGGGCTAGCTTTGAATCTTGATCCTCAGATCTTGAGAGTTTAAAATGCTTGTTATTATTTTTTTTCAGATGATATGGCAACCACTGTACTTTATATTTGGATGATGCAAAATCATGACTTGACTGACTTATATTCATGCAAAGATATCCTATGCAATTTATTTTTTTTCTGAGTCTAGATGTAAATGGTACTCTTAGTTTTCCCAACATTCATGACCAAATTTTATTATGCTATCTAAAACTTACATATATAATGGTATTTCATCTAGAAGTTAAATATAGCATACCATTGTATAAGGAATCAGTTAAAAATCTGGACACTGGTGGTTAATGCTTGTAATCCTATCTACCCAGTAGTCCAAGATCTGGAGATCACAGCTCGAGCCAGCTCAGCCAGACAAACCTGAGAGACACTTATCTACAACTAACTAGCAAAAACCAGGAAGTGGAGATGTGGCTTAAATGGTAGAGTAGTATCCATTAAAAACAAAAAAGTCAGAATTGGAGATCATTAGGCCTTGATTCAAGACTCAGCACTAGCACAAGGAAACAAAACCAGATAAAATCTAGGCATTGTGAATCACACCTGCAATGCTAACTAGTTGGGAAACTGAGATAGGGAAGATTGTGGTTTGAGGCCAGCCTGGACAAAACAACTAGTGAGACTCCCCTTTCAACTGAGGCTAACATTGGAAAGATCATGGTTCCAGGGAAGCTCTAGCAAAATAGTTTGAAAGACTCCATCTCAACAGGAAAGGCCAGGTATGGAGACGTGCTCCTGTCATCTCAGCTACAGCAGGAAACATAAGTAGGATTTAGATATAGGTATGGGCAGAGAGAGACCCTGTCTAATTCTGCAAAGATCTAGAGGTATGACTCCATGGTAGAGCTGTCTTATAACACTAGGTAAAAAGAAATTAAATAATTAAAATTAAAACTCCACCCAAACAAACATTCGCTTTAATCTTTATTAATATCATCAAGAGGAACCAACATTGAGTAGCCCAAGGTAAGTAAATAACAGTTATATATATTCAATTTACACTGGTTTGAATGGGAAACAAGTGCAAAACGTAGTTCATGTTTTCAATCAGTGCCAGTGTTTTACATGTATAAGAACTAGTGTAAGGTTCTGTTTTATGTGCTTCAGGTGTATGTGTATGTGCATGCATCAGTACTGGGTCTTGAGCTCTGGGCCCTGCACTCTCTTCTAGCTTTTTCTTTCAAAGTTAGTACTGTACTACTTGAGCCACTTAGGCTTTTTATTGGTTAATTGGAGATGTAAATTTCACAAATTTGTCTGCCCAGGCTAGCTTTGAACTGAGACCCTCAGATTTCATCCTCCTGAATAGCTAAAATTACAGGTGTGAGGTACCAGAGTCTGACTTTTGTATGCAATATCAACATTCTTTCTCCTCTCCAGGTTATCCTATGCAGCTTTCAGTGATTCAAACATTATCGTGGTTGCCGTGGATACTACGCTCTATGTTGCAAAGAAAAACAGCCCTGTTGTGGAAGTGTAGGACAAGAAAACAGAAAAACTCTGTGAACTAATAGACTGCATACAGTTTTTAAAGTAAATTTCTCATTCATTTTATATGTGTAAGAGATGTCTTTACAAGTCAAGTTGCATCGAAGGAAGACCTGTGGCTTGCTGCTCTTGTGGCTTACTGTTCTTCTTTTTTTTCAACAAAATGTAAGAACAGAGTTATTCATATTAGCCAGCACCATCTTTTGGCATCATGCAAATTTTATTTTGGGAAAATAAAAGAATCAGAGTGTGATACACTTGATTTCTTCATTATACGACATAAATATTCTCCAATGAATAAGTAATCGCTGTTACAAATGGACACTGAATTGTGTATGGTACATTTAGTTATTTCATAGTATTAACCGTTAATACATGAGCCAGTGCTGCTGATGGCTCATGCCTATAATTCTAGCAACTCAGGAGGCTGAGAGCTGAAGGTAAAGTTTCAAAGCCAGCCAAAGTAAAAAAGTCTGTGAGATTCTTATCTCCAATTAATCAGTTAAAAAGCCAGACAAGGAGCTGTAGTTCAAGTGGTAGAATACCAATCTGAGACAAAAAAGTTATGAGGCCTTGAATTCCAGCTCCAGTACTAACACACAATTTTTTAAAGATATTATTTAAAGAACATAGGAAGCTGTATGTAAGTTGTCTAGAACTTGAGATTTTGGTAATTACAGTGGGTGGTTAGGACTTGGAATCAGTACCCCTGCATATTAATGCATGACTTATGTTCTGTGTTGGTAATTTCAGATGTTAATACACGTGAATATGTTTTAGGTACTTATTCTAATCTTGTTGATGTTGATCATTAATACATGCTCTCTTTATGATTCTAGGGAAGTCATGGTAAAAATAAGCAAGGAATCAGAGTACAAGCTATGTTATGCCGGGAGAGTGAGAGCACTCTGCCTTCAGAAGAACACGGCCCTCTGGGTAGGGACTGGAGGAGGCCATACTTTACTTTTGATCTTTCCACTCGGCAAATTATAAGGATAATCAACAACTTCTGTGATCTGATTAGAGTCATGGTGACAGCACAGTTAGGCAAGTTTCTTTCCTTTACATTGTTTCTATATCTTCTAAAATGGTAAAATATGTATTATTTCTTTTTTAAAAATCTTAAAGTTTCCATCTACACTGTTATTTGTAGTGTCTTGTAAGTTTCCATAAGAAGACATAGTACATGGATATTTAAAAATATATTAAAATATTTTAAACATATAGATGCCCCTCCATCTCATGAGAGAAGCAAATGACTATAGCTGAGCTGTAGTCATGTCACAAGCATGGAAAAAACAAATCAACAAATGCAAAGAAACTTCCTGGTCAGCAAGTACTGACTCATTAGCGAGCTGCCAGGTGCCACCTTATAATCTTACTTCCTCAGGAGGCTGAAAACAATGGTCTCCAACATCTCCCCATTTTTATTTTAGAAAAGAAAGAAAGGAAAAAAAGAAGACCTAGGATATGTGGGGCTACCATCATATCAGATCGACTGTGCCTGTCTTAGGTGTCTCCAAGCTCATTAGTCTTCTTACCCGTCATGGGATCACCAAGTACTCTTTACTTGGCTCCTGTCTTAGGTTGATAGGCTAACAACTGGGACTTACTCGTCTCTGACTACCAGCCGTCCATTTAAGCAAGCCAGACCTGAGGGGAGGCACCTGTTTCCATGGCAGCAAACACCTGTCGTATTAGCATTCACTGTCTACGTTGTCTTTGCATTATTTTACACAAGCAGTATAGACATATTACAATTTTAACACATAAAAAAACAAACCCAAGCCAATCAATCCTACCCACCTTTGACCAAATCCCAAAACAGTCTGAAATAAACATGACCAATCACCCAAGGTTGGAATATCAACATGTGTCCAATTATTTGTGTACATAGAGAGGCAGTCAAGTTATCAACATGAGCATTCTATGTTATGTCCAAGTTCAAACTCCTGGAATAGGCAGCTACACAAGAGGTGCTCATCACCTGCTCCAGAATATTCAATTGTTCTTGTGATGAATCAACTCGTTGATTAAGCATAACAATTCCAGTCCTCAGTTGGATTTCGATAAAAGATGACTGAGCCACAAAATTAGCTCTTGAGGATCCTTGACATCCAGTTCAGGAGGGTGGCCAAGATTGTTCAGGTTCCCAGCAGCATGGTCCTCAGCAATGTTGATAGGGTTGTATATCATTGGCCTGTGGATTCATTCCAGGAACTGTACTCATGGTAAGTAGAAGAGCCTTCATCTTGACCGACATGCTTCTGAGGAGCCTCCACCATCTGACGTATCAGTCTCTCCGGCACCCAAATGGGACTGTCTGCATCCTGTGGAAAAACACAAACACTTCCTTGCCCCCAAATGAGAACAGGGTCTGGTCCTTTCCAGTTTCCAGAAAAACTATCTTTCCACAATACTAAAGGTTTACGACTTCTAGAAGGATTAAAATGTCTATCTCCTGCAGAACATAGCAATTTGAATTTTTTGTGGCTTAATACATGTATCCATAATTTGATACCCCAAATAAAGAATGAAAAACCTGATTGTACCTTTTCCTCAGCTATACGAAGTCCATGACTCTTTAACATATCCAACATCAAGCCAAATAGTTGTAAATGTAAATTTAAATTTGGGTGTGCTAATAAGACGTCATTCATATAATGTATTACTGTTATGTCAGGATAGCTTTCTCTAAGGGGATTAATGGCCACATCAACATATACCTAACAAATTGTGGGGTTGTTAGCCATACCTGAGGTAGGCCTCAAATACTGGAAAACTCCACCCATCCCCCATTTCTAACACTTCTACTCTTTTAGCTAACTTGGGGACAGATCTGAGGAGGCTCGCTGTTGGCTCCTCCCACTGAGGCACAGACTGCTGAACTATGGGCCGGTGGCCCCCTGTCTTGCAATTCCAACCCCAGCACAGGCTTTCTAAATAGCTACCACTTAATTCTTCCTCTTCCTGTTTACTCGATTCTCTCTCATCTATCTCTCTGAGCGTCTCTGCGCTTCTTTCCACCTGTTGTTTAACTCTTTGTTTGGACGAAAGCAAGCACTCCCGGATAAGATGCCACATAGGAAATGTTCCTCGTGGGAGGTCTCCCTGTCTTAGCGCTTTTTCTAAATCTAACTTATGTAAATTCCACTGTGGTACATTAAGAAGTCCTTCATTCAAAGCCCAGTGACTTACTTTCGCTATCTATCCACATAAGCCTTAACCGTGGATTCTTTTACAACAGTACCGTTAACTTTAAGTAAATCTCTTATGACTCTAATCATCTAGTCCTTGGAGACTTCTGAGCCCAATATTCACATTTAACAACTGCACAAACCTTTGCTTTGACTACAACATCTGGTTTTTGGAATCTCCTGAACCCACTATTCCCGGTTCTTTACTGAACCCCTTATTACCTCACCCTTTCCACCCTGGCCAGAGACTTCTGCGAGGTTCCTCAATTTCCCCACCATGCCGAAGTGACCTGTGCTTTGGAGGTGGACTGGGAATGACTATTGCCTCACCCCCACGAGTTTCCTTAGTTTCCCCACCGTGCTGAAGTGTGCTTCGGACGGGGACTGGGAATGATTATTGCCTCACTCTCCGCGAGGCTCCCCAGTACTTACCCACCGTGCTGAAAAAATGGTCCCCGTATGGGCCACCACTTGTGGCTGCCCGCAGCAACGACACATCACTTCGGAGGCTTACTGGGAATGATCACAGACTCAAATCGCTGCAAACAGAGGTCGTTTCTCTCTTCTTTCTTCTTTGCCTCTCTCCTGTCTCCTCTCCCTTCTCCATCTTTTCTCCCTTCTCCATCTTTTCTCCCTTCTCCGTCTTGCCTCCCTTCTCCGTCTTATCTCCCTTCTCCGTCTTCCCTGCAAACCCCACACTATTTATATCCTCAAGCAGCCAATCACAGTAAAGGTCATCGGCAAAGCAGCAGGTGCCATCTTATAATCTTACTTCCTCAGGAGGCTGAAAACAATGGTCTCCAACAGAAGAGAATAGTAAGGAACCAATATTTCTCTTGCTCCCTGGCTACCTTTTCTTTGTGGATGATAACCTGGCACAGGAGGCAGAATTAGATGCTCTGAGTGATTGTGAGCTGTTGAGATGTTGTAGTGGATCCCAGCAGGCTCTCCTCCAAGTCTGTTTCCAACAATCTAGGTACATCTTTAAATTGAACATCATTATATGTTCAGACCCTAAAGGGTTTGGTTGCTTATAATTGGAATTATGGAGATATTTAAATGGATAATGATTTTTTTTCCTGTAATTGTTTATTTGTCAAACATCCAAGTATTTCTTCATCTATGAATACATGCTAAAAATGATCTTTTTAAAAAATGTAATTAATAGAAGGGTTACATTATATTCACCAGATAGAAGGTGCATTACTTCACAAATGTTGCTACCCTTTCTCATGTTTTTGTCCCAATTTCCCTCCCCTCATCTTATTTTCCCTCCTCCCTATCCTTTTTCAAATAAACAAATAAACATGCATGCAATAGATCAGATAACAAGGTAAGATACTGAAACAATATGAGATAACCAAAGGACAAAAGAAGAGATGAGAAATAACAGTACATTAATAACAACTTTTTTGTTGGTGGTTTTGAGGCTTAAACTCAGAGCACTGGGCACTGTCCCTGAGTCTTTTTTTGCTCAGGGCTACTGCTTTCCCATTTTGAGCCACAGAGCCACTTCTGGTTTTCTGATGGTTAGTTGGAGATAAGAGTCTTATTTTTATCTAAAACAAACAGAAAACCAGACAATTTGGCTAACCTTGCATGGTGAGTTGCTTTAGCAGTGTAGATTAGACAGTAGTGAAATACCAGAAAAAGAGCAACAGTAATTCACAATTCTCACAAGAGATAGAATGTTGTGTGAGGTATCCAGATCATCAGGATAGCAGAAGCACTGCCTCCTATAAGCTTTCTGTTTTATGAAGTCCCCTTGAGGTATGCATCTTGCTTACCTGGCACTCTGCTCCTTTGTCTTTGGCATGGCTATGAAGTATGGGGATTCTCTATCGTCAAGATCACGTAGACAACCTGATCCGTATTTTGGCCATGTCTCTCACCTGCTATTTCCTCTGCTCCTTCCTATTCATTGGACATTCCAGCACAGGGGTTCTGTGAGTAGCAAGAGGGCCCTAGGGAAGCTCCATTCTCTAGCCTTCCCTTGTAAGGTTGAACAGAACTGCACCTGAACAAACTGATGACTGACAAGGAGAATCTGATGAAGCAATGGTTTTAGCTCTCGAAGGCTGCTGTATGGGAGGAATCCTATAATTAGGTTAGAGGAGTCAGCTGTGGGACATTGATGCCTTGACCACCATGTGTGGCAGATAGCCCACTAATGTGTAACCACTGAGATCCTTCATAAACCCTCCAACCTTCCCTACCCCGCTACCTTGCAAGGTGGGCTCTGACCAGACTCCTTCTTCTTCTTAATTTTCTTTTTTGTTTGCCTTATTTAAAAAAATTATTCTTGCACAGTGGGAATTGAACCCAGGGCACTGCACTTGCTAGATAAGCACTCTACCACTTGACCTATGGCCAATACTCCAAGGTATTTCTTTAATAACTTACATATTTCTGTATGGCATGTGTTTCTTTGGCATTTGTTCCTGTGAACAATTAATGACATCTATGAATGCCAAAAGTTTGAGTGTAATTCTCCAAACAACTTGAAGCTTAAAAATCTGCATGTGCTACAGATTCAAATCATTATTATCCTTGTTGTTGTTTGTGCCAGTACTAGGACTTGAAATCAGGGCCTTGGGTCTATCCCTTAACTTTTTCACTACATATTGGTGTTCTACCATTGAGACACACCTCCAATTCTGACATTTTTACAGACATGTCTACTGAGACTGACTTAAACTCTGGAACTTTAGATCTCAGGCTCCTGAATAGCTAGGATTACAGGCATGAGTCAAAGATGCCTGGCTTTGAAATGTATTTTTTTCTTCCAAGAAGAATCCTGACTATATAGGGAGGGCTAAAACAATTTCATCTTCCATGTCTCTAATGACAGTGTTCTTGTGAGCTTCCACAGACACTTGTGGAATTCTTTTTCCAAATTTCCTGTTCTAAATTCCATGTTCATCTGTAATCGCAGGGAACTTCCTTCTGTCAAAATGACAGTTGCAAGCCCAGTACCAGTGGCTCATATCTGGAATCCTAGCTACTTCTGAGGGTGAGATGAGATCTGAGGAATATGGTTCAAAGACAGCCTCTGCAGGAAGGTCTGTGAGACTCTTTATAGCCAATTAACCAGCAGAAAGCCAGAAGTTGGAGCTGTGGCTCCAGTGATACAATACCAGCACTAAGGAAAAAGCTGAGGAACAGCACTTAGGCCCAGAGTTCAAGCCTCACTACCCAGACCAAAAAATATGAACAAAACTAAAGTGTGAAATAAGGGAGACCGATAGAGGGGTGACTGATCAATCTGTATTGTTCTCATAACCTGACTTACTGATGACTGATAAGGAGAATCTGAGGAAGAAATGGTTTTCACTCTTGAAGGCTGCTGTATGGAAGGAGTCCTGTGATTAGGCTATAGGAGTCAGATGTGGGACATTCATGCACCGACAGCAATGTGTAGCAGGTAGTGTGTAACCACTGAGATCCTTCATAGACCCCCCAAACTTCCTTACCCCACCACCCTGCAAGATGGGCTTTACCCAGAGTCCTTTATTTTCTCAATTTTCTTTTTTGTTCTCTTTTCTTTATGAAACATTCAGAATTGAACTCATGGCATTGCATTGGCTAGACAAGCATTTTATCATGTGAGCTATGACCCAAGCCCTTATTTTTGGTTGTTGTTGTTCGTTTGTTTTTGTTGGGGTCTCAAGAGTCTTTTCTGTGCTGACTTCAAACATGCATTTCTCCTGCATCCACACCCAAAGTAGCTGGGATGACTAGCATGTATCACCTCTAAATTCTGGGAACTCTTTTTGTCTTTTGTTACATGTTTTAACTTTATTGGGGATTGAACTTAGAGGCTCACTTTTGAAAAAGAAGCACGGTACTACCTGAGCCATGACCGTAATCTTTGATTTTGCAGTGAATTTGTGTTTCTGGCCTCCACCCCATGTCTTTTTTTATGAAATTGGAAAACAGCGGGGTGAATTTCAGGATTTAAATCTGATGCCAATATAATGCATTCACAATTGAATCTAAAGCAAGCTGCACGCAAGACCAGATACAAGAAATTTCATGCTGGTTATATGCATTTTCCTTTTGGGTTATTGACATTGGCATGCAAAGAAAATGGCTTTCCAGGGGCCGGGAGTTTGGCCTAGTGGTTAAAGTGCTTGCCTAGCATGCATGAAGACCCGTGTTCGATTCCTCGGTACCACATATATAGAAAAAAGCCGGAAGTGGTGCTGAGGCTCAAGTGGTAGAGCTCTAGCCTTGAGAAAGTCCAAGGACAGTGCTCAAGCCCAGGACTGGCAAAAAAAAAAAAGAAAATGGCTTTCCAGGATATCATCACATAAGTTGATTTGTAAATCATTTAATAATTCATATTACATTTATATTTTGAAGATAATGTAAACCAAATAAAAATGACAGGACTTTAAAAGATTGAGGATTCTTTTTTTCTCTCTCTCTTTTTCTTTTTCTTTCTTTAACTGGTCCTGGGATTTGAACTAAGCATCATGCTTTTTCACTCCCAGTTGGCAATTTACCACTTGAGCTACAACTATATGTCCAAGTTTTTTGGAGATAGAGTCTCATGGATTTTTCTTCCCAGGCTAGATTTGAACCATGATTCTCAAATCTCAGCTTCTCAAGTAGCTAGGATTACAGGTGTGAGCTATCAGTGCCCAGTTCAGAGGATGTTTATGTAACACAATTACACATTGTGGACAATGTAAGGGAATACTCAGTCTAAAATGTTAATTACTTGCTGGAATAAATTCAAAAGTCCATGGGAAAAACTCTCTTTATACAAGTACACAGGCAGAGAGAACTAATGTTTTTCTCTCTGTTGGGTAAGTATTCCTGCTCCTAATTTTGCCACATTAATCTCTTTGCATCAGTGTCCTCAACAAAGAAAAAAACTTGCTAGCACATATTCCTCCTTACAGTATTTTTGAGGTACACAGACTTCTCAGATTTTCCTTATTCTTTTCTCCAGGCTAACTTTTAGGCCTTTATATTTGTTATTAGAAGGAATGAGTGTTTTCTTTGGGGGCTATACTAGAACTTGAAAAGCTCAAGCTCTGTCCAACTTTTGCTCTTAAGGCTGATGCTCTGCATCTTGAGCCACAGGTCTACTTCAGGATTTTGTTGGTAAATTGGAGATGAGTTCCTCAGATATATTTTCTTGTGTTGGCTTGTGTTGTGAGGCTCTAATCCCCAGATCTTGGCCTCCTGAGTAGCTAGGATTAGAGGCATAAGTTGCTAATACCCAGAGGAAGGAGTACTTTGAAACTTGAAGCTCACAGATGGGTCTAATATTATTCCAAGGACCATCTGAATGAAGACTATGGGATCCAGTTTATAGGCTGGGTATCAATGAGAAAGATCTAAGAGCTTGGAAGCATATTAAACTACTTTAAATAACCATTGACATTTGTGTAGAAATTTTGTGATAATAAATCCACCGAGCACAGGTGGTTCATAACTGCAACTCTAGCTACTCAGGAGACTGAGCTAGCCCAGGCAGGAAAGTCTCTTATCTCTAATTAGCTGTGGTTCAAGTGATAGTGCAGGCCTGAGTACAAAAGCTCAGAGTTTAGTACCCAGGCCCTGAGAACAAGAGTCAGGACTGGCACATACAGACATGTAATCAAACTGTTAAAAAGTTATATTGGCTTGCATTAATTACATATTAATGGAGATCGAACTGATTTTTACCCGTAGATTGTAAATTGATTGAATCCAGCTTCACATATTACATTCTCTTATGTACTTCTCAATGTTTAGAAACTGCTATTCTACTTTCTTTTTTTTTTTTGTCAGTCCTTGTGCCGGGGCCAACCGGCAGCAAACCAGGGTTCGCAGATTGGGGTTCCTGAAATAGGGGACAAGGACTAGGAAGAAAAAGAAGAGAGACAGACACACCGGGTCCGGGATGTCCGCAGTCCAGGCAAAGACTGCCGAGACTGCCGCGTTTATTTTCCACTCCCCCTTCTTCCCTCCTCCTCTCCCAGGGAACCTCCAGGTGTTACATTCATATGGTAATTCTCAGGTCATTTACATAGAATAGGGCCAGAAAGCAATAAGACAATATAGCCATCGTCTGATGCAAGTCAAGGTACAGTTTGATTCCACTCTGGCTCCCAACATCCTTGGGCTTGAACTCAGGGCCTTAGCAATGTCCTTGGGCTTTCTCAAAGGCTAGTGCTCTACCATTTGAGCCACAGCACCACTTCTAGCATTTTCTATGTATGTGGTACCAAGGAATCTAACCCAGATCTTCGTGCATGCTAGGCAAGCACTCTACAACTAGCCAAACTCCCGGCACCTTTAATGAAGTTTAAGATTTTGCAAATGAGTGAGAACATTCAGTATTTATTATTCTGTGTCTGCCTCAATACAGTATTCAATTTTTCTATAAATGAAAGGATTCTTTTTTAAGAATCATTTACCATTTATCCATTCATATAGCTATCATCTATCGATATTATCGATCATCTACCTATCTATCATCTCTCAATTATCTGTCCTCTGTATCTCATCTTATCTATCCTCTGTATCTCATCTATCATCTCTATCCATCTATTATCTCTCTAGTTTGTTTCATAAGAGCTTATTATTGGGGTGAAATGGTATGTAATTGTCATTTTGGGGGTACCAGGATCTAGGCACTGTCCCTGAGCTTCTGTGCTCATGGCTAACACTTTACTACTTGAGCCACAACTCCACTTCAGTTTCAGGGTGGTTAATATGAGTCTCATAGACTTTCCTGCCTGAGCTGGTTTTGAACTCTGATCTTCAGATGTGAGCTTCCTGAGTAGGCAGGACAAGAAGTATAGGTCTAGCTTATTCAATGGTTCTTGCAATTGTGAAGCTTCAGCTTAAAGAGATGAATATCTAAATGGTGGAGTTTGAGTATTAGTATTGCAAACATTGCCTATGTAATTTCTATGTCCAGCCAAGGCTATATGCTACTCTGCTGTCTTGAATTTCAAAATACTAGAAATGCTTGTGGAATGTAATTATCAAAGCTCATTTACTATTAGTCATGGCTGATTATTACATTCATGTCCATATTCTAACTGCTAGAGTGGGAGAGGCCTAAAACTTAAGACTGCAAGATATATATATATATATACACACACACATATATACATGTATATATACACATATACACACATATATATACATGTATATATATGTACATATATATAGTATATATATATATATATATATATATATATATATATATTCAAGCCCCAGGACCCATTGGGTCCTGGGGCTTGAATTCTTCAGCTCCAGGCTACTGCCCTACATCTTGAGTCACAGCCCCGCTTCCCCTTTTCTAGTGATTAATTAGAGATAAGAGTCTCACATTCTTTAGTGCCCTGGCTAACTTTGAACTGCAATCCTCAGATCTCAGCTTTGATTTTTAAAATTTTATTGTCAAGATACTATATAGAGGAGTCACAGTGACATTTGTGTAGTAGGTACAATACTTCTCACACAATGATAATCCTTCTCATGTTCTTTGTCCCTGTTTTCCTACCCTCACCCCCTCCCAACCATCTTGTTTTCCTCCCTTCCCTTCCCTTCCCTATTTCAAATAAACAGATAAACATATATACAATATGCCAGGTAACAAAGTCAGATATAGTAACAACATGAGATTAACAATAGGGCAAAAAAAGAGAAGAGAAATCATGTATAAAGATAAACTTCTTGTTTCCACATCCTAGAGATCCTTTCATTTAGTCTCATCTTATAACACCTTATATACCTAGGTTTTGTACTATTGTAATCCTCTGCTAGGAGAGCCCTAGATGTGTACTAATTATTACAAATGAGAGAAACAATTGAGTCTATGTTCCTTTGGATCTGTCTTAATTAATATGATTTTTTCCAAGTCTTTCCATTTCCTTATGAATGGGGTGATGCCATTCTTTCTGATGGCAGCATAGAATTATATTGTGTATAAATACCATATATTTTTGATCCATTCATCTAATGAGGAGCATCTGGGTTGGTTCCATATCTTGGCTATGATAAATAGTACTGCAATGAACATCATTGTACTAGTGCCTTGTTTTGGGACATTTGCGTAATTGCCATGTAGTGGAATTGCTGGGTCATAGGGGAGCTCTATGTTTAGTCTTTTGAGTAATCACCGTACTGATTTTCAGAATTGTTGAAGGAAGTTACACTCCCACCAACAGTGTAGTAGTGATCCCTGCTAGCCTCATCCCACCAGCATCTGTTATTAAATTCCTTGATAGTGGCTATTCTAGCTGGAGTGAGGTGGAATCTCAAAATTGTTTTGATTTGCATTTCTTTTATGGCCAGAGATGTCAAGCATTTCTTCATGTATCTATAGGCCATTCCTATTTCTTCTTTAGAGAAGACTCTCTTTAAGTCTTTGCCCCATCTTTTAAGGGGATGGTTGTTACTTTGGAGATAAGTTTTGGAATGATTCATTTTTTTAGCTGTTGATATATTTTAGATATGATGCCTTTGTCTGTTCTATGGTTAGATCTTCTCCCACTCTGTAGGCTTTCTAGTTAATTTGCTAGCTATGTCTTTTGCCAAACAGAAGCTTGGCAGTTTAATGTAGTCCCACTTATCCAGACTTTCTCTGATTTGTTGTATTTCTGGGTCCTTGTTAAGAAAGTTTCGACCTGTGCCAAGGAGACCTAGTATATCTCCTATTTCTTCTTGTAAAATTTTCAGTGTCTCAGCTTTTACCTTGAGGTTTTTAATCCATTTGGAGTTAATTCTAGTGCAGGTTGACAAAGTAAGATCCAACTTTAGTTTTCTGCAGGTGCTTAACCAGTTCTGCCAGCACCACTTGTTGAAGAGGCTGTCTTTCTTCCATTCTATTTTTTTTTGCTCCATTAACAAAGATTAGGTGGCCATAGGTCTGTGGGTTAATATCTGGGTCCTCAGTTCTATTCCATTGGTCTTTAGGCCTGTTCTTTTACCAGTACCAAGCTGTTTTGGTCACTATAGCTCTGTAATAGAGTCTAACGTTTGGTATTGAAATTTGTCTTCTGCTTAGAATTTTTTTGCTATATGGGGTCTTTTATTATTCCATATGAAATTTTGGATTGCCTCTTCTATTTCTTTAAGGAATGACATTGGGATATTGGTGGGTATTGCATTGAATTTGTAGATAGCCCTTGGCAAGATTGCCATTTTCACTATGTTAACTCTTCCAATCCAGGAGCATGGGAGGTTTTTCCATTTCCTCATTTCTGCTTTAATTTCCTTTTTTCAGGATTTTAAAGTTTTCATAATAAATGTCCTTTACATTCTTAGTTAAATTAATTCCTAGGTACTTCATTTTACTTGAGGCTATTGCAAAAGGAGTTGCTTTCCTGGTTTTTGCCTAATTCCTCTCATTTTTGACATATAGCAAGATGGTTGATTTTTGAGGGTTAATTTTATACCCTGCTACTTTTCCAAAGTTTTGAATCAGCTCAAGCAACTTGAGAGTGGAGTCTATAGGGTTCTTTTTTTATTGTAATTAGTAAAACGGTTACATGATATTTGCCAGATAGAAGGTGCACTAATTCACGTACATTGATACCCTTTCACATGTCTTGGTACCCATTTCCCTCCCCTCTCACACCCCCGACCAGTCTTGGTTTTCCCCCCTTCCCTATCAAATTTCAAGTAACCAAATACAAATAAATTCAACATATCAGATAACAAAGTGAGATACTATAACAATATGAGATAACCAAGGGACAGCAAAGGAGATGAGAGACAACATAGTACATTAAGGACAACAATCATTTGTTATATGGCTTTTGTTTCAATATCCTGGAGGTCTTTTCAATTAGCTTCATACTATATGGCCTTATGTATCAAGATTTTGCTCTATTGCAGATCTTTGCTAGTAGAGCCCAAGGTTTCTACTGATTATGAGAAATGAGGGAAACCATTGAGCCTAAGTTCCCTTGAGTCTGGCTTACTTCACTTAATATGATTTTTTCTAAGTCTTTCCATTTCCTAACAAATGGGGAGATGTCATTCTTTCTGACAGCAGCATAGAATTCCATTGTGTACAAATACCACAACTTGTTGATCCACTCATCAACTGAGGGACATCTAGGTTGGTTCCATATCTTTGCTATGGTGAATAGTGCTGCAATGAACATTGTTGTGCTAGTGGATTTAGTATGCCATACTTTCTGGATGGTTGGATATATGCCAAGTAGTGGAATTGCTGGGTCATAGGGGAGTTCTATGTTTAGGCTTTTGAGGCACTGCCACACTGCTTTCCATAGTGGTTGAACGAGTTTGCACTCCCACCAACAGTGTAGTAGTGATCCCTCCTGGCCACATCCCCTCCAGCATCTGTTATTATTCGTTTTCCTGATCCTGGCCATTCTAACTGGAGTGAGGTGGAATCTTAGAGTTGTTTTGATTTGCATTTCTTTAATGACCAGAGATGTTGAGCATTTCTTCATGTGTCTATAGGCCATTTTTGTTTCTTCTTCAGAGAAGATTCTCTTTAAGTCTTTGGCCCATTTTTTAATGGGATGGTTGTTACTTTGGAGATTAGTTTGGGAGTGATTCAATTTTTTGAGTTGTTGATATATTTTAGATATGAGGCCTTTGTCCGTTGTTTGGTTGGTGAAGATCTTCTCCCACTCTGTAGGCTTCCTGATTAGTTTACTAGCTATGTCCTTTGCCATACAAAAGCTCTGCAGTTTAATGCAGTCCCACTTATCCAGCCTTTCTCTGATTTGTTGTGATTCTTGGTCCTTATTAAGAAAGTTTTGACCTGTGCCAAGGAGGCCTAGTGTATCCCCAATTCCTTCCTGTAAAGTTTTTAGTGTGTCAGCTTTTACCTCCAGGTCTTTGATCCATTTGGAGTTAATTCTAGTGCAAGGTGACAAAGAAGGATCCAACTTTAGTTTTCTGTATGTGCTTAACCAGTTCTGCCAGCACCACTTGTTGAAGAGGCTGTCTTTCTTCCATTCTATTTTTTTGGCTCCCTTGTCAAAGATTAGGTGTCCATAGGTCTGTAGTTTAATATCTGGGTCCTCAGTTCTATTCCATTGGTCTTCAGGCCTGTTCCTGTGCCAGTACCAAGCTGTTTTGAGAATTATAGCTCTGTAATAGAGTCTAAAGTTTGGAATTGAAATTCCTCTAGCGCTGTTCTTTCTGCTAAGAAGTGTTTTTGCTATACGGGGTCTTTTATTATTCCATATGAAATTTTGAATTGCCTCTTCTATTTCTTTAAAGAATGACATTGGGATATTGATGGGTATTGCGTTGAATTTGTAGATAGCTCTTGGCAAGATTGTCATTTTCACAATGTTGATTCTTCCAATCCAGGAGCATGGGAGGTTTTTCCATTTCCTTAGTTCTGCTTTAATTTCCTTTTTTAGGGTTTTAAAGTTTTCGTCAAAAAGGTCCTTTACATTCTTGGTTATGATAATTCCTAGGTACTTTATTTTCTTTGAGGCTATTGTGAAAGGAGTTTCTTTCCTGATTATTGCCTCGTTCCTCTCTGTGTTGGCATAAAGGAAGGCAGTTGATTTTTGAGGGTTGATTTTATAGCCTGCTACTCTTCCAAAGTTTTGAATCAGCTCAAGGAGCTTGGGAGTAGAGTATATAGGATTTTTTAAATACAGAATCATGTCATCAGCAAAGAGGGATAGTTTTATTTCCTCTTTCCTTACTTGGATCCCCTTTATGCTTGCTTCTTGCCTTATTGGACTGGCTAGGAATTCTAATACTATGTTAAAGAGGAGTGGATAGAGTGGGCATCCTTGTCTCGTTCCTGATTTTAGAGGGAATGGCTTTAGATTTTCACCATTAAGTGTAATGCTAGCAGTGGGTTTCTCATACACAGCCTTTATTACATTGAGGAATGTTCCATGGATTCCTAGTTTCTCCAGAGCTTTTAACATAAAGGGGTGTTGGATCTTGTCAAATGCCTTTTCCGCGTCTATTGAGACAATCATGTGATTTTTGTCCTTGCTCCTGTTGATGTGTTGAATTATATTAATTGATTTGCGTATGTTGAACCAGCTTTGCCTCCCCGTGATGAATCCAGTTTGATCATAGTGTATAATTTTTTTGATGAGTTGTTGTAGCCGATTGGCCAGTATTTTGTTGAGAAGTTTTGCATCGATGTTCATCAAAGATATAGGTCTATAGTTCTCTTTCTTTGATGAATCTCTGTCTGGTTTGGGGATGAGGGTTATACTGGCTTCATAGAATGAGTTTGGTAAGGAACCTTCATTTTCAATTTCGTTGAAGAGCTTGAGGAGTATTGGCGTGAGTTCTGCTTTGAAGACTTTATAGAATTCAGCTGTGAATCCATCTGGCGCTGGGCTTTTCTTAAGTGGAAGTTCTCTAATTGCCATTTCTATTTCAGAGCTTGAAATAGGCCTGTTGAGTTGGGTTAGTTCTTCTTGGTTCAGTGTGGGTATGTTAATATATGCTAGGAATTCATCCATTTCATCTAGATTCTCAAATTTGTTGGCGTAAAGGTTTGAGAAGTATTTCCTCATGATATTCTGGATCTTTGTAATTTCTGTCATGATTTTACCATTTTCATCTGTGATTTTGTTTATTTCGATATGCTCTCTTCTTTTTTTGGTAAGATTTGCTAAGGGCTTGCCAATTTTGTTAATTCTTTCAAAGAACCTACTCCTTGTTTTGTTGATTCTTTCTATAGTTTTTTTGGATTCCAAATCATTTAATTCTGCTTTGATTTTAGTTATTTGCTTCCTTCTACTAGGGTTAGGGTTGGTTTGTTGCTCTTTTTCCAGGAGCTTAAGGTGAGACATTAACTTGGTAGTTTGTGATTTTTCCAACTTGTTGTTGTAGGCATTCAGCGCTATAAATTTTCCTCTGAGTACTGCCTTTGCTGTGTCCCAAAGGAGTTGGTATTTTGTGTGCTCCTTATTGTTAAATTTCATAAACTGTTGGATTTCTGTTCTGCTCTCTTTGATGACCCATTGGTGATTCAACAATGTGTTGTTCAGTCTCCATGAGTTACAGGGTTTTCGTTGGTGGAGATGTGTGTTCAGTTCCAATTTGATGCCTTTGTGGTCTGAGAGTGTGCATGGAATAATTTTAAGTGTTTCTGAATCTGACCAGGTTTGTTTTATGGCCGAGGATGTGATTTATTTTGGAAAATGTTCCATGTGCTGCTGAGAAAAACGTATATTGTGTTGTTGATGGGTGGAATATTCTGCAGATGTCTGTTAGATCTAGTTGGTCTATATAGTTGTTCAGTTCTAAGGTTTCTCTGTTGAGTTTTTGCCTTGTTGATCTGTCCATAGGTGAGAGTGCTGTGTTAAAGTCACCGACAATCACTGTATTTCAATCTATGTATTGTTTCAGTGTAAGTAAAGTTTGCTTGATGAAGTTCGGAGGTCTGGGATTGGGTGTGTAAATATTTAGGATCGTTATGTCTTCCTGGAGGAAAGATCCTTTAGTAGTATGTAGTAACCTTCTTTGTCTTTTCTTACTAATTTTAGTTTGAAGTCTATTTTATCTGATATGAGGATGGCAACTCCAGCCTCTTTATGGGGGCCGTTAGCTTGATAGAGTTTATTCCAACCTCTCACTTTCAAAAGATGGTTGTTTTTTGGGGTAAGAAGTGTCTCTTGAAGACAGCAGAACGATGGCTCTTGCTTTTTGATCCAACTAGACAGCCTATGCTGTTTAATTGGAGAGTTAAGTCCATTGATATTGAGAGTTAGGATTGAGAGATATTTATTAGTTCCTACCATTTTTAAAAGCTTTTATTAAGGCCTGTGTCTTGACAGTTCTTTGGTCCTTAGATGGTATGCTGTTTAGGTGCCATTTCTTTCCCTATATTGCATTTATTTTGGTTTTCTATGTATGGAACATCTTTGAGAATTCTCTGTAGTGTTGGTTTTGTTGTGACATATTGTTGCAGCTTTTCCCTGGAATGGAATGTTTTCATTGTTCCCTCAGTTATGAATGAGAGCTTAGATGGGTACAGTATTCTTGGTTGGTAGTTATTTGACTTCAGAGGCTGACATATAGGCTTCCAGGCACTTCTTGCTTGCATGCTCTCTGCTGAGAAATCTGGGGTTATTCTGATTGGTTTTCCTTTATAAGTTACTGAACCCTTTTCCCTGGCTGCCTTTAGGATCCTTTTTTTGGTTTCTAATGATCCAGTTCAGATTACGATGTGGCGGTGGGATGTTCTTTTCTGGTCAGGTCTGTTTGGGGTTCTAAAAGCTGCTTGTATCTGGATGGGCCTGCCCTTCTGGATATTTGGAAAATTCTCTGAGATGATTCCCTGAAGTATATTTCCAATACCATTGACCTCTTTCTCCACGCCCTCCTTAATACCAATTAGCCTTAAATTAGGCTTCCTAATTGTATCTTGGACCTCCTGAAGCACTCTCTCATTTTTCCTAGATTTGGATTGACTCATTTTCTGTTCTTTCTCTATAATAACTAAATTATCTTCAGCCCCGGAAATTCTCTCCTCTGCATTGTCTAACCTGCTGTCAAAGCTATCTACTTTATTTTTCATCTCCCTTGCTTCTAATTGCTCATTTTTGATGCCTTGCATCTCTTCTTTTAGATCATGTATGGATTTCTTTAGCTCCTTGATTTCCATTTGAGTGGTTAGCTCAGTAGCTTTATTTTCTTTGAACATTTGCTGGAGTTCAGTCTCCTTTTTATTTGTGGATTCTATGAATTCATCCATCCTTCTTTGAAAAACCTTTATTATGGCCTCCTTTATGGCTTCTTCTTTTTCACTTATCACCCTTGTTTATGGTTTCCTCTTGTTCAGCTATGGCTTCCTCCCTTATCTCTTTCTTTATATTTTCACATTTTTCATTCATGATGTTTATCAATTGCATTTGTATAGCACTTGGAAGACTCTCCTCTAGGTTTGCCAGTGACTGTTCCATTGTGTGTTTACATTGGGTGGGGGTTGTTGTTTCTTGATTTGACATTTTTCTTGAGTTTCTTGTTCTGCCCATTTGAAAATGGGAGCAAGATTAATACTAAACACGATTATAGTTTTTCAGATATAACCAACCTAGACCTCTGTAGCTGGCAGACACTAGATGTTCACAAGTTTTGATTGGTGTTATCACTCTTTCTTTTTGTGCAGTTACCGACCAGTCTAATACATCCACTGATAAGCGAATTATACCCAAAACAATAAGCCTCTCAATCCAATCTCTATTGTCTTTAAGTCCCTCTGAGCCTAGAGAATAATTAAACACCTAGATATATAGTATTCCTCAACAGCCATCAAGTGTAGCTCCATGCAGTATAAGGGTTGAAAGACAACAGAGGTCCAGAGATAGAAAAATAGAATGAGAGAGGTCAGGGGAGGTACAAAAGGTTTAACGTAGGAGTGTAAGAATATTGTAGTAATGAAGAATAGGTATAGCGTAAGGATAACTGACCTAAGTTGGTAAGTAGGTAGCATATTTGAGTACGAAGTTTGGAGAGTATTAGAATAAAACTTATGTGTTGCTGCACGACTAGCTCTTAGCCCAACCAGTGGCCTCACAGTGGACCATGGGATGGATCTGCGAGCTTCCGTCTGAGCGCGGTTGGCGAACGTTTTCCTGTGCTGCTTCCAGGGGCGGCCCCAAGCCAAGGGTCTGGGGATTGAGAGTTTCAGGGGCTTTCAGCAGGACCAGCAGAAGACCCCTTTGTTCCCAAGGGTGGGGCCCAGCTGGGGAAGTGGGCTCCAAGGGCGGGGCCGCGCCTTTTTGGTTCTCAGAAGGGGAGCTTGGCTGCTGGTCGGCCCTTCAGCTCCCTGCTGTGTTTCTACTGCTTTGTCAGAGTCTGTGACTGTGGGGGGCCCCTTGGTGCTGTCTTGCTCAGGATTCCCAGCTGGAGGATGCCCCGCTCAAGAATTGAGTGGGGGCAGATGCTGGCTCCTATTTTCCCACTCCCTCTACCCGCTGTTGTAAGGCAGGGTCCCAGTGCCCTCCACTCTCCAGATCCAGTGGCCTGGGAGAGGAGCCTGGTGGGCGGGTGGGAGCTGGGACAGCTCTGCCTCCCCTGGTGCGGTGCTGAGTCTTAGGGTCCGCCCACTTGTCAGTCTCCAGTCAGGGGGCTGGGGGTTGAGCCCGTTGGGCGGGTGGGAGTTGGGACAGCCCCGCCTCCCTTGGTGGGGTGCTGGGTCTTAGGTAGTCGCCTGTCAATCTCCAGTCAATGGCCTGAGGGAGGGGGCTGTTGAGGGAAGGGACAGGATTCTAAATTCCTTGCCCCCCTGCTCCCGCCAGTCTTTCTCGGGTGAGTTGGAGGGGTCTGAGTTAAGTTCTATTGCTTGGCACCAGCTTTGCTTTCCCGATGTGTTTGGGGACGCGCTGTATTACTCACGCCTCTGCGTCTGTCTGCGGGTGTTCCATGGTGGTGGGGAGTCTTTCACTCCCCTCGGGTCTCAGCCGCTGCCTGTGTTCTGCATCTGGGTCTCTATAGGTTTCTTTAAATACAGAATCATGTCATCTGCAAAGAGGGAAAGTTTCACTTCCTCTTTCCCTATTTCGACCCCCTTTATGCTTGCTTCTTGCCTTATTGCTCTGGCTAAGAATTCTAATACTATATTAAAGAGGAGTGGATAGAGTGGGCATCCTTGTCTTGTTCCTGATATTACAGGAAATAGTTTCAGCTTTTCGCTATTAAGTGTAATGCTAGCTGTCAGTTTGTCACACAAAGCTATTATTGCACTGAGGAATGTTCCATGCATTCCTAGTTTCTCCAGAGCTTTTAGCATAAAGGGGTTTTGGATCTTGTCAAATGCCTTTTCTGCCTCTATTATGACAATCATGTGATTCTTGTCCTTGCTCCTGTTGATGTGATGAATTATATTAATTGACTCTGTATATTGAAGCAGCTTTGCATCCCTGCGATGAATACTGTTTGATCATAGTGTATAATTTCTTTGAGTTTTTGAAGTTGATTGGCCAGTATTTTCTTGAGAAGTTTTGCATCAGTATTCATCAAAGAAATGGGTCTATAGTTCTCTTTCTTTCAGTCCCTGTCTGGTTTTGGGATGAGGGTTATGGTGGCTTCATAGAATAAGTTTGGCAAAGAGCCTTCTCTTTCTATTTCCTTGAAGAATTGGAGGAGTATTGGTGTGAGCTCTTCTTTGAAGGCCTTATAGCATTCAGCTGTGAAGCTGTGAAACCATCAGGTCCTGGGCTTTTTTTTCTGATGGGAGATCTCATATTGCCATTTTTATTTTAGATCTCACCCATCTGATTAGCTAGGATTACAGGCATGAGCCACTGTGCCCAGTAGAGATTTTTTTTCTTAAACGCAACAGAAATGCCAGTATTTTCTCTGACACAAAGGGAATCAAATCAAGCCCTCGAATATTCCTTGGATTGTTTTCTAACAGTGGGGGAGGGAATGAATTTGTAGGATTAACTAAAAAATAAGCGTCCTGTGGCTTTTTGCTTGGGGTGGCTTTGAGCCTAGATCCTCAAATCCCAGCCTCCTAGTAGTGCATAGATGTGATCCACCAGCCTTTGTTTCACATGTTTTAGGAAGTCATATCCAAAAAGTAATGGCATGCAGCAATCCCTATCTGGTTTTTCCTTGTGACAAGGGCATGGCTTCTTTTCATCTGCCTAATTGGAGATAAGAAGCTCATGGACTTTCTTGCCAGAGCTAGCTTTCAGCCATGATCTTGAAATCTCAGCCTCCTGAGTAGCTGGGATTACACATATGAGCCGCTGGCACTGAACCCCCTGAAGCAACTTTATTAGTGAGTATGTTCTTTCTCCAATGGACATTTATTTGGTAATTTTATAAATAATTAATTGAATTTAGATGGGTAAGATCATTTCGGGGGTCTCCATTCTGTTATACTGGTCTATATATCTGGTTTGGGGATAATATCATGACATTTGATTACTGTAGTTCTTTAGTACACTTTTAAATTAAATTGTGATGATACCAGCTTTTTTTCCCTCAAGATTGTTTTGGCTAGTCAAGGCCCTATTAATTTCTGTGTCAAGTTTAGCATTCTTTCCTTTCATGTTGGCTGGACCTCAGGGCCTGGACACTGTCCCTGAGCTCTTTTGTGTAAAGCTAATGCTCTACCACTTTTAGCCACAGCACTATTTCCGGTTTTCTTGTGGTTAAATGGAGATAAGAGTCTCAGAAACTTTCCTACCTGGGCTGGCTTTGAAACACGATTCTCAAATCTCCACCTCCTGAGTTAGATGTTAGGGTTACAGGTGTGAGCCACAAGCACCAGGCTTAGCATTTTTTATTTCTAGTTTTGTGAAAAAATGTCATAGTATGGCAGTGGGAGTTTGGCCTAATGGTAGAATACTTGCCTAGCATGAACAAAGACCTGGGTTCAATTCCTCGGTACCACATACACAAAAAAGCAAGAGTGGTACTGTAGCTCAAGTGGTAGAGCTTTAGCCTGGAGAAAGCCCAAGGCCAGTGCTCAAGCCTGGAATTCAAGACCCAGGACTGGCAAAAAAAATGTCATAGTATTGTACTGAAACTGATAGTATGGAAATTTTACCAATATGAACATGGGAAACTTTTCTGTCATTCTATATTTTCCCATTGATTTCCTTATAGAGATCTTTTACTTCCTTAGTAAAATATATTTCCAGGTATTTGATTTTATTTTTGTACCTAATGTGAATGAATTTGCTTTCATGACTTCTCTCTGAGAAGTGTTTATGGTATATAAGTACAGATTTTAATGTAATTTGTAGTTGCCACTCTACTGAGTTCACTTATTACCTCAAATATCCTTTAGATCATTCTTTAGTCTTTATACATACAGTTATATTTTCTTGGGCTTGACCTCAGAGCTTGGGTGTTGTTGTAAGCTTTTCCACTCAAGAGTAGTGCTCTCCCACTTGAGAGCCATAGCTCTACTTCTGGGTTTTTAGTGCTTAATTGGGAATAAAAATCTCATGGACTTTCTTGCCTTGGCTGGCTTTGAACCATTATCCTCAGATCTCAGCCTTCTGAGTAGCTAGTGAGCCACTAGTTCATTTTCATAACTTTAGTTGTACTATCAGAGTGCTTAATGGCCTCATGGTTTAATTTAGGTAAGGTATGCATTCATATGCATAACATCAGTCAGTATAATTGGGAAGAAAGCATAGAGACTTCTTGCACAATCCCTGTCCCTGTGCATACAGAAATCCTCCCTGCCTAACTGCAGTTACATTACATTATTAATTTTTAGATTAGTAGCCTTTTGTTTTTCATAATATAGCAAACTTTTAAACTGGGCATGTGATTTCATCCTGTAATCCTGCTTAGGAGGCTGGTAATAGAGGAGTGCCATTGGATGCTAAACCAAGCTGTGAAACTTCATCTCTGTCAATAAGCAGCTGGGAGTGGTAGCCCATGCCTGTCATCCTAGATACGCCAGAACTAAAAATACTAATAGTTCAGTCCAGCTTAAACAAAAGTCACAAAATCTTGGCTTTTAGACTGGACCATCATTCTTATATTTACACCACCTTCATAGCTTCGATAACAAACAGATTGTAGGCCTACTATATTACATTTGTTGATTTGAGTAGGTTGAACCATTTTTGCATCCTGGGAATAAAACCAAATTACTCAAAGTATATGGTCTCTTTTAATGCTGTTGAATTCAACTCACAATTATTGTGTGGTTAATTTTGGCATCTATGCTCATTAAGCATATTTGCCTACATTTTTTTCTTTTTGCTATTGTTGTGATCTTATTTTACCTTGGTATTGGAGTTACATTGGCTTCATAGATTAAGCATAGGAATTATTCCCACCCTTTGCATCTTATGAAATAAGGTGAGGAGTACTGAAGTGAGGTTATCATTAAAGGTCTCCAAGACCTTTATTCAGCCATGACTCTGGCTGATCCTAGGTTTTTCTTTGAGAGCTTGTTTATGACTGTTTTAATCGTGTTGCTAGTTTTTCATCAGCTTAGGTTTGTTTGTTTGATTTTTTTGCACATTCTGTGTATGTTTAATTTTCAAATATTATAGTCTAAAAATGGCCAGATTCTTTTTTTAACTTTCAAAAGAATCTTTTATTATTTTGAAAACAAATTCATTGTGTAGAGTTTGTCATATTATCAGAAAGTTTATAAATAGATTCTCCTTCAAAGCACTTGTTGTAAGCCCTCTGTATGTAGCCTTTTTTGCCAGTCCTTTGGCTTGACTTCAGGACCTGAGCAGTGTCCTTGGGCTGTACCACTTGAGCAACAGCACCACTTCTGGCTTTGTTTTTTCTATGTGTGTGGTACCAAGGAATCAAACCCCGGTCTTCATGCATTCTAGGCAAGTAGTCTACCACTAGGAAATGGCTAGATTTTCTACATTAGTGGAATATGTTTTCCTAGTGACCTAGAATGGTTCTCTGAATTGCAATGATATTTTTGTAATATCCCTAGTCTCATCTCTAATTTTGTTCATGTGGGTGGCTCTCTGTCTTGGTTAGTGTGGCTAAGGACTTACTGATTGTTATCATTGCAAAAAATGAACTTGGTGTTGCAAAGAATGAACTTGGTGTTTCATTAGTGCTTCTTTCACCTACTCTTGCCTTCTCTGCCTGCTGCTCAGGCAATCTTTCTCTTTTTGGGTCTTTCTCTTCTAATCTCCAAATCTTCTTATGTTCTTTCCACATCTTTGTTTACAACTAAACCAATATCTTTACCACAACAGTGTTCTCACTGTTCTGACTTGGAGAATCTGCCAAGAATCCAATCTCCTGCTTCCAATCTGCCATCTTGGTGTGCCTCCTTTCACCCCAACCCCACTCCTTTATTTCTTGACTTGGTTCATGGTTCTGTGGATACTTGCCATGTCCTTAAATTATGTGCATGCCCTTATATACTTACTCATGTACATCTGTCAATTCAAAATGAGTCACAGATTAACTACTACTGATATGAACATGATTGTCTTGAAAATACTGGGCAAAACATTATTTTTACTTTGTGGTACTGGAAATTGCTGATGTCTACCATTTGAGCCACATGCTAACCCTTTCGAAAATTAGTTTATTTTTCAAATATGTTGTAGGTCATCTGCCCAGGCTGTCTTTAGACTGTGATCTTCCTATCTCAACCTCTGGCAAATTGCATCCTGGGACTACAGGAGGGGACTGCAACATGTGGCTTCTTTCTACAATATTTGGAGTTCTTCTCACATCTCTTTTAGCATATGATTATCTATATAATTTAAAGTATATAATTTAGAATGAATAAGAAGCTCACAGATGTTATAAGCCTTCATTTTCAGTTACCATCATGATATAATGTTTTATGCAGCTTCAACATCTCCATTAAGACTGTCAGCTAATGCTGCCACTTTGAGCTCTGCTTGTTGAATATTCAGTATGGGAAGGAAAACAGATTAGCAAGAAAGATGCAAATGATTATTTAAATGCTTGACATGTTTATTTAAGTTTTCTGTAAAATATACAGATGGAAATGTTCTCTGGGCAGTTTTGAACACTGATCCAAAACTTGGAAGAGATTGTGGGATCAGAGGTGGCCTTGTAGTTTTTTAGCAGCTGCCATAGGTTAAACTGGATGACCTAAATTAAGACGTTGACTTTTCTCAGGGTTCTACATGTGAGAAATCTCAGATCAAGGTTCTTTGCTGAGCTGGCCTCTTCCAAGACTTTGATGCCACGAAGGAAGCGTTTCACAGCCTCTCACCTTGGTTTGCAAATGGCCACTATCTCCCTCATCAATTTTCTTCTGTAATGTATTGCATAAGGATCCACTGTTGTGACCTCTTTTTGGTTTAATGACCTCTTTAACAATTCTCTTTCCAAATAAGATTACATTCTGAGATCTTGAATTTTGTTTGATGGAAGTACAATTCAGCATATTGCCACCATTCTTTGAACATGGAAATACTGGAGGCAACCAATTAAAAAAAGATAAAACAGAGCTCTGCAAAACAGAACAAAAAATCCATATTCAGAAAAGATAGAGAAGGCTGAGTTCTGGTGATTCATACCTATAATGCTTAGCTACCCAGGAGGCTGAGCTCTGAGGATCTTAGTTTGAAGCCAGCCCTGGCAAGAAAGTCCACAAACCTCTTTATCTCTAACATACCACCAAAAAGCCAGAAGTAGAGGTATGACTGAACTAGTAGAGCACTAGCATTGAGAAAATAGGATATTAAAATCTGGAGGAGGGGCTGGGAGTTTGACCTAGTGGTAGAGTGTTTTCCTACCATGCATGAAGACCGGGGTTCAATTCCTTGATACCACATACACAGAAAAATCTTGAAGTGGAGAGAACAAGTGGTAGAGTACTAGCCTTGAGAAAGCCCAAAGACAGTGCTCAGGGTCTGAGTTCAATCCTTAGAACTGGCAAAAAAAAAACCCAAAAGGATGGAGTATCAAGGTTCTAATTTAATCTGGGAAGGAAATCCTGAAGACTCTGATCTGTCAGTAAAATGTGCTGAAATTGTGGATCAATGGCAATGCACAAGCTGTAAGCAAGTAAATGTGCACGCGCACCACACACACACACACACACTCACTCACTCACAGACACACAAACTCACTCTGAAAACCTAAGAAACAATAATATAAATGCAGAGAGAAGTTGGATACAGAATTGTGAAAACAATAAGAATTTATACCTATTCACTAAAACAGTATTCAGAACAATTAATAGGACAGAAGTTAGAAGCAATATAATTAATGTTCTGCTCAGAAGCACAGCACAATTTATTAATTACTCTTAATAAAATCAATATCTGAAAGTCTAACGTGGTCCATTTCGTCAGCCTACTCTTCTATGAAAATGATAAGTTAATGAAATAGGAGATGGTACTCTGCTATTGAAGATGATATGGTAAAAATGGATTATGTTTCAAACAGTCAAAACTTTACTTCCTATCTCCTCAGTAATTTAATTATATGTTTGTTTCCTCTGGAGTGAAACTCACCATATACTAACACTGTTTAATTTGCATAAACTCAGTTTTTATTTTAATGCATGATCTAAAATGACAGTCAAGAACTTCTTTTTCCTAACAAATGGGGCCATATCATTTTTTCTGACAGCAGCATAGAATTCCATTGTGTACAAATGCCACAACTTGTTGATCCACTCATCAACTGAGGGACATCTAGGTTGGTTCCATATCCTTACTACGGTAAATAATGCTGCAATGAACATTGTTGTGCTAGTGGATTTAGTATGCCCTAGTTTCTGGATGGTTGGGTAAATGCCAAGTAGTGGAATTGCTGGGTCATAGGGGAGTTCTATGTTTGGCCTTTTGGGGCACTGCCATACTGTTTTCCATAGTGGTTGAACGAGTTTGCACTCCCACCAACAGTGTAGTAGGGATCCCTCCTGGCCACATCCCCTCCACCATCTGTTGGTATTCGTTTTCCTGATCCTGGCCATTCTAACTGGAGTGAGGTGGAATCTTAGAGTTGTTTTGATTTGCATTTCTTTTATGACCAGAGATGTTGAGCATTTCTTCATGTCTCTATAGGCCATTTTTGTTTCTTCTTCAGACAAGACTCTCTTTAAATCTTTGGCCCATTTTTTAATGGGATGGTTGTTACTTTGGGGATTAGTTTTGGAGAGAGTCAATTTTTTGAGCTGTTGATATATTTTAGATATGAGGCCTTTGTCCCTTGTATGGTTGGTGAAGATCTTCTCCCACTCTGTAGGCTTCCTAATTAATTTACTAGCTAATCCTTTGCCATACAAAAGCTCTGCAGTTTAATGCAGTCCCACTTATCCAGCTTTTCTCTTATTTGCTGTGATTCTTGGTCCTTATTAAGAAAGTTTTGACCTGTGCCACGGAGGCCTAGTGTATCTTGTATTCCTTCTTGTAAAGTTTTCAGTGTGTCAGCTTTTACCTCCAGGTCTTTGATCCATTTGGAGTTAATTCTAGTGCAGGGTGACAAAGAAGGATCCAACTTTAGTTTTCTGCATGTGCTTAACCAGTTCTGCCAGCACCACTTGTTGAAGAGGCTGTCTTTTTTCCAGTCTATGTTTTTAGCTCCCTTGTCAAAGATTAGGTGGCTATAGTTCTGTGGTTTAATATCTGGGTCCTCAGTTCTATTCCATTGGTCTTCAGGCCTGTTCTTGTGCCAGTACCAAGCTGTTTTGATTATTATACCTCTGTAATAGATTCTAAAGTTTGGAATTGAAATTCCTCTGGCGCTGGTCTTCCTGCTAAGAAGTTTTTTTGCTATACGACGTCTTTTATTATTCCATATGAAATTTTGGATTGCCTCTTCTATTTCTTTAAAGAATGACATTGGGATGTTGATGGGTATTGAGTTGAATTTGTAAATAGCCCTTGGCAAGATTGTCATTTTCTGAATGTTGAGTCTTTCAATCCAGGAGCATGGGAGGTTTTTCCATTTCCTGAGTTCTGCTTTAATTTCCTTTTTTAGTGTTTTAAAGTTTTTATCAAAAAGGTCCTTTATATTCTTAGTTATGCTAATTCCTAGGTATTTTATTTTCTTTGGGGCTATTGCAAAAGGAGTTGCTTTCCTGATTATTGCCTCTTTCTCTCACTGTTCCCATAGAGGTAGGCAGTTGACTTTTGAGGGTTAATTTTATAGCCTGCTACCCTTCCAAAGTTTTGAATCAGCTCAAGGAGCTTGGGAGTAGAGTCTATAGGATTCTTTAAATACAGAATCTTGTCATCGGCAAAGAGGGAGAGTTTCACTTCCTCTTTCCCTATTTGGATCCCTTTAAGCTTGCTTCTTGTCTTATTGCTCTGCCTAGGAATTCTAATACTATGTTAAAGAGGAGTGGATAGAGTGGACATCCTTGTCTCATTCCTGATGTTAGAGGGAATGGCTTTAAATTTTACCATTAAGTATAACACAGCCTTTATTATATTGAGGAATGTTCCATGGATTCCTAGATTCTCCAGAACTTTTAACAGAAAGGGGTGTTGAATCTTGTCAAATGCCTTTTCCGCATCTATTGAGACAATCATGTGAATTTTGTTCTTGCTCCTGTTGATGTGTTGAATTATGTTAATTAATTTGCGTATGTTGAACCAGCTTTGCCTCCCTGTGATGAATCCTGTTTGATCATACTGTATAATTTTTTTGATAAGTTGTTGTAGACAGTTGGCCAGTATTTTGTTGAGAAGTTTTGCATCGATGTTCATCAAAGAAATAGGTCTATAGTTCTCTTTCTTTGATGAATCTCTGTCTGGTTTGGGGATGTGGATTATACTGGCTTCATAGAATGAGTTTGGTAAAGAACCTTCATTTTCAATTTCGTTGAAGAGCTTGAGGAGTATTGGTGTGAGTTCTGCTTTGAAGACCTTACAGAATTCAGCTGTGAATCCATCCAGCGCTGGGCTTTTCTTAGGTGGAAGTTCTCTTATTGCCATTTCTATTTCAGAGCTTGAAATAGGCCTGTTGAGTTGGGTTAGTTCTTCTTGGTTCAGTGTGGGTATGTTAATATATGCTAGGAATTCATCCATTTCATCTAGATTCTCAAATTTGTTGGCGTAAAGGTTTGAGAAGTATTTCCTCATGATATTCTGGATCTTGGTAACTTCTCTCGTGATTTTACCATTTTCGTCTGCGATTTTGTTTATTTCGGTATGCTCTCTTCTCTTTTTGGTAAAATTTGCTAAGGGTTTGTCAATTTTGTTAATTCTTTCAAAGAACCAACTCCTTGTTTTGTTGATTCTTTCTATAGTTTTTTTATTGTAATTAGTAAAAGGTTTACATGATATTTGCCAGATAGAAGGTGCATTAATTCACATACATTGATACCCTTTCACATGTCTTGGTACCCGTTTCCCTCCCCTCAACACCCCCCACCCGTCTTGGTTTTCCCCCCTTCCCTATCAAATTTCAAATATCCAAATACAAATAAATTCAATATATCAGATGATAAAGTGAGATACTATACCAATATGAGATAACCAAGGGACAGCAAAGGAGATGAGAGACAACATAGTACATTAAGGACAACCATCATTCATTATATGGCTTTTGTTTCACTATCCTGGAGGTCCTTTCAATTAGCTTCACATTATATGTCCTTATGTATCAAGATTTTGCTCTATTGCAAATCTCTGCTAGTAGAGCCCAAGGTTTCTACTGATTATGACGAATGAGGGAAACCATTGAGCCTAAGTTCCTTTGAATCTGGCTTACTTCACTTAATACGATTTTTTCTAAGTCTTTCCATTTCCTAACAAATGGGGCGATGTCATTCTTTCTGACAGCAGCATAGAATTCCATTGTGTACAAATACCACAACTTGTTGATCCACTCATCAACTGAGGGACATCTAGGTTGGTTACATATCTTTGCTATGGTGAATAGTGCTGCAATGAACATTGTTGTGCTAGTGGGTTTAGTATGTCCTTGTTTCTGGGTGGTTGGGTAAATGCCAAGTAGTGGAATTGCTGGGTCATAGGGGAGTTCTATGTTTAGCCTTTTGAGGCACTGCCACACTGCTTTCCATAGTGGTTGGACGAGTTTGCACTCCCACCAACAGTGTAGTAGTGATCCCTCCTGGCCACATCCCCTCCAGCATCTGTTGTCATTCATTTTCCTGATCCTGGCCATTCTAACTGGAGTGAGGTGGAATCTTAGAGTTGTTTTGATTTGCATTTCTTTAATGACCAGAGATGTTGAGCATTTCTTCATGTGTCTATCGGCCATTTTTGTTTCTTCTTCAGAGAAGACTCTCTTTAAGTCTTTGGCCCATTTTTTAATGGGATGGTTGTTACTTTGGAGGTTAGTTTTGGAGTGATTCAATTTTTTGAGTTGTTGATATATTTTAGATATGAGGCCTTTGTCCGTTGTTTGGTTGGTGAAGATCTTCTCCCACTCTGTAGGCTTCCTGATTAGTTTACTAGCTATGTCCTTTGCCATACAAAAGCTCTGCAGTTTAATGCAGTCCCACTTATCCAGCCTTTCTCTGATTTGTTGTGATTCTTGGTCCTTATTAAGAAAGTTTTGACCTGTGCCAAGGAGGCCTAGTGTATCTCCTATTCCTTCCTGTAGAGTTTTCAGTGTGTCAGCTTTTACCTCCAGGTCTTTGATCCATTTGGAGTTAATTCTAGTGCAAGGTGACAAAGAAGGATCCAGCTTTAATTTTCTGCAGGTGCTTAACCAGTTCTGCCAGCACAACTTGTTGAAGAGGCTGTCTTTCTTCCATTCTATTTTTTTGGCTCCCTTGTCAAAGATTAGGTGTCCATAGGTCTGTAGTTTAATATCTGGGTCCTCAGTTCTATTCCATTGGTCTTCAGGCCTGTTCCTGTGCCAGTACCAAGCTGTTTTGAGAATTATAGCTCTGTAATAGAGTCTAAAGTTTGGAATTGAAATTCCTCCAGTGCTGTTCTTTCTGCTAAGAAGTGTTTTTGCTATACGGGGTCTTTTATTATTCCATATGAAATTTTGGATTGCCTCTTCTATTTCTTTAAAGAATGACATTGGGATGTTGATGGGTATTGCATTGAATTTGTAGATAGCTCTTGGCAAAATTGTCATTTTCACAATGTTGATTCTTCCAATCCAGGAGCATGGGAGGTTTTTCCATTTCCTTAGTTCTGCTTTAATTTCCTTTTTTAGGGTTTTAAAGTTTTCGTCAAAAAGGTCCTTTACATTCTTAGTTAAGCTAATTCCTAGGTACTTTATTTTCTTTGAGGCTATTGTGAAAGGAGTTTCTTTCCTGATTATTGCCTCGTTCCTCTCACTGTTGGCGTAAAGGAAGGCGGTTGATTTTTTTCGGGTTGATTTTATAGCCTGCTACTCTTCCAAAGTTTTGATGATTCTTTCTATAGTTTTTTTTGGATTCCAAATCATTTAATTCTGCTTTGATTTTAATAATTTGCTTCCTTCTACTGGGGTTAGGGTTGGTTTGTTGCTCTTTTTCCAGGAGCTTAAGGTGAGACATTAACTTGGTATTTTGTGATTTTTCCAACTTGTTGTTGTAGGCATTCAGCGCTATAAATTTTCCTCTGAGTACTGCCTTTGCTGTGTCCCAAAGGAGTTGGTATTTTGTGTGCTCCTTATTGTTAAATTTCATGAACTGTTGGATTTCTGTTCTGATCTCTTCTATGACCCATTGGTGATTCAACAATGTGTTGTTCAGTCTCCATGAGTTACATGGTTTTCATTGGTGGAGATGTGTGTTCAGTTCCAATTTGATGCCTTTGTGTTCTGAGAGCGTGCCGGGAATAACTTCAGTGTTTCTGAATTTGTCTAGGTTTGTTTTATGGCCTAAGATGTGGTCTATTTTGGAAAATGTTCCATGTGCTGCTGAAAAAAACGTATATTGTGTTGTTGATGGGTGGAATATTCTGCAGATGTCTGTTAGATCTAGTTGGTCTATATAGTTGTTCAATTCTAAGGATTCACTGTTGAGTTTTTGCCTTGTTGATCTGTCTGTAGGTGAGAGTAATGTGTTAAAGTCAACAACTTTCACTGTGTTTTTTCTATGTATGGTTTCAGTGAAAGTAAAGTTTGCTTGATGAAGTTCAGAGCTCCGGGATTGAGTGTGTAGATATTTAGGATCATTATGTCTTCCTGGAGAAGAGATCCCTTTAGTGGTATGTAGTAACCTTCTTTGTCTTTTCTTACTAATTTTAGTTTGAAGTCTATTTTATCTAATATGAGGATGGGAACTCCAGCCTCTTTATGGGGGCCGTTAGCTTGATAGAGTTTACTCCAGCCTGTCACTTTCAAAAGATGTTTGTTTTTTGGGGTAAGATGTGTCTCTTGAAGACAGCAGAATGATGGCTCTTGCTTTTTGATCCAGCTAGACAGCCTCTGCTCTTTAATTGGAGAGTTAACTCCACTGATATTGAGAGTTAGGATTGAGAAATATTTATTAGTTCCTACCATTTTTAAAAGCTTTTATTAAGGCCTGTGTCTTGACAGTTCTTATGGTCCTTAGATGGTATGCTGTTTAGGTGCCATTTCTTTCCCTATGTTGCATTTATTTTGGTTTTCTATGTGTAGAACATCTCTGAGAATTTTTTGTAGTGTTGGATTTGTTCCTACATATTGTTTCAGCTTTTCCCTGGAATGGAATGTTTTTATTGTTCCCTCAGTTATGAATGAGAGCTTAGATGGGTACAGTATTCTTGGTTGGTAGTTATTTGACTTAAGGGCATGACATATATGCTTCCAGTCACTTCTTGCTTGCATGCTCTCTGCTGAGAAATCTGGGGTTATTCTTACTGATTTGCCTTTATAGGTTATTGATCCCTTCTCCCTGGCTGCATATAGGATCCTTTCTTTGGTCTCTATTGATCCAGTTTGGATTACAATGTGGCGGTGGGATGTTCTTTTCTGGTCAGGTCTGTTTGGGGTTCTAAAAGCTTCTTGTATCTGGATAGGCCTGCACTCCTGGATATTTGGGAAATTCTCTGAGATGATTCCCTGAAGTATATTTCCAATACCATTGACCTCTTTCTCCATACCCTCCTCAATACCAATTAGCCTTAAATTAGGCTTCCTAATTGTATCTTGGACCTCCTGAAGCGCTCTTTCATATTTCCTAGATTTGAATTGACTCATTTTCTGTTCTTTCTCTATAACAACTAAATTATCTTCAGCCCCAGAAATTCTCTCCTCTGCATTGTCTAACCTGCTATCAAAGCTATCAACTTTATTTTTCATCTCCCTTGCTTCTAATTGCTCATTTTTGATGCCTTGCATTTCTTCTTTTAGATCATGTATGAATTTCTTTAGCTCCTTGATTTCCATTTGAGTGGTTAGCTCAGTAGCTTTATTTTTTTTGAACATTTGCTGGAGTTTGGTCACCTTTTTGTTTGTGGATTCTATGAATTCATCCATCCTTCTTTGAAAAACCTTTATTATGGCCTCCTTTATGGCTTCTTCTTTTTCACTTATCACCTTGTTTATGGTTTCTTCTTGTTCAGCTATGGCTTCCTCCCTTATCTCTTTCTTTATATTTTCACATTTTTCATTCATGATGTTTATCAATTGCATTTGTATAGCACTTGGAAGACTCTCCTCTAGGTTTGCCAGTGACTGTTCCATTGTGTGTTTACATTGGGTGGGGGATGTTGTTTCTTGATTTGACATTTTTGAGTTTCTTGTTCTGCCCATTTGAAAATGGGAGCAAAATTAATACTAAACACAATTATAGTTTTTCAGATATAACCAACCTAGACCTCTTTAGCTGGCAGACACTAGATGTTCATAATTTTTGATTGGTGTTATCTCTCTTTCATTTTGTGCACTTACAGACCAGTGTAATACAACCACTGATAAGTGATTTATACCCAAAACAATAAGCCTCTCAATCCAATCTCTATTGTATTTAAGTCCCTCTGAATCTAGAGTATAATTGAAAACCTAGATATACAGTATTGCTCAACAGCCAAAAGTGTAGATCCATGCATTTTAAGGGTTGAAAGATGAACAGAGGACCAGAGATAGAAAAATAGAATGAGAGAAATCAGGGTAGGTACAAGAGGATTAACAGAGGAGTGTAAGATTATTGTAGTAATAAAGAATAGGTATAGCATAAGGATAACTGACCTAAGTTGGTGAGTAGGTAGCACATTTGAGTACAAAGTTTGGAAAGGATTAGATAAATCTTACTTGTTGCTACAGGACTAGCTCTTAGCCCAACCAGTGGCCTCACAGTGGACCATGGGATGGATCTGCGAGCTTCAGTCTGAGCGTGGTGGGCAGACGTTTTCCTGTGCTGCTTCCAGAGGTGCCCCCCAGCCAAGGTCTGGGGTTTGAGAGTTTCCAGGGGCTCTCAGCAGGACCAGCAGGAGACTGCTCTGTTCCCAGGGGTGGGGCCCAGCTGAGGAAGTGGGCTCCAAGGGCGGAGCCTCTCCTTTCTGATTCTCAGAAGGCGAGCTTGGTTGCTGGTTGGCCCTTCAGATCCCTGCTGTGTTTCCACTGCTTTGTCAGAAAGTCTGTGACTGTGGGGGCCCCTCGGTGCTGTCTTGCTCAAGATTCCCAGCTGGAGGTTGCCCCGCTCAAGATTTGAGGGGACAGATGCTGGCTCCTCTTTTCCCGCACACCCCACCCGCTGTTGTAAGGTAGGGACTCAGTGCCGTCCACTCTCCAGATCCAGTGGCCTGGGAGAGGAACCTATTGTGTGGGTGGGAGCTGGGACAGCTCTGCCTCCCCTGGTGGGGTGCTGAGTCTTAGTGTAGCCCGCCTGTCAGTCTCCAGTCAGAGGGCTGGGAGTTGAGCCTGTTGGGCGGGTGGGAGTTGGGACAGCTCTGCCTCCCTTGGTGGGGTGCTGGGTCTTAGTACTGCTCACCTGTCAGTTTCCAGTCAATGGCCTGAGGGAGGGGGCTGTTGAGGGAAGGTACAGGATTCTAAATTCCTTGTCCCCCTGCTCCAGCCAGTCTTTCTCTGGTGGGGTGGAGGGGTATTAGTTAAGTTCTATTGCTTGGCATCAGCTCTGCTTTCCCGATGGGTTTGGGGACCCGCTGTATTACTCACGCCTCTGCATTCCAGTCTGTGGGTGTTCCACGGTGGTGGGGAGTCTTTCACTCCCCTGGGGTCTCCTCCGCTGCCTGTGTTCCACGTCTGAGTTCCGCTGCTTGTTGTTCTGGTTTCGTGTCTGGGTTCCGCTGCTTCTGCCGCTCGCTGGCCCAGTCCTATGCTGGTTTCTGCAGCGGGGCAGCCTGGCCTGGCGCCCTCTGCCACCACTTTTCGCGACTCAGAGCTGGAGGCAAGGGGTGGGGGAGGGGTCCTCGCATTCCGAACTCTTTGAGAAAGTTGGATGTAAGCTTTATCTGGATTTCTTTTCTGGTTTGAGTTCTTCTCCGTTGCTTTTTGAGTTTGTTGTTGTGGATTTCTTAAGGTAGTTGTCTCTTGGGACTCCCTGGTTCTCTCTTTTTGTGAGAGAGAGCTAGGCAGCGTCCCTATTGTCTCTGCACCATCTTCTGGTCTTCTATTTCTTTAAAGAATGACATTGGGATATTGATGGGTATTGCGATGAATTTGTTATTAAGTGAAGTAAGCCAGACTCAAAGGAACATAGGCTCAATGGTTTCCCTCATTTGTCATAATCAGTAGAAACCTTGGGCTCTACTAGCAGAGATTTGCAATAGAGCAAAACCTTGATACATAAGGCCATATAGTATGAAGCTAATTGAAAGGACTTCTAGGATATTGAAACAAAAGCCATGTAATGAATGATTGTTGTTCTTAATGTACTATGTTATCTCTCATCTCTTTTGCTGTCCCTTGGGTATCTCATATTGTTACAGTATCTCACTTTGTTATCTGATATATTGGATATACTTGTATTTGGTTATTTGAAATTGGATAGAGAAGGGGGGAAAACCAAGATGGGGGGTGGGGAGAGGGTAATGGGGACCAAGACATGTGAAAGGGTATCCATGTATGTGAATTAATGCACCTTCTATCTGGCAAATATCATATAACCCTTTTATTAATTACAATACAAATATTTTAAAAAGAACTTCTTTTCCATAATCGAGACAGATACTGTTGAACATTGTGTTTCCTTCTAGTTCAGAGTTATTACGCAAACAAACCATTGTCATACTGGTACTATTGTGCTTTTAACAGTTGACCTTTCTTCTGTTTGGTGCTTTGTTAGATGTACAGACACTTAAACCACATCCTTGTAATCAGGATGCATTTGACTGTTGTTGTTCTTAATGGTGATGCTTTTAAGCCATGTACAGAGTCCTGCAGGACATGTTTTTATATTGTCTGAGAAACTATTGCAAAAGACTCAACGCTTAAATATCCTTGTTGAATAGTTGGAGAACAGAATGAACAAACACTAGCTGTTATTCTTTTAAAGAATCCCCTTAAATATTATTGAATCTTTATTCATATATACTTTTATATAGATCTCTTATAGTAATAGCAATCAGGCTTTTTCTTTTGTTCTGGTACTAGAGCTGAACTCAGAGCCTGGATGATAGCCTGCAGGTTTTTTCACCCCAAACTGGTGCTTTACCACTTAAGCCACATCTCTACTTCTGATTTTTTGGTAGTTAATTGGTGATAAGAGTTTCATGAACTTTTCTGCCAGGGCTGGCTTTCAACCACATTCTCATATGTCAGCCTCCTGAGTAGTTAAGATTACAATTGTGAGCCACCAGTGCCCAGCACAAATTAGATATTCTAAAATGTGATTCAATTAGTGGCTCTTCATGAATATAATAAAAACTGCTAGAAATGTAATACATGTAAATATAATTTGCTGGAAGATTTTTTTTGTATTCTTGACTTGTAGCTTTATTGTGAATTAGATTTTTATGACTTTTACTGTTACCATGAGAAAATTCAAGAACACATTAATAAAATTTAACTGTTTTTTAATCACTAGGCAAAGCTGAATTGGTCAAATGAAACAAGCATTTTAAAACTTGATCAATACAACATTTTCCTTTGTTAATAATTCAGTGAGAAACAAGTCTGGGTTTGAAGTTTCAAATACTAGATATTTGACATAGGACATTTAAGTCAGTGTATATTATGTTATACTGAATCATAATCTCTCCATGTAAACAGTAGCAAGAATAGCCCTATTATTCAATGTAGTCTAGGTTTTGTGCTGGTTTCAGGGCTGAAAGCTCAGACCTTGCACTCTTGTTTTGCTTTCTTGCTCAGAGCTGATGCTCTGCCACTTGAGCCACACTCCCACTTGTCATGTAATTTTGAGCCCAACAAAACCATTCACTAAAATAATTCATTTACTATTTACTGAGACCCTAGTATGTATGAAACCCTTTGCTACAAGCTGATATTCAATAGCACAAAAATCTATGTCTTCATTTCACTTACCTTCTAGCACTGAAATGGGCAATAATGCAATGTATTAAAATAGTAAAACTAATAAATACATGAAATCATTTATTAATAAATAAATAATAATGATACAGAGATAGATTGAACAGGAATGTGTATAGAGAGGAGTTTGTAATTTAAAGTAGTCAAGAAGGTCTTTTACGTGAGATCAGTATTTGGCTGAGCACATCCGTGAGGTGAATTAGTAATTCTTTAGCATAATTGGTAATTGCATGAAAGCATGACAAGATTTGGAATAAAATTCAAAGACCTTTAGCTATTTTGGAACTTGTAACATATTCATAAAGTGAAGGAGCTATTCTTTTGATCTTTTTGGTCATTTATTTTGGTCATCTATTTAGGCATATGCAAACTATCTTGAATTTAAATCCCCTCATGTAGGGAGGATCAAGTAATTCATCTTCACTAAATCCTAAAGCTAAAAAAGGAATAACAATTCTGTGAAAAAAATCATTATGGTATGTAGGAGTTGATTTTCGCCATTTGCAGTGCCTGTTATTAAGACCTGAATATGGCTATCTGAGGAGAAGTTTCTAGAGGGCAGAAATAGGAAGGTGAAGATGGATTATGGGTTGGATTCTCAGAGCACATTAGGCTTCATGAGCTCCCAACAGCCTTGAAAAACTCATTGAACCTGGAGAGTAGAAAGAGCAAGGAGATAAGACGTGAGGTCAGAATTGCAGAGAAAAGGATGGCACTGATCAATGGAATAAGTCAGGCCCAAGGGACAAAGGACTCACATTTTCTCTCACATGTGGTAGTTAGATATAATTTATAAGTACACACATATACACACACAATCATACTAAAAGTATGGTGTTCACGGGGGAGGATTCCAATGGTGTGGCTCCTTTTGAACAACTAAACAGTCTAACAAATATGGAGAAGCTAGACCTTGAGATATTGGGGGCATTTCTGAGGTCTGGGGAGTAGGTCAGTGAAATGGAGGGTGGGCAAATGCAGTCATAATATTCAATGTACATGTTTGAAAATCGGGCTAGAAAAATGGAGGGGATGGGTAGGGTTGAATGACATTATTCAAGATGTACTGCACTCAGAAACTGACATGTTGAGTTGAAACTCCTTTATACACCTACTTAAAAATGACAACTTAAAAATAAAGAATTGGGGGCCTGGAGTTTGGCCTAGTGGTAGAGTGTTTGCCTAGCATGCAGGAAGACCCGGGTTCAATTCCTCGGTACCACATACATAGAAAAAAAAGCTGGAAGTGGTGCTGAGGCTCAAGTGGTAGAGCTCTAGCCTTGAGAAAGTCCAAGGACAGTGCTTAGGCTCTGAATTCAAGCCCCAGGACTTGCAGAGAAAGAAAGAAAGAAAGAAAGAAAGAAAGAAAGAAAGAAAGAAAGAAAGAAAGAAAGAAAGAAAGAAAGAAAGAGAGAGAAAGAAAGAAGGAAAGAAAGAAAGAAGGAAAGAAAGAAGGAAAGAAAGAAAGAAAGAAAGAAAGAAAGAAAGAAAGAAAGAAAGGAAAGAAGGAAGATGGAGAGAATAGGAACTCGTAGGCCATGTTCAAGGGTGTTGATTTTCTTTTAAATGAAAAATTAAAAAGGAGCCATAGAGAGTATTATTGGTATGATTGGTTCTAGGAATTAAACTGAGGGCCTTACCAGTGCTATACTAGCATTTATGGAGCTACATCTCCACCTTAGTTCTTTTCAAAGCAAGATCTCACTATAGAGCCCAGGCTAGTTCTACCATCCTTCTGTCTCAACATTTCAAGTGCTGTTAGTGCATTCAGTTCATCACTCCCGAATGCAGTTCGGAATTCAAAGTAGAAAATAACAGTTTGGAGGACCACTGGGGCCAATACTCTGGTACAGGGACATCTGACATGAAATTGTCAACCTGTTGTTCTAGTGGGGATGAATGAGAGTAATTGGCCTGGTAGTGATGGTGGTGGGATTAATGAAAAGTGATGGACTTAAGAACTAGTTAATTATAATTTTAATTTTTGTATGGGTCCTGGGGCTTGACCTTTGGGCCTGGGTGTTGTCCCTGATCTCTTCAGCTCAAGGCTACTGCCCACCCCTGGAGCCAGAGTGCCACTTCTGGTTTTCTAGTGGTTAATTGGAGATAAGAGTCTCATGTCTTTAGTGCCCAGGCTGGCTTTGAACCACAATCCTCAGATTTCATCCTCCCCATTAGCTAGTATTACAGGCGTGAGACACTGCTGCACCTGGATAATTTTATTTTATAGTTTACTTTTTGTGCTGGCACCTAGACTTGAACTTGGCTTAAGCTCTCTCCTTTAGCTTTTTCATTGAAGGCTGGTCCTCTCCCACTTAAGCCACAACAAAATGGGAGATCAGAGTCTCACAAACTTTCCTGCCTCAAATCAGAATCCTCAGGTTGGCTTTAAATCAGAATCATCAGAGCTCAGCTTCCTGAGTAGCTAGAATTTTAGGCATGAGACTAGCACCTGGCTGAGATACTTCAAATTTTCCACACAGCACCATGCTAGACCTTCTCTTTTACATTCTAAATTGAATTATCTATAGATATACAATTCCTGAATGACATTTGCATTTATTTTTACCCTAAATATTTTCTTCTGATGTGCTCATTTTTCATACATTTTCTAATTATTTGTATCTTTGTGAGGTTTACAGTAAAAATGCAAATTACTAGAATATTATGAATGTTTGTGAACCATACAGCTATTATTTTAGCATGACAATTTTATATGGCTAAGTGTATCTATACCAAGGGCTCTATGCCAACTATTCATTTCCCTAAGAAATTAGCTATAAACTACTGATCGGTAAAGGGTTCTTTGTTTCAAGACAGATTCATGTTTAAAATACCTTTTGTGGTTAATGGAAATACAATTACAATATTTAATCATAATATTTGAGTTCCTTGAATATTAAGACTTTTGCAGTGAGTGATAGGCTATGAATAAAACTATATCATCAGTATATTTGTTTTTTAATCCCAATGCCTTTAGTTCCTGCCATTACCATTTGTTCAGGGCGGCAGGAGGATCTGGTCTGGGTTGGCATGGGAAGAGACATGTCAGGAATAAGACACTAAAGTGACTCAAGGATATCATCCTTGGCTTCCTATGATCTATTTACCTTTGCTGTCGTCACACAGGTTACCATACCCCACCCATGACAAGAACCAGCGGGAAGAGAGAGTATAAAGACTCAAGTAACAGGTGCTCAGGTGGGCCTAATTCTCCAGAATGATTAGTCTGTGCTTCTAGGTCTCAAATCACCACTATGAAGTTAATCCTTCTGCTCCTATTTGTGGGGCTCTTCATCTTTTGTAAAGGTAAGAACATAACTAATAGTTTCAAGTTGATAGATCCATAGGTATGGGCTATATTTAATGTTTCTATAGCAAATAAATTTTTTCTCCTGAGAATTCTTTCATACACTTCAGAGAAGAAAGGAAGGATCATAGTTCTGGGCTATATACATACATACATATATATATATATATATATATATATATGTGTGTGTGTGTGTGTGTGTGTGTGTGTGTGTGTAGGTGTGTATAATTGTAGTTCTTTAACATTTTGATTTTTCTCAGGCTATTTTATATTTTCATTAAAAGTCTATACAATTGTCTTTTTTAAAGTTACTTTTTATTTTTATTTTTTGCCAGTCTTGGGGCTTGAACTCAGGCCCTGGACACTATCCTTGGGCTTTCTAAAAGCTAGCACTCTACCACTTGAGCTACAGCACTACTTCAGGCTTTTTCTATGTATGTGCTACTGAGAAATCGAACCTGGCAAGCACTTTACCACTAGGCCAAACTCCTTGCCAAATGTCTTGGTGTAGGAAAGAATCTGGTGGCTTACTGTTTTTTTTTTGTTGTTGTTGTTTGGTTTTGTTTTGTTTGCTTTCCAATCTCACGGCTTGAACTCAGGGACTGAGCACCATCCTTGAGCTTTCTCAGGGCTAGAGCTCTACCACTTGACTCACAAAACCACTTCCAGCTTTTTGTGTGAATGTGATACCAAGGAATTGAACCTGGTCTTCATGCATGCTAGGCAAGCACTCTTACCACTAGGTCAAACTGCTGTCCCTACTTTTTATTTCTTATGAACACATTACCAAAAAAAATACTAGGGGAAATAAAATCAGGTAAGATTTAGATCAGAAAATGCATTTCAAATCTGTAGGTATAATCACATGAAAAAGGATATATTGAGTTTAATTTATTTTGCTATGCATACTCTAAAAACTGAGTGGGCACTCACATATCTAACTTTAGGCATATTGGTGGATAAATGCATTCCCTAGATCATAAAGATGAGTTTTATTAAATCAGAAAGCTTCAACACCATAAATTAATATAAAAATAGTATAATTATAAAACTTTAAAAAGTCAGGTTGCTTATTTTTCATTCCAAGGCAAAGTGAAAGCAGGAATATTATTCTTAGCATCTAATTTAGACATTCATAAAATGAGTGGCTATTTTTACTTTTTTTCCTAGATGGGGAAGCCCTATTGCGAAATCCACACTCAGGTCAGTATCTTAAAATAAAATTCTTTACTGTGTTGATGATCATGCTATATTGTTATTCTGCATTGGAGAGCCAGTAACAATTCACCTTAATTCACAATAAAAATATTTAAATTGTTTATTAGTTGTGTGTGCATGAATCCTAGTAACCAGACATAAATCAGAAATTACAGCCATCTGAATTGGATCAATTCATCATATTCAATTTATTTAGTATTTTTGTTATGGAACAATGTCTTTTAGCTAAAATGTTACCAATGGAATAATATGTTTAGCTGGGCACTAGTGGCTTATACCTACAATCCTAGCTTACTCAGGAGGTTGAAAACTGTGGATTATGGTTCAATGCCATCCTGGGCAGGAAAGTCTATGACATTCTCATCTGCAAATAACCAAATAAAAGCTGAAAGTGGACTTGTGATTCAAGTCCACTTGAGTTGGAAAGCTCAGGAACAGTGCCCAGACCCTGAGTCCGAGTCCCAGAACTTACACACACACAAAAAAAAAACAATGCAATATGTTTAAGCACTTTTGCAGTCATTGAAGAATCGCCACATTCTAATTGATGGATTTAAAAACAACTCATCATTCTCTCATTATGTGAATAGAAAGTAGCTTAGGTCCTTCCAGTATTTTTTACCCACCAGCTCTGAATAGTTCTCTCCCTTGCTGACATTTGTTTCCTGATGTTTTAGTTATGGTGATATGCAAACATTCTAAATGAGAAATTCCCAGAAATATACTATTCATAAGTTGAAAAAATAATAGAATGTTTCAGATTGGCTGGAAGATGGGTAGTCTTACCTCCTTTCTCTGGCTTCTGGATGGTACAAATTGGCCTGGATCAGTGGCTAATTAGCATGCCCATGCTGAAGTACTGAATTTGCTGGGCTGACCTGTGTGGGGATACCTCCTCAGGATGCAGAATGACTGTAATCAAAACTCACTTTATACTGGCAAATCTGTAATTAAGAAATGCTAATGATAGCATTTCCTCCCTTCTCTCCCCTCCCCAATAGCTACCCAGGCTGGCTCTTTTTTTTTTTTTCAAATTCTTTAGTTAGCAAAATATCACAAAGTAGAATAGGTAACATATTTTAATTTTTATATTTTTTAATTTATTCGATTTATTTTTGTGCTGGTACTGGGACTTGAACTCAGGGACTGGGTATTGTCAGACTAGATATTGTCCTTTAACTTTGAGCTCAAAGCTGATGCTCTACTACTTGAGCTAGAGCTCCAGCTCCATACATCAGGGTATTTTTTTTTCATTACTGGTTAATTGGAAATGAGTACCTCATGGATTTTCCTGCTGAACTGGCTTCAAACTGTGATCCTCAGATCTCAGCCTACAGAGTAGTGAGGATTACAGATATGAGCTACCAGCAGCTGGCTAGTTCTTTTCTTGTAAAGTTTACAGTAAAAGGCAGTCAAGTGGAGAGAAGGCTTACATTTTCTGGACTAATATTAAAACTTTTAAAAGCTAATATCTCTTATTTCAAACAGGCAGACTCTATGTAACTTGTGTTACATAGGCCTGATACTTTAATCTTTAACTAATATGTATTATGGTGGTGAAAGTAAAATGGAAAATTACAGTTTACCCCTTCAAGTTTTCCTAAACCTATAAGAGACTTGTGTAAGTAGATTAAACATTTCTCCTTTTCTATATCTTCTGTGTGCTTTTCATTTCTTTCCTGAGATTAATTCAGGGGACATCAATTCCAATGAAAACTTTGCTAGTCCCAATAGTTTTACCAATGCCTCTACATGCCTATCCAGTCATTATGATAACCACACACCTTACGTTGATATTTCTACTGCTTCCCTTACAATTAAAAGGAAAAAACAATATGAAATAAATGAACAAGGGTTGTGGGTTTTTTTCTCTCTCTCTTTTTGGTGCCAGTACTGGGCCTTTAACTCAGGACTTGAGCAATGTCTCAACTTTCTCACTCAAAGCTGGCACTCTATTACTCCTGCACTTCTGGCTTTTTGCTGGCTAATTGAAGATAAGGGTAGATAAGATAGACTTTTCTGCCCAGGTTGGCTTATATCTACAATCTTCAGATCTCAGCCTCATGAATAGCTAGGATTACAGATGTGAGCCATCAGAGCCTGACTTTGTGTTACTCTTGCTTAACCTTTTTGCTGTTTTCATGTCTATGTATCTATCTTTTTATTTGTATAGCATCTACTATCTCAATAGCATAAATATAGCATATATAGTGTTCTACATATGTATATCTATGATATATGCTACATATATAGTATGTACTATATTCTGTATCTCTGTATTATTCACCTCTCTCATCACCTTCCATTCTGTATCCCCTTTCTTGCTAAATCCCCAGTCTTCAGTGGATAGATAGTGGCAACAATATCTAGCATAGCTTTCTATCCACCTGCTCTTTCATTCCTGACTCTATCTCACAAGGAGAGGACCGTCCTAGCATTTGTGTCTCGGCTCCATTCCTCCTGCAAACTGGCTGCCTTCAGCCCATCCCTCAGGCCTAGGAGATGTCTTCCTGCAGCAAGGTCTCACCTGGGGCACGGTGAACATGCAGGCCTGGTAGTGGGCTGGGGATGTCAGCCTCTGGGTGTAGACTGTGGAAGACAGGATTATGGACAGGCCTGTCTCCTGGTCCTCAACCTATATTCTTGGACCCCTGAGGGAGATGATGGTCTGAGGAAAGTCACAAGGTATGCTCTGTGGCTTACAGCAGCCACTGCTCTTCCTTGAGACATTGACAGGTACTAGCCAAGGTGATTTTCCATCATGGGTTTAAGACCTCAAGAAAGAGAATGGAGTGTGCAGAGTTAACAGTGGATGTGTGTTAGAAACTCTCTGGCATTCCATGTCCTATACAAGGGTTCTGTCTCATAGAATCCACACTGCCCTTAGCAATTGCAATTTATAACTGATAGACTTAAGATACTGTTTCCCCTCCCCTTGTTTCTGTGTAAAGGATAAAAATATTTACTCAGAAATTAGTTTAGCCACTGCTGCCTTCAACTCTTGGCTTCAATGCCATTTTAATGAAGCATACTTAGACAATTTAATATAGTAGCCCATCTAACCTCACCATTTCCAAATATCTAGCAGTTCAGGAGCATAATAGGCTGTTACTTCATAATTTTATTTAAAAACAAAGATCTCAATCCAATGTATACTATCTTACTTGACATCCATGTACTTTGTCATATCATGTATGCTTTTGCCATGTACACTAACATTGAGCTATCTTAGAATTACCATCTTAAACCCCGACGATAATCCTCTGATGTTGCAGAAGATAAGAATTTTGGTCATCAAACTGAAGAAAATGAAATGTTATTTTGTAGGCCAAATATGATGATTAAATAAGAGGAAATATAAATAAACACAACAGGCATAATTTTCCCTATTAAAGAAAGGTGAATATAATGATGCATGTCTGTAATTCTAGCTATTGAGGATGGTGAGATAGGGAGAATGTTGATTCTGGATTTTTATTTGGGGCTTGAATTAAGGACGCTGTCCTTAAACTTTGTTTCTTTACCTTTCCTTTTCTTTCTTTCTTTGTTTTCTCTTCCTTCCTTTTTCCCCCAATGCTACTGTGTTACCACTTAAGCCACAGCTCTACTTCTGGCTTTTCCGGTTAATTGGAGTAAGAGTCCCATATATTTTCCTGTTTGCATTGGCTTTGAACTGCAATTCTCAGATCTCAGCCTTTTAAATAGGTCGGATTATAGGTATGAGACCCCAATGCCTGGCTTTTGAAGGGTAATTACCTCAGGATTAAATAAGACTAAATCAGCACCTCAAGGACTGTGGGCAATCACTTTGAAATATAACCATCCCCTGTCCATATATCTCTAGAGTGTATCTTACAAGATATTTAGTAATACATTTTACATAGTATTATATAGAATAAGTAGTATATCTTACGTAGTATTGACATCAAATAGAAGAACTTACTCAAAATAAGTGTCTATTTTATACTGTGTTACTTGCAATACTATTTTCAGTGAAGCCTTTTATTCCCGTTAGGTGGCGGTATCTTTGGTTCATCACCTCACGAATCCAGGTTGAGAGAACGTCGGGAGTCAGGTAACCTGGAATTCATATTGTTAGATCAAAGAAGCTTGTACAGGAAACAAATGCTTCTTTTTTTATATAATGTAGTCCTTTCGTGAATATCTTTACTCTTGGTAACTGTTTTTTTAAAGAATTTATTAATGTTGATTTTTACATCATATTTTAAATAACAAGTTTAACAAACAAGTGTTCAAGAAGAGAATCTCTATTTACAATCACTGATACTTAGTATTTAGAACTTAATCACAATTAGGCTAAGGGTTTGTATGTCAAAGAAACATATTAATTTAAGGAATAAAATATTATGTCTATAGAGTCATAGGTTTTTATGTCTATATAGTTATGTTTATATTTCCATTACCATGTCCATAGCTTTGAGTATGTAGTTATTGAGTCCTTGCTCTTGTACTCTTTGGATTTAATAGCCACATATTAAGGATACCATGTGCCTTTTGTTCCTTAGGTCTTGACTTGTCTCACTCAACATGATTCGCTCTAGATTCATCCATTAATTTATCTTGTCTATTGGCTATGTAGAATTCCATTGTGTATATATACCACATTTTCTGTATCCATTCATCTGCATTAGGGCATCTGGATTGTTTCCATCGCCTGACTATTGTGAATAGTGCAGAGATGAACATAGCTGAGCAGGTGTCCTTATAATATCTTGGGTCATGATGTTTAGGATAGATGCCCAGAAGTGGTATGGCGAGATCGTAGGGAAGGTCTATTTTCAGTTCTTTAAGAAACCTACAAACTGCTTGCCAGAGTGGCTGAAATAGTCTACATTCCCACCAGCAGTGTAGTAGGGTTCCTTTTTCTCCACAACCCCGCCAGCAACTGTCATTATCTGAGTTGAAAATCTTGGCCATTCTTGTTGGAATAAGGTGGTATCTTAGGGTTGTTTTTATTTGCATTTCCTTTATGACCATAGATGTTGAACATTTTCTCATATGCTTTTCTGCCATTTTAATCTCTTCTTCTGATAAGTCTCTCTTTAGTTCCCTTGCCCATTTAGTGAATGGTTTATTGGGTTTGGAGGGGATTAGTTTCTTGAGTTCCCTGTAGATGCTGGATATTAAGCATTTGTCAGATGTATTGTTGGTGAATATCTTTTCTCAGTTGGTTGGCTGTCTCTCTAATTTGGCGACTATGTTTTTATTTGTACAGAAATTTTTTATTTTTAGGTAGTCCCATTTATCGAGTCTCTCTCCAATCTGTTGTGACCCTGGGATTCTGTTCAGGAATTTTTTGCCTATGCCTATGAGCTCCAGTGTCTCTCCTACTTTATCATGTAGCAGTTTCATGGTTTCCGGTCTGACGTTGAGGACTTTGATCCACTTTGAGTTAATGCTCTTGCATGGCGAAAAGCTAGGGTCAATTTTTAGTTTTCTATATGTGGCTGCCCAGTTTTACCAGCACCAAGAATTAAATAGGCTGTGTTTGTTCCACTGTATATCTTTGGCTCCTTTGTCAAATACAAGTTGCCTATAGGTATGTGGTTCTATTTCTGGATCTTCTATTCTGTTCCACTGATCTTCTGGTCTGTTTTTGTGCCAGTACCAAGCAGTTTTTGTTACCATGGCTCTATAGTAGAGTTTGAAGTCTGGTATTGTAATACCACCAGCATTGCTCTTTTTGCCTAGAATTGTTTTGGCTATTCTAGGTCTTTTGTTGTTCCATATGAATCTTTGGATTATATCTTATACTTCCGTAAAGAATGTCTTTGGGATTTTGATGGGAATTGCATTGAATTTGTATATCAATTTGGCAGTATAGCCATTTTCACTATGTTGGTTCTCCCTAGCCATGAGCAAGGGATGTCTTTCCATTTCCTAGTGTCCTCTTCAATTTCTTTCATTAGGCTTTTATAGTTTTCATTAAATAATTCCTTTGCATCTTTGGTTAAGTATATTCCTAAGTATTTTATTCTCTTGGGGGCTATTGCAAATGGGATCATTTTCTTGATTTGACCCTCTGTTTGAGTATTATTGGTGTACAAGAAGGTTACTGACTTCTGAAGGTTAATTTTGTATCCTGCCACTTTGCTAAAGTAGTTTATTAATTCTAGAAGTTTGAGAGTGGAGTTTGTTGGGTCACTCAAGTAGAGGATCATGTCATCTGCGAATAGGGAGAGTTTAATTTCTTCTTTCCCTATGTGGATCCCTTTGATGTCCTTTTCTTGCCTTATTGCTCTGGCTAAGGGTTCCAGCACTACATTGAAGAGAAATGGAGAGAGTGAGCATCCCTGTCTAGTTCCTGATTTTAAGGTGAATGGTTCCAGTCTTTCACCATTTAGTATAATACTGGCTGTAGGTTTTTCATATATGGCTTTCACTATTTTGAGGAATGTACCTCTTATCCCTATTTTTTCTAGTGCTTTCAACATGAATGGATGTTGTATTTTGTCAAATGCCTTCTCCGCATCCAGAGAAATTATCATATGATTCTTATCCTTAGCTCTATTGATGTGCTGTATTACAGTGATTGATTTGCGAATGTTAAACCAGCCTTGCATCTGTGGGATGAAGCCTACTTGATCATAGTGTATGATTTTTTAAAATTTGTTTCTGGATTCTGTTGGCCAATATTTTATTGAGGAGTTTTGCGTCTGTGTTCATTAGAGAGATAGGTCTGTAGTTTTCTTTTTTTGTTGGGTCTTTCCCTGGTTTGGGGATGAGAATTATATTAGCTTCATAAAATGAGTTTGGTATTGCTCCTTCTGTTTCTATTTCTCAGAAGAGTTTCAAGAGTATAGATGTTATTTCATCTTTAAATGTCTTGTAGAATTCCTCAGTGAATCCATCTGGACCTGGGCTCTTTTTGGTTGTCATTTTCCTGATTGCTTCCACAATTTCGTTGTAAGAGATTGGTTTGTTCAATTTGTTTACCTCATCGTTGTTCAGTGTGGGTAGCCTATATTTATTTAAGAAATCATCCATTTCTACTAGATTTTCTTGTTCCTTTGAATATAGGTCCTGGTTGTACCTATTCATTATGGACTGAATTTCTTGGGAATCAGTTGTAATTGTTCCCATGGGGTCTCTAATCTTGTTTATTTGAGTCTCCCCTTTCCTTTTTTTGATTAATCTTGCCAGGGGTCTGTGTATTTTGTTGACTCTTTCAAAGAACCAACTTTTTGATTTATCAATATTTTGTGTAGTAGATCTTATTTCAATCTGATATTTCTAATTTTATTTTTGTTATTTCTGTCCTTCTAGCTGTTTTAGAATTAACTTTTTCTTGCTCCTCTAGGTGTTTCAGGTTTTTTTAGGTTATTTACATGCTCTTCTTCTGTCTTTTTAATATGGGCTCCTAGTGCGATAAATTTGCCTCTTAGACCTGCCTTTGCTGTGTCCCATAAGTTCCTTTGTGATGTTTCTTGATTATCATTACATTCAAGGAAGTTTTTAATTTCATTTCTGATCTGATCTTGTACCCAGGAGTTATTCAGAAGTGTGTTGTTCAGCTTCCAAGTGATTGAATGTTTTTTGATTTTGACTGTATTGTTCAGGATTAGTCTGACTCCACTGTGGTCTGATAGAATGCATGGGATTATATCAGTCCTCTTGTAGCTTCTTAAGTTTTCTGTATGAACTACTATATGATCTATTTTGGAGTGTGTTCCATGTGCTGCTGAGAAAAATGTAAAAATGTTCACAGTTGGGTGGAAGACTCTGTGTATATCTGTTAAGCCCAGCTGGGCTATGGTGTCATTTAAGTCGATGGTGTCTTTGCTTAACTTTTGTTGAGTTGACCTGACATTTGTTGAGAGTGGTGTATTGAGGTCTCCCCATATGATTGTGTTTGAGTCTATCTTGTTCTGAAATTCTAAGAGAGTTTGTTTGACGAATTTGGGTGCTCCCTTATTGGGGGAGTAAATGTTTATAACTGTAATATTATGGACATGGATTGTACCCTTTACTAATATGTAATGGCCATCTCTATCTTTATGTACTGAAGTTAATTTTGTCGGAGATTAAGATTGATACTCGTGCTTTTTTGCTTGTTGCATTGGAGTGGAAAATTCGTTTCCATCCTTTCACTTGGAATTTGTTTCTGTCTTTGGCAGTGAGGTGGGTCTCTTGGAGGCAACATATGGATGGGTGGTGTTTCTTAATCCAGTCTGCTGCTCTGTGTCTTTAGATTGAATTTTTCAGCCCATTCACATTTAGGGAAATTATAGAGAAGTGGTCAGTGTCCATTGTCATTATTTATTTTTACTTCTAAGTTTCTTTCTCTCTCTTTTTTCCCCCTTTTTGTGTTTAGTGAATTATCGATATTTGCTTCTTGTTGGGGGTTCTTGATGTTCTACAATTTGTTCTCAATTAATATTTTTTGTAACGATGGTTTAGCATGGATGTATTCATAAAGCTTCTCTTTGGAGTGAAATATTCTTGTTTCTCCCTCAAATGTAAATGATAGTTTTGCTGGATATATCAGTCTGGGTTGGCAGTTGTTGGTCTTCAGGACATCAATGATGTTTTTCCAAGCTTTTCTTGCATTTAGAGTTTGCGTGGAGAGATCTGCTGTGATTCGAATTTTTTTCCTATTGTAGTATAGCTCTTTCTTTGTTTTTGCAGCATTTAAGATCAATTCCTTGGTATTCTGGTCTGGTGTCTTTACTATGATATGTCTAGATGAATTCCTTCTAGGATCTTGCCTGTTTGGAGTCCGGAAGCCTTCAATAATGTGAGTATTTTCCCTTTTGAGGTTGGGGAAGTTCTCTGCTGTGATTTTGGTGAATACAGGTTGCATTTCTTTGTCCTGAAATTCTGCACCCTCATCAATCCCTAGTATACAAAGATTAGACTTCTTTGCTGCACCTGTCAGTTCCTGGAGCTCTGTCTGGTAGGTTCTGACTGATTTTTCCAAGGTGGCGATTCTCTGTTCCAGCTCTTGTGTTTTATCTTCCGTTCCTGATGTTCTATTCTCCATCTCAATCAATCTGCTTCTTAATGCCTCCATTTTTGCTTGAAGTGTGGACACTGAGCTGATCATGTCTGCTGAGAGGGTATTGAACTTTTCTTCCACTTCTCTTTTGAATTCGAAGAGTTCCTTGGAAATTTCTTGCTTTTGTTTTTGGAATTCAGCCTTCATTTCCAAAATCAGCTCCTTGATTTGAGTCATATTTCGTGTCTCTTCAGGTGTCATTTCTTGGGATGGTGACATCTCTCTCGTTCCTTTGCTCTTGTTTCCCTTTGGGCTTTGTGTGGGACTTTGATTATTTATGTATGTCGTAATTCGTCTTTGTGCTCTTCTAGGCATAGAGAACTGTTGTTGTAGTTCGCTCTGTTGTCGGTAGGTGGCAGTCTTTACTTGGATTGGGCCCTGGTGGTTCTCAGCCAAATTGATTCTGCTGCTGACTAGATCAGTTTGCAGTTTTTGCAGATGTTCAGCCGGTTCCCAGAAGTTGTGTGCCACTTTACGACTAGTTCTCAGCCCAACCAGTGGCTTCACAGTGGGTGGTAGGATGGGTTTGCATGCTTCAGTCTCAGCAGGCTGGGCGGATGGTTGGTTTTCCTGCGCTGTTTCCAGGGGTGGGTCCCCGGACTAGGGTCTGGAGTTTGGGAGTTTCCAAGAGCTCTCAGCTGGACCAGCTGATGTCCTCTGTGTTCCCAGGGGAGGGGCCCAGCCGAGGATGTGGTCTCCCAGTTTTTTTCCTCCCATTCCCATCCTAAAGTTGTATAGCTCATTTTCCACATAATGTCTAGTGAGCATCATGGCTGCATTTATTCACCCTTTGCCCCTACATTTCTGTGCCTCCCCTTACAGTTCAAAAGCAAAATAAACAAACAGAACAAAAAGAAAAACAGTAAAAAAAAAAGAAAAAAAGTGAATTAGTTTTCTTAAATTAACAAAATTCTGGAAGAAAATAAATATGAATGGAAAATAGCATTATTATATTTAGAAATTAAAGCCATCAAGGAAACAAGGATTGGAAGTGCTATGACGAGATATTTGTTGTGTCAGAGGAATTTATCTTCAGTGGTGGTGAACGTTGATTGGCATGAGAAGAACTTCAGGAAGTTTGGTGGTACTGAGCCCACAGGCTGTGGGTGCTTCAGGAATTCCAATTCAGACTTCACTGATTATTAAAAAGAGTACAAAGTGTTATTTATTTATTCATTTATTTAGATGGTTGCTTCTAAGGACATTAAGCTTTTCTGTTAGGTGGAAGTGTTTTTTTGCCTTTTGATATTTGATATTTGGTTCTGGTGGGCTGGGCTCATGTGGAATGGCTACTGTTAATTTTGAACAAAAATTATATCTTTCTGAAAATGAAATTGGCTACCAGAGAAATTCGCACTCTGGTGATTTGGATAGTACTATTTCAGAGTTTGTGCACTAGATGTTAGGAATTCTAGAGTGTATTTAAATATTTCCCAGTGACACAATGTCTTTATTGCAGCAGGTAACACCAGTACAAGGTGTAGAGCTAGACCTGATATCAGTGACTGTGGAAATTCCAGGTTTGATGTGAGAGTATCTGGTCAAAAGTGATAAGAAGTTGCCCTTGGAATTGATGAGAGTGATGGAGTATCAGGTAGAGATGAAACTGTGTAGTCTTTGGTTCTGATCCCTAGAGCTCAAATGTACCAATCAAGATACATTTTTTGAGAATTTTCAATTAAGGTAACCAGTAAGAAAAGATGCACAATTAATTATTCAACTAACATTCATTTTCAATAATTGTTGTTTTTTCATTATTTGGAACTGGGTCTTCTGGTTTGGTTCTGAGATCAAAGAAAGGTAATGGGTTGCACTTGGAGTTTCGAGTTTGATTCCATTTAGTTATAGCTGTAGTACTATCAAAAAACAAAAGTTGAAGGAAATCAGATGGCTAGCACCAGAGGTTGTTTCCAATGATACAAGAATGGATGCTATGGTTGTTGACGTTTACAAATCCTAAAATCTGTTCCACTCACTTTGACAACCTTCTTATATTCTGCAGGTGAAACCAGTCTGAAATGTAAGAATCCACTGGTCGATGGTAGCTCTGGAAATCAAAACTCTAATTGGAGGGCTTCTCTTAAACAGAGACTTGGCATGGATGGCAGAGCATCCATTAGGGCCCAACTGAAAGGACTGGCTTTGATACCAGTGGTTCAGGTATCTATCTGGCCTCTGGGCCTGAGATACCCAACTGAGTTTCAAATATTTATTACTCTTTGGTGTCATAACATTTTAAATTTTACATGAGTTGCCAGTTTCTAACATTAAAAAAATAACCTTTTGACATTCTATAGGTAGCATCGTGGGGTCATCCTTAAGTGGTAGAGAAAGGAAGGTTGGAGCTCAACTTGATCTTGGACTTGGTATTTCCAATTCATTTGCTGGCAATGGCCGTAGTGAATACAGAGGAAAAGGTACAAGAGAATCTAGGCGAGTAGTTTAGAGGTGGATGGTTTCTGTAAATAAAAGTCTGAATCATAACCTTACTTGTTGGAGTCCCTCTCGGGCGTCCACGTGGTGGGTAAGATGGTGGTGGAGCCCAGGAGTTACAAACAGACTCTGGAGACCAAGATTCTTGATGCAGGTCTAAAATTTATTCCACAAAACGTGCTCGCTAAATACAGATGGAGCGGTTGCAGCCATCAGCCGATGGTGTCCTGAGACATGCCCCACTTGTTCCAGGTGGGTGCTGCCAGGCACCCTCTGGCTCCTCGCTGCTTGCAGTCACATACACACACTGAGTGTGGATGTGATTAAGGTCAGATGGCAAACAGCATGGTTCCCCCACACTTACTGAAATACATTCTGATGATATTAAATGTACATCTTGCAATGCAAGAAATATGAATACTTTTGTTTTAGGAAAGGTTGGCCATGTTGCAAATGAGTTTAGTCTAAAGGGAATCTGTAAGCAGTGGATCCGGTCAGAGATAAGAGCAGTGAGTCCACTCTTGGTGGCTCAGGAAGACTATCTTTGGGCTGTATGCCAGTGAAATCAGAATTGGTATAGACTTTGAAAGCATTGTTTCATTACAAGTTTTGTTTCTTTGGAAGTGGGAAAGTCTTCATTAGTTCATTTTAGCGCTGGAGAAAGCAAGCATAGACGTGAATTTGGTTTTAGAGGTCATATGATCTGTGACTGTGTTAAAATACCTAAGGAATTCTCATTAAAGAAAGAAAGGTCTATTTTGGCTCACAGTTTGAGAGATTTCTGTCTGTGGTTGGCATGCTCCATTACTCTAGGTCTGAAACGAGGCAGACTGCATGAGAGGAGGGAGATGAAATGATGGAAGCCTGGAAGAAGTGAGAGAGGGAGAGAAAGAGGAGATGAAGAGAGAGAGAGAGAGAGAGAGAGAGAGAGAGAGAGAGAGAGAGAGAGAGAGAGAGAGAGAGAGAGAGAGAGCGCATTACGGATGAGTTATTGATGAATGAATCATATACAAGCAATGGCTTTAGTACCTTTTTCTTCTGTTTTTAATAGAGTCTAGTTGTTCAGGTACTGATATTAAGTTGCTTTGGATAAACTGAACTATGTTCTGATGATTATTTTACCTTCTGCAGGTGGTCTCAGAAGAACAAGAAATTATGTTTTTGGTAATACAGTAGGGAGCTTTGGCCATGCTATTAATCAGCTGGGTCTGAAGGGATCTGCAAGCAGTAGATCTGATCAGAATGTTGAGAACACTAGATACAGTTGTGGTGGCTCCGGTAGTTGACTTTTTGTGCTAGGTACCAGTGAGGGCAGAACTGATGCTAAGGCTCAAAGCCTTGTGAGTTAATTTGGGACCTGAAGAAAGAAAGGTTAGAGCTGATTTTAGTTTTAGATTGTAGGATCTGTATCTGTGTTAAGTGCCCCAAGGAAATCCTATTAAAGGAGAAAAGGTTCATCTTGGATCATACTTTGAGAGGGTTTGATCTGTGGTTGGCTGGCACCGTTGCTTTGAATCTGAGGTGAGGCAGACTATCACAGTGGTAGGGGTCTGTGTCCATGAGACAAACTTGTGGGAGCCAGGAGAAAAGATGGGGAGAAGGTAGGGAAAGAAAGGGGAAAAGAGAGAGAGGTATGGGCAGGCAGGTAGGCAGAGACAGAGACAGAGACATAGAGATGGGAGAAAACGTGATGGGGTAAGAAGGAGACATAGAGTGAGGGATAGAGAAGAGAGTGAAGGATGGAGAGAGAGTATGAGGAGGGTTATAGAGAGAGTATGAGGAGGGATAGAGAGTGAGAGACAGGGAAAGTGAGGCATAGAGAGAAGGGGAAACAGAAAGAGGGATAGAGATAGACAGAGAAAAAGACACAAAGACAGACAGAGATAGACAGACAGACAGAGATAGAAAGAGAACGACAGATTGAGAAGAGGAGAGAACATCCAAGACTGGGCACAGACTCCAGAAGTGTCACCTGGGATTCTCCTTCCTTTAACAAGGCCCTGCCTATTCCTATCTGCTACATCCCAGTAATGCCTTCAGCTGCATGGGCCTTTGTGGGCAGTTAAGATCCTCCCCTCATTCCTCATTCATGAGCGCTGCCACATAGGACCAGGCTTTAAGATTGTGACTTTGTGATGGACATGTCATCTCCCAATCACCACAGAACTTCTTGTTAAACTTTATTTGTTGGCAATGCCCTTAGTGCAAATGGAGAAGAAAACAGTAGAGAATCTAGTTCTGTCATTGAGATGCAGTTACTTTGTTTAATGAAGAATATTTTCAACCTTACTAAAACATATTCTGATAACTATTTTACCATCTGCAGGCAGCACTAGCAATACCAGAATTGCACATATTAGTTGAGGAAGCCTTGGTTCTGGTGTAAATCAGTTGGGTCTCATTGGCCAAGGACTGGCAAGTGTTTGATCTGGTCAGAGTGATAAGAACATTGGATCAGATGGTGGAGGCTCAGGTAGTCAACATTTGTCCCCTGTACCAGTGTGATCCAAATAGATATTGACGCTGAAAGCACTGTTGTGTTCCTATGTGAGGACGTTGTATTTAGTTCATTTTGGACTTGGAGAAAGAAAGGGTATAGTTGAATTTGTTGTTGGTGTTTATATTAGCTTGCTGGCTTTGACTATATACTTAAGAACATGAAATGAAAGATTCATTTTGGGCTCACACTTTGAGAGGGTTCAAGTCTGTGGTTGGCTGGCTCCATTGCTTTTGTGTCTGAGAGGAGACAGAAAACAGACTATTGTAATGGGAAGAGCTTGTGTCAGAGGGAACAGTTCACCTCATGGATGCCAGGAATGAGGGAGGGAGGGAGGGAGGGAGGGAAGGAGGAAGAGGGAGAAGCTGGAAGAGAGTGATGCAGGGAGGAAGACAGAGGAAGAGAGGCAAGGAGAGAGAGAAGAAGTAATGGAAAGGAGGGTTAAAGTGAAGGAAGGAGAAGGAGAGAGAGGCAGGGAGACCCCAAAATATACACAGTGCTTACTTAGCACTTACTTCCTGTAACTAGGCCTTTCTTTCCTATAGTTCCTTAATAATGCTGTTAACTGGGGTCCCAACTTTGACTACATGAGCCTTTGGGGACAGTAAAGATTCAATTAACTCTGAACACTGCTGTCTTGAGGATCAAGCATTCAACACATTTTTTTTCTTTTTCATGGATATGTGAGATCCAAGCCACAGAAGTTTTCACTTCCTATGCATTTGCTGGCATTGGCCCTGGTGTCAATGGAGGAAAACTATTAGAAACTCTAGTTCGGTGATTTGCATGTGGGAACTTAATTTCTCTGAATAAAATGTTTGATGCATTAATGTTCTGATGGTTATTGTACCTTCTGCAGGTGGTACCAGCAGTACCAGATATGGCAGTGCTTTGTTGGGTAATATATAAGGTAACTTTGGCCCTGGTGTTAATCAGCTGGCTATAAAGGGCTCTGTAAGCATGGGTCAGAGTGACGAGAACATGGGATCACAAGGCAGTGGCTCAGGTGGTCTACCTTTATGTTGTGTGCCAGTGAAGTCAAAACTGATGTTGCCTTTGAAATCATTGTATTAATATTTTATTTCTTTGCTAGTGGGCCAGTCTAAGTTAGTTGATTTTGGACATGGAGAAAGAAAGGACAGCGGTGAAACTGATATTGGAGTTTCTGGTTCAAATCCAGTTGTTTATAATGGCCTTAGCCACAGTGGCATCAAAGGTACTGGAGAATCATGTTTTAGTAGTAATGTGGTTGATAGCTAGCTTGTATATGTGAACATCTTTGCACCCTTAAATTTATTAAATATGATTTGGTGAAGAACTTTTATTTTTTACATTTTTTTGGCCAGTCCAGGGCTTGACCTCCGGGCCTAAGCACTGTCCTTGGACTTTCTCAAGGCTAGAGCTCTACCACTTGAGCCTCAGCACCACTTCCAGCTTTTTTCTATGTATGTGGTACCAAAAAATGGAACCCAGATCTTCGTGCATGCTAGGCAAGCACTGTACCACTAGGCCAAACTCCAGGCTCTAAGGGTGGGAAACTTTTAATATTCTTTTAACAGTATAAGTGTAGGAAATAAGTTAAACACTAAGAATTTGGAATGTGATGAGACGAGATTGAGCAGTAAGAGATATGATGGAGGGATAGTAACCCAATTTGCTTGGAGCTACGAGTCTCAAGGCTGATACTTGTAATTCACACATTCCATGAACTTGGATTCTTGCAGAGAAATTGATACAGATGGCAAACTCTCATAACTTTTTCCATTTGATACTTGCTTTTTTTTCCATAGAGGAAAAGACCTGGTTTTGTGGTTTTGGAAATACAGAAAGGGTGGATTTTGTTGGAGCAACTTTGGTTTTAGACAGTTTGGTGGTGATGGTCACATGGGTAAATAGACTTTGATAGAGAGGGAGACTTTTTTTTCTAAAGTCTGTAGATGTTCTTATTATCTCTAGATATCTAGATCCAGGACATTTTCCGACTTAGAACAATTCTAATTCCTGGTGTGGATTGAAAGTAATGTTTGCGATTGTAATTTTGCGTTCAGCAGGAGACTCAAGTGATAACAACAGGCTTGAATATTTTGAGGGTATCTCTGAAGATTCAAGAGCCAAGCTGGGGTTGTCTGACAAACAAGGACTTGGAGTTGGTGAAGGTGTTGGGATTGGAGACAGGAGTCATGGATCTGCAGGGGCTCAGAACTTGAGTCTTGGAAATGGTTTCAGTGGTTCAGGTATCTTGACCGAGACTCTATTCCCAAGAAGTCCTAACTCATTTATTTCTTCTTTCTTTTAATCAATGTTAATTCTTTTTAAAATTAAATTAGGAGGCATTACTTGGACTTCTGCTTCTGCACGTGGTGGAGGAAGTAAGGTTGTAGCTGTACCTGGTGATTCTGGACCAAATAAATCTGGTGACAGTGGTCTTAGGGCTGCGGGTGTCTGACTCTAGAAAGGGTATAGTTAGATCTAGTTCCTTGGGTTAGGCATTTAGACTGATTTTTGTTGATTGGAATGTCTGAATTCTAAAATCAGTTGGAAAAGATACCAATGAATTCTTAGATAATTGAAAAAGTTAGAATCCTGAAATCATGAGATGTATTTAGATAGGATTAGGATGAGGAACTGGTGTTACAGTGTTGGGAATGTATTGATGTATATTTCATTTGGTAATCATTGTGGAAGAATTACTTAAAGAGGTGAGTAGAGTAGCAGCTGATATGTTTTGCTCAAGCTTTATTTCATGGATCTGGACTTCATAGCTTAGGGTACCTTTGAATTCCTGAGAAGAGTAAACAAAATCAATTCCTTTCAAGCAATCTCATACATTTCCAATTTTTTTTCCAATTTTTATGTTGAATGGAAAAATTTGTCTGAATGGTCTTGGAATCTGTGGTACAAATTATTAAAATAATACTTGTTACTGATTGATTCTGTATGAGTTAGAATGTTTTGGAAGCCACCCAATGAGGGAGGCAATATTCAGGATTCAGCATTAGAACTGAATTTTAGAATTCTCTCTTTACAAATAAAATGTAATGAGCTGGAAGTACTGTCATTGACTTAGTCTCAGTTATCACTGAATCTATTCAAAAAGGCTTAGTTCTACAGAAATAATAATTGACATCAGTTTTAAAGTCAATACCAGTAAAATTAAAATGAAACAATTATTTATTGTGCCTGCTTTTTATTTCAATTACAACCAGAGCAGGTGTTTAAAAAGCTATGAAAATCTTGAGTTTCAGATTTTCTTTGATTAGCTATGATGTTCAAATATTCTTCAGTTTTGTTTCTGAGAAATGTGTTCAAGATTGATTCTTAACTTTTTCTATTATGGAGTGCCTACCAATTTCATGGCAGAATTTGGCTGCTTTGACCTTGCAAAAGCAAGTAGCTTCTTAGAAAATGATGCTGTGTCTGGTTGTACTTCCAATGGTAGTAAATTCAGTGGCTTTGCACTGTAGCTTGTAAGGGGAGGTAACTCATCTCAATTGGTATCCATGTGTCTAGGTTTTACTAATAAGAATCCTTTGTTCAGTTGACTCTTTGTTCAGTTGACATCCTAGTACCTAGTTGATGCTTAGGTAGTCAAATTTAAAACAATTCCCCATAGGAACAAGTATCAAAACTCTTAATAGGATGTCTGCATCCCTGTGTACTAACCCCTTCTCTTCACCTGGATAAACTTTTAGGACCCTTGGTCTAGAAGAAATTAATTTGGTATCGGTCAGTTCAGTGGCAAAGCATTTAATGTTGTCTATACAAATAAATGTTATAAGTAAATGTCGTATATTCATTTATGTAATTACATAAATATAAATAATTTATATAATATATAGATATGTCTATATATTATATCATATATTTGTAAATATAAAAATGAGTGTAGTATGTAAATGTATAATTATATATAAATATATACATAAACATATATAGTGTTTATATAGATTAGGTAGACATGTGTGTACCATATATATGTATGCAAAAGTATATAGATGTTATAAATTATATTACAAATTACATATAAGTGTACACATATGCAATTAGGCATATGTAATTATATACTATACAATTATATGTTATAATTATATAAAATATATATTCAATTATATAAAATATGTTGTATGATATATAATTATGTTTACATATGACACACAATGTTATATATTTTTATATAATGTTATGTATCATCTGTAAACACTTTTTATATTATATATATATAAAAGCATTATATGTAGCTTCACATGAGCTAATATATATATATTATATATATATAAAAGCATTATATGTAGCTTCACATGAGCTTCACATGGGAACACTGGCTTTTTTTGTAGTACTGGAATTTGAACTTAGGGCCTTCTATTTGTTAGGCAGGTACTCTACCACTTGAGCCATATATTCTACCCCTTTTCTGTCTTTTTCTTTTCTCTTTTTCAAATAAGGACTTACATTTTATTGCCTTGAACTGATCCTTCTACCTACCACTACTGAATAGTTGGGATTTAACAGGCTCACAACTCTACCTGGTTTATTTGGTGAGATGGCACCTTGTTAATACTTTGCCTAGGCTAGCTTTGAACTTCAGTCTCCTGATCTCCAATACACTCTTTCTGCATTCCTGTTTCTTGATTTCAGTCTATGGTTTATCAATTGCATTTTTACTAATCATATTTCACCAAGTACAATGGAATACCAAAAGAAAGATAATCATCTTGTATTAAAATAGGTGACAGAAGCTCATCTGACACGGCTGAATCCTCCAGCTCCTCTGAAACTCACAATACTCCAGGTAATGGGAGTTTCTTTACTTGGATTGTTGAAAATGGTATACATGTTTATATACACACAAATTTTTTAATATTCTGTCAGAAATTGTTATGTTATGAGTGGATATTACTGTGTTGCTATTACTGCACATCCAGGTGCTAACTCTTGTGTCAGGGTTTTTAGCACTCTTTGCCTCCTGACCAGCAGGAAGGGCAAAGAGAACACGCCCTGACTAAGAGGAGACCAAGAAAGGATAGGGCCGGCTGGCCGCCTTCACCCAGCCCTCCCTCTCCAGAGGAAAGACACAGACGCGCCAGGGAGAATGTCACAGCAGACTAGTTTAATGGGAAGATACCAGGGGCTAAAGTAAGAAGCAGGAATCTATTAACATAAAAGTAGGTAGGACAGGGGGAGGTAGGTGCAGTCAGAGAGGGCAGCGAGGCCAATCCATGGGTTCGAGGTAGCCTTATTTTACATCACAAACCATAGCCAAACCTCCCAACCAGGAGACAGGCAGGTTGGATCTCCAAAACCAGGAAGTGAGCACTGGGCCATGAGGTAGGCCTTTTACCCTTGATGTGACATGCCCCACACTCTTGATTATGGATACGATAAAGAATCAGTTATTTGAAGTAATTTCATGGATAAGAGAAATGAATATGTAATTTAATAAGGAAATTTGAACATATCAATTCACATTCTTTATCATTTTAGATATTTTCAGGAGTTCATAAATGAATTAGGAGCACAATCAATTTTCATGTCCTCTGAATGAAGATAACCTGTGAAATCAGAAAATTGGTTTGAAGGCAGATAATAGCCTTGTGAATAATAATTTTAAAGTTCTACAAAGAGATTTACTCTTGCTATTGTATACTGCCTACTTTTTGGTCTTATCCTAAAATTGTAATCAAATTTATTTAATTGCATAAAGAAGGACATTGAAACTAAAAAATCATGGGAAGTAGAAAATTTCAAGATATACAGATTTCCCCTTTAATTCAGGAAAGCTGAATTTTTGCCTTCATATGTACATAGTTGTTCTTGTTTTTTTGTTTTGTTTTGTTTTTGTTTTATTGCCAGTCCTGGAGCTTGGGTTTTGGCACTGTCCTTGGGCATATTTTTCCTAAGGCTAGCGCTCTGCCACTTGAGCCACAGCACCACTTCTGTTTTTTTCTGAGTATGTGGTACTGAGGCATGGAACCCAGGGTTTCATGCATGCTAGGCAAGCACTCTACCAATAGGCTACGTACCTGGCTCCCATAGGTACATAATTGAATGAATAGTGTTTGATAAATGCCTGGTGGCTTGTTTGTGTCATAGATTCTGATAAAAATGGACTTACAATGTGCTTTGTTTATGAAATAGAAATTGGCTCCCAGTGGCTCATGCCTACAATTCTAGTTACTTCAGAGGCCGAGGTCTGAGGAATGAGGCTTGAAGCCAGCCTCGACAGGAAAGACCATGAAATTCTTATCTCCAATAAACCACAAAAAAATCAAAACAAAACAGAAATAGAGCTGTGGTAGAGTGCTACCCTTGAAAAATCTCATGAACAGCACCCAGACCCTGAGTTCAAGCTCCAGGACCAGCAAGCATACAAATAACAAAGTGGAAGATGAATATGTAACAATATGTTAATAATTGTGTTTGATCTGAAACAAGTAAGCTATTGAAAAAACATTTGAAAATAGTATGACTGATTGTTCATTGAAAACAAAAAAGCATGGGAGAGATACAGATAATCATGTACTTCTTTTTGGAAATTTCATCCAAAATCAAAGAATATAATCAGAATAGAGACACTCAGAGGTTGGATTTTAATACCAACTACTAAATTCCATATAGAAAGCCTGATATCATTACATTGAAATGAAAAGCATGTTTTAATATTTAAATATCTGTACATTGTATTGATTAGAAAAAGGATCCCATATTCCAGAAGCAACTCCAACGTATTCAGAAACAAATGAAGTTATTGGTAAGTATTGTGCCTCTGATGTCAGCCTCACTCCTTTACTCATCCCCTTTGCCTGTCTCTTTGATCAGCACATGTGTGAATGACATTGAATATATTTCTTCTTTCCTAACACACACAAACACACACACACACACACACATAATGCATATTCAAGAAATATATAAAGGGGTATCAATGTGCACAAAGTAATGCATTTACTACCTGATGAATGAAACTATAACTTCTCGACACATCATCCTGACAATAAAATAAAAAAGGACATAAGTAAATATACATATTTACTTACATTTGTAATCAGAAATAACATAATTCTTTGTATTCATTCACTATAAAGAGCACCTCATTTATATAACATTAGAATGTCTATACAAAAAGCAAAGGCCAGCTAGTTTACCCTTGTAATCCTAGCAACTCAGGGGGCTAAGGTCTGAGGAGTGAGGGTCAAAGGCAAGCCATGCCTGAAAGTCTATGAGACTCTTTATTTCCCATTAACCACCAAAAAGCCAGAAGTAGCACTGTGGCTCAAGTGGTAGATCACTAGCCTTGAGCAAAAACTCAAGGACAGCTTGCAGGCCCTGAGCTCAAGCCTGGAACAAGAAAAAAAAAAAAAAGCAAACCAAACAATCAAACAGTGTGCAGCTTACTTTCTAGAATTGTCTCCAATTAGAATGTTACCCATTTTGCCAAGGTAAAGAAGATACTTGGATTTTAGCTTGGTTTTGGTCACTATAGCCATCTTACCTATTGCAAGAACTTGTTCAGATACAACACACATTGAATTTGTCTTAGGGACAGGAAAGCAGCACCCAGCAGTGACACTGGCAGTGGTTGATTGTCTGGGTACATGGCTCGTTCTATATGAAGGTAAACATTTCCTTTGACTATTGTAGGTGAAGCTTCTACCTGGGGTCCCGGAGCATACAAAGCTTTCAATGGCTACATCTTTTCCTTTACTTCTCCATGCATGTACACCTTCTGTCGTGACTGTGCTGAGTCTGGAGATTTTAATATTGAGATCAAAAGAAACAATGAGAATGAGCTTGAAAAAATTAAAGTTCTGGTTGACGGTAATGACATCTCTATTTCGGGTGACACTATTTTACTTAATGAGAAAAGGTAAGTAAAAGAAGGCACTAAGCACATAAACCCATTCAGTATATGTCTTTAGCCCCCTCATCCCAGAAAAAGAGGAAAAAGGAAAAGACATGCTGGACTCCAGTAGCTCATACATTGAAATCCCATCTCCATGGGACACAAGATCTGAGGATTTCATTTCAAAACCAGCCCATGAAGTCAAATCCATAAAACACTTACCTCCAACAAACAATCAAATAACAGACAGCAATGGTCTAGAGAGCATTAGACTTGAACAAGATTGCCAAGCAAGAGTGCAAGGCTCTGAGTTCAAGTCCCAATACCAACACACACACACACACAGTAGTCAAATGAAACTGTCTTTTTTCTGTTTTGATGATCTCTACGTATTTATATTATTGGACAGAAATACAGAAAAATGCATTTGTCATATTTTGCATTATATTTATTGCTGTCCAAATTTAGGAATAACAGGATAACTCTTTTTTTGCCAGTTCTGGGCCTTAAACTCAGGGCCTGAGCACTGTCCTAAGGCTTTCTCAAGGCTAGAGCTCTACCACTTGAGCCACAGAACCATTTCTGGCTATTTTTTCTATATGTGTGGTACTGAAAAATTGAACCCTGGGTCTTCATTCATGCTAGGCAAGCACTCTGCAACTAGGCCAAATTCCCAGCGCAGTAACTTTTTTTTAAAACTCAGGGCAAATGTTATTTCTTTTTTTTTTTTTTTTTTTTTGCCAGTTCTGGGCTTGAGCTCAGGGCCTGAACACTGGCCTTGGACTTTCTCAAGGCTAGAGCTCTACCACTTCAGCCTCAGCACCACTTCTGGCTTTTTTCTATGTATGTGGTACCGAGGAATCGAACCCGGGTCTTCATGCATGCTAGGCAAGCACTTTAACCACTAGGCCAAACTCCCGGCCCCCAAATGTTCTTTCTTAGATTTTCTGTTCAAGTCTGGTTCTCTACTGCTTGAGCCATAACCCCACTTCTGGCTTTTTGCTGGTTCAACTGGAGATAAGAGTCTCCTTTGACCTCAGCCTCCAAGGTAGCCAGTATTACAGTAGCTCTGTTTTTAGATTATTATGTGAATTCCAATTTAGGGCATATTCCATAAAACTGTTCATAGAACATGCAGTTTTCATTGTCAGATATAACACTAAATACACATTTGACGCTACACCGATTAGAAATTGAAGAGACCAAATTTTTTAGGATGTTATTTTAACCATTCACATTTGGAAGTATTACAGTCTTTGAATACTGTTCAGAATAAGGAAATGAGCCATGCTATTTGCCTTACTAACATTTCAAATTATCATATTTTTCTGCCAAAGTAAGATTTCCATCTGTTCGTTTCCCTACCCCCCCTTAAATTATTGCTTGTTTCTGAAAACTCTTTCTATCCTTCTTTCTCCTTTCTTATTTTCTTCCTCTCTTCCTCCTCCCTTCCTCCATCCCTCCCTCCGTTCCTTCCTTCCTTCCTTCCTTCCTTCCTCTTTCTCTTCTTTTTTTCCTTCCTTCCTTCTTTTCTTCTCTCTTCCTCTCTACCCCCTCTCTCTTCCTTCCTTCCTTCCTTCACTTCTCTTTCTTTCTTTCTTTCTTTCTTTCTTTCTTTCCTTCCTTCCTTCCTTTCTTCCTTCTTTCCTTCCTTCCTTCCTTCCTTCCTTCCTTCTTTCCTTCTTTCTTTTTTCTTTCTTCCTTCGTTTCTTTCTTTCTTTCCTTGTGTTGTGGGGCTTGAACTCAAGTCCCAGGCACGCTACCACTTTGAGCCACAGCTCCACTTGCTAGTCCTTTTCATTTCATATAAAGCCATTGTGTATTTTTCTGAAATTAGAAAAGCAATATTTACTACCCAGTATTATAAGATATTAAATATAGCAATAGAATGATTTTTGAAGTATATTAATATAACTATATCTGTTCTGTGACAGTATTTATAATGTATTATTATTCTACTAAATACTATTTTCATTATTACTATATACTCACACTTTATATTTTTAGGATATCAATACCTTATAGCAATAAAATGATTCATATTAAAAAACAAGGAAAATATAATGTTCTGAAGAGCCGTAGAGGAACACTTTCCTTAACTTGGCTTAAAAATAGCCTCTCGGTGAGTATATCCATAATTTCCTATAATGTCATACTTTTTTTTGGTGCTGATCCTGGGACTTGAACTCAGGACTTTATGATCTTGCTCAACTTTTTCACTCAAGCCTGGCATTGTACCATTTAAGCCATAGCTGTGCTTCTGGCTTTTAACTGCTTGACTATAGTTAGCAGTAATTCACATTTATCTGCCTGGGTTGGCTTAGAACTTTAATCCACAGAGTTCAACCTCCTGAGTAGTACAGATATTAGCCACCAGTGCCCACCTAATATCATATTTTAAATTCTTAATTTTCAGTTGTAAAAAATTGTATTATAGGGAAATAAAAGATAAGCATTATTCAGAAATTTCCATGCAGCTATTACACATGTCATTATCTTTTTTTTTTCTGGTCCTGGGAATGGATCTCTGGGCTCAGGCACTATCCCTGAGTTTATTTTTCTCAAGGCTAGCACTCTACCACTTGAGCCATAGCTCCACTTTCAGTTTTTTCTGTGAATAACAGCAATGAACAGAAAATGGAGGCTAAGGCTAAGGAAAGAAATCTGGATCAATTTTAAATTCTAAACGCAAGGTTTTTTTGCATTCCTGGGGCTTGAATCAGTGCCTGGGCATTGTCCTTTGGCTTTCTGAAGGCCAACGCTCTTTTACTTGAGCCACAGAGAGCCACTTCTGGCCCTTTCTTTTTGCATGATACCTGGGAATTGAATCCAGGGCTTCATGTATGCTAGGCAAACACTCTACCACTAGGCTATGCTCCCAGCCCTCTGAAGGCAATTTCTTAAAAGAAAGTAAAAGGCACTAAAACACACCCTTAAGCAGTCACCCCTTTCTAGAATTACTCAACACTGTGACCTTTTAGTTTGAATAATCTTGCCTTGAGATAGTTTTGATATCATACTAAACTATGAATGTCATTTTTAAGGTCATCTTACACAAGCAATACACCACTTGTGGACTTTGTGGTAACTTCAACACCACCCCAGGTAAGATCTGGATTATGTCTTAAGAAACTTGCTTTCCAAAAGAAATACAGTGCATGTGTGATGACCATCTCAAACTGATCAATCCTTTCATTTGTAGGTGAAGATATAAACGAGCACATTACCAATAGCAAAATTTCCGGTAATTGTCCTGATGGTGTTAGTAAAAACTATGAAGTTTGTGAAGATGGTAAGCAGGTAAGGAATTGACACACATGCTCTAAGCCTGCTTATTGTAAGTGCTACCCTGAATCTTCTCACTTCCTATACCTGCTGTTTCCTTCCAACTCTCTGTCTGTCCTTTTACCAATTTCTGTCTGTCCATCTAGTATATATCTATTAGCTATCTGTACATATTGTATCCATTATCTATATTAGATCTATCTTCTATCTGCTATACTAGCTAATCATTTATCTATGACTAATTGGACATGAGAGTCTTACAAACTTTCCTGACTGGGCTAGCTTTGAACCACGAACCTTAGAGCTCAGCCTCCTGAGTAGCTACGATTATAGGCCTGAGCCACCAGCAACTGGCTGCTTCCCCAAGAGCTATGATGCATTTTACTGTTAGATATTTGGGATTAATTTAGTTATGAAATCATTCAATTGCAATCTAAAATGTAGGTGAACCATCCTTTCGTGCACCAGTTATTAACTAAAATATTTAAGTGAGTGAGTGTGTGTGTGTGTGTGTGTGTGTGTGTGTGTGTGTGTGTAAGCGTGTAAGCTTTGGGTCTTAAAGGGGCTGGGGTTTTGTCCTTCAGTTTCATTTTGCTCCACTTGAACCCCAGTACCACTTCCCACTTTTTCTGAGAACTTTATGGGAGATGAATCTCATGGGAGGGACTTTGCTTCCTGGGCTAGCTTCAAACCAAGTTCCTCAGCTCTCAGCCTCCTGAGTAGCTAGGATTACAGATGTAAGCAACTGGCACTTAACTATATATTCTTTGTTTTCCTTTTTTTAAGTTTAAGTGTTCAACAATACACTCACCAAGGCCCTGGAATATTATGCAAGAGAAACAAAATTTGTATATATATTTGTTTTCTAAAGATCAGTTCCCTTATCAGCTTTCCTTATAGTTTCATTGTCAGCTTTCCTTATGATTGCATACAATACCCTGCTTTGTTTTGTAGCACTGCAACAAAATTATTGGCACCTACTTTGAGCAATGTGGGAAGGTTTCTCCTTTGGCTCAGGGGTATAAGAGGGTCTGTGTTGACCAATACTGTCGTCATCGGGACGGGAATGCCACATGTGACACTTACAAAGAACTGTCCCGCCTCTGTGCCACTGACGGGCCTGGCATCTTCGAGGACTGGAGAGATGATTCTGATGTTGTTTGTGGTAAGTTGGAACTCTAGTGTATATTACAAATAAATTGCTCTAGTATGTTAGAGTAATATTGGTGAGAGAGAGGGATTTGAACTTAAAGCACCTACCTGGCAATCATGAGGTTCTATCACCTGAGCCATGTCACCTGTTCATTCTTTTTCCTCAGTTCATCTTCAGAGTAGATTTTGTTAACTGTTTTGCCTGGACTTGCCTCCATTCTGGATCTCTCTATGTCTGTGATTAGCTGGCATTATAGGCATGTGTCACCACATTTGGGCTTCAGAATAATTTTCTGGACTGATTCTAGAAAGTGTTGTCTCTGACATGTTCTCTTTTTTGCCAGTCCTGGGCCTTGAACTCAGGGCCTGAGCACAGTCCTTGGGCTTTTTCAAGGCTGGAGCTCTACCACTTGAGCCACAGTACCACTTTGGGCTTTTTTCTATGTATGTGGTCGGGAGGAATTGAACTTGGGTCTTTGCGTATGCTAAGCAAGCATTCAACCACTAGGCTGAACTCCTGGCCCCTTTGACATGTTCTTAGGGGGAAACTAAGGCTTAGTTTATCATACATCAAACTATAGTGTTGTGCACTGAAATCTTACTTAGGGCCAGAAGCCACTGTCCTGTGCCTGAAATCATAGCTACTCAGGGGTCTAAACCTGGAAGATTGTTGCTCACAGCCAGACTGAAGTTACTAAGACTCCAGTCCCAAAATGACCAGCTAAAAGCCAGGCAGGATACATGGCTCAACTGGTAGAGTACCAGCTGAATAAGCAAGCTGAGCAATTACAAGGCTCTGGAGTTAAATATTTAGTGAAAGATCATGAGGTGAAAATGTATAATTAAAAACTGATAAATGTACCAAAAGTGTGCTGAATGCTACTATGACTTTTTTACATAATAGTGAAACATGAGCTTCATGTAAATATAAATATGATTTCCAAGTATGTTTATCTCAACTCATGTAAGACAAGTAGACTATGAATTTCAATGTATGAAGAGATGAAGTTATGCATGGTATGCAATTATGTGCTATATGCAGTTCTGACAAATGTATCATAGAATATTCAGGAAAGCATTGGTGTAATCAGATTGTATAGAGTATCTTGAAAGCTTGACTTATGTCTTAAGAATCTACCTCCAAGAATCCCATCTGAAAAACGCCTTGCTAGAATATTATATATATATATATGCTATTCATTGTCCTATCATTTACATGTATCATTTACATCTGTATATCTGCAGAAAAGCCCAAATGCCCAGAAAAACATGTCTACAAAGAATGTGGCCCCTCAAACCCTCCAACTTGCTCCAATGTGGCTCCATTCCAGGACAGTGAGTGTGTGAGTGGATGCACCTGTCCAGAAGGTAAGCCCCTGGGCTCCTCCTCTTGGAAGTTTCAGCACTAACACAGCTAAATGCAAAATGACTAACTGTAGTGATACCTGAGGCATCGAGTGATTACAACAAGCCCAGCACTGGTGGCTCACTACTATAAGCCTGTAAACTCAGGATGTTGAGATCTGAGGAGCATGGTTCAAAGCCAGTCTGGGCAGGAAAATCCATGAGATTCTTTATTTCAAATCAACCATAAAAAAGCCAGAAGTGCAGCTGTGGCTTCAGTGGTAGAAAACTACTGGATAAAGAGTGATAAAGCTAAGAGACAGCATCCAGGCCCTGAGTTCAAGCACCAGTATTGGCTTACACACACACACACACACACACACACACACACACACACACACACACACTGATGTTACAACAATTCAGCTTTTATGCTTCGCCAGTCCTCCTTTTAAGCTAAAGAAGGTGATTAGAAATGTTCAAAGTTACTGTCAGCTCCCATCTTCCGCAGAGGAATTTTTCATTCTACCTCGGGTTTACTAGCTCATGAAATTGTTAACCTACATTCTTGCTCAATTTTGTGAGGAATAGTTGTTTAAGCAAGACAACCATCATTGTGAGAGCCTGTTTGTTCTTGAGATAAGGAGCTCAGAAGTGGCTACCCGATTCTCTGATTAAATAATTCACTGGTATTTCTATTGTTATGAGATCACCTTATTTGATATGTTCCAGGTTACCTGTTGGATGATATTGGAAAAAAAGGAAAATGCGTATTGAAGGAAAAATGTCCTTGTGAGTTGAGTGGCAACATCTATCAGCCAGGAGAAGTCCGGGCAGGGCCCTGTGGCTCTCAATGGTATGTCTGGCACTTTCTGTCTACATTTTCTTGATCATAAAGTATTACCAATATTTTTTCTATGTTTGTGGTACCAAAGAATCAAACCTGGGTCTTCATGTGTGCTAGGCAAGCACTCTACCATTAGGCCAAACTCACAGCCCATTTTTTCTAATTCAGAAAAGAAATCTTTTTTTCCAGAAAATAAATCTTTAAGCTTTTCAGAAATAAATAGCAATCTCACTGCATTTTATGTGCTCTTTTATCTGCTGTTTTAGAAGACATTTTTCATGACAAAATGTGATTTTCCTGTATACCTTTAAAGAGCAATGCTCTAGGGATTCACATGCAGTGAGACCTGATGAGGATATTCTTAGGAGGGGTACACAAAGGCACAATGCCTATGTGCATCTGATCATACAAAATAATATTTACCAAAATGAACTCCAGGAAATGAAAATGGGGGGTTTTTATCTTCCTTGCTGTTTATGTTTTGTTTTTGTCTTGTTTGTTCACTTACCTATCTTTGGGAGGGTGTGGGAGTACACAGAAATGGAGGGATAAAGAAGAACAAATCCGACAGGGTATTCACTAGACTCTATATGCAAAATGAACTATCCAACTTGTGGTTGGGGATGGAAGGAAAAAACTGGGAGAGAGTGAGGGAAGGGGTGATGTGGTCCAAAGGGAAATGTGCTCTTTACCTGACTTCTGTAACTACAACCTTTCTGTACATTACTCTATAATGACAACAAAAAAATTAAAAATGTGAACATAGTCTTGCTTAAAAATAAAAACCTAAAATAAAGAGCAATGCTATTCACTCAGAAATAGTGTTTTGAATACTAAACTACTTGGTAGTTGTAAATAAAAAGCAAAGATTTATATAAAGAGTTTGATTACTAGCAGGGTTCCAGTGGCTCACACCTGTAATACACACTGTAATACCTCAGGAGGCTGAGGTATTAGGAGCAGGAACTGAAGCTAGCCTGGTCAGAAAAATCCTTAAGACTTAAGAAAAATCCAACCAACCAGACAAAAATCAGAAATGGAGGTGTGGCTCTTATATCCAATCAACTACACAAAAGGCAGAAAAGGACAATAGGCAGACAAATGGCACAAGTGGTAGAGCTCTAGCCTTGTGTAGAATTGTTAAGAGAGATTGCCCAGGCTGGGAGTTCAAGCTTCAGTGCCAGCACACCACACAATTTATGAATTACCCAATTTGTGTAATAATCATAATCAAACTAATAATTTTGCCCAGAGTGTTTAGAAAAGTATTCAGCCAGGAAAACAAACTTAATGCTTTTGTTTCCAATTTTTTAATCTTCACATATTTGTATGGAGTTGCATTTAACCAAGCAGTTTATGAGTATAATGCATCCTGATCAATGTTACCACTTCAACATTCTCACCTGTCCTTCCCTCCATAATAATTTTAATATATGACAACATTGGTGAAGGTAAAAGCATATTTAATTTGGAGTGACTTAAAATGTGCCCAAAGTTATTGTTGCATTTTACATGTGAATTTGGTAGTACATCTGAGTTTTGCTTTTGAGCTCAGAAACAATTGACTGACAGGCAAGATTTTCCCATACTTCAGTATGGTTTTGTTACCTGCAATTCCAAATTTCTGCAAGATTGCAAAGGACTTTTATAAAAATAAATTGTGTCCTTCTGGGAAATAATCTGATTCAATGGAAGAAAATATATTTCTTATTCTATAATATTTCTCTGTAAATGAGAACTATTCTTGTGGTAATGATATAGTAATAGTAATTATATACATAAAAATTATATCTATAGTAATTATAAACTATTAATTATATAAAGAAATATTGTGATCTTATTAGTAGTTATAAAATGATTGCTATGATTAATTAAATATATGTGCTTGCCAAGAGGTATATAATAAACAACAAATATGGTTCCATATATAATTTAATATTTTTATTTGAAATATTTTTAAAAGTAAAAAGAGTTGGACTTCAGTGACTCATTCCTGTGATCCTAGCAATTCAGGAGGTTGAAGTGAGGTTCATGGTTCAAAGAAAGTCTGTGAGACTCTTTTTTTTTTTTTGCCAGTCCTGGGTTTGAGCTTAAGGCCTGAGTACTGTCCTTGAACTTTCTCAAGGCTCGAGCTCTACCACTTGAGCCTTAGTACCACTTCTGGCTTTTTTTCTATGTATGTGATACCGAGGAATCTAACCCAGGTCTTCACGCATGCTAGGCAAGCACTCTACCACTAGGCCAAACTCCCAGCCTTGTGAGACTCTTATCTCCAGTTAACCACCAACTAAGCCTAAGCAGAGCCGTGGTAGAATGTGTAAAGTCATAAGCTCAAAAGATCAGGGACAGCACCCAGGTTTTGAGCTCTAGCCCTAGGACTTGCACATATATACAAATAAGCAATTTCATTAATGTGTTTAATGTAACTTCACAGAATGAAAGTATTAGAATTCCAACCTGAAGTTAAAATATTATAGTTAATGAGGTATTTTACACCATTTTGTTCACATAAAGTCTTTTAAATCTGTTGTACTTTGTTTCCAGTAATGTCAAAAACCCAATAGCTCTAACATTAACAATGAAGTATGATCCATGTTTAAAAATAAACCTAAATTCCAGCCTCTAAGTTTTTTTTAAATCATGCAGAATCATTTAATCAAAAAGAATTAATGTCTTTCAAGATATCAGGATATGACCACTAATGACATTTTATCAGAAGTTAGCTTGGGAGATATTTGGGTTTAGCTTTGGACATGCTATTTTTAACATTCTGATAATTTTCATCCTAGAGAAAACACAATAATCTTTGCTGTCACAATAATCTTTGCTTTTCATTTTAACAGCATATGCCAAGAGGCAAAGTGGTCATGCACAGAGTCTCTGTGTCCTGGAAGATGTAAGGTGGAAGGAAGTTTATTTACCACCTTTGATGACAATAGATTCAACCATCCTGGAAACTGTCACTTCTTAGCCATACACGTATGTCATTTCCTAAGACACTTGAACTAGTGTTTTTCAATTCACTTAAAACACAACCAGCTGCCATGTCCTGGTGGTTCACACCTTTAATCCTAGCTTCTCAGAGGTTCGGATCTCAGTATTGTGGTTCAAAGCCAGTCTGAACATGGAAGTCCCTGTGCCTCTTCTCTCCAATTAACCACCCAAACTGAAAGTAGATATGTAGTTCAAGTGGTAGCGCATTAGCCTTTAACAAAACAGCTAATGGAGTGTGCCTAGGCCATGAGTTCAAGCTCCAGGAATGGCACAACATAAATGAATAACAGTCTCTATGCTGAATTATTGTTTAAAGAAACAAACAACCCTTCAGTTACTGAATATTCAACATTTGTTTTCTGTCACATATTGACGTTGTTAGTATTATTTGTATGCATATTGCCTTCACTGCTTGAAAAGTTCTTACTAAAAAAAAACCCTAAAAAGAAAAACTGTCTATGTTGACAAATAATTTTCTAAGTACACTAAAAATGCTTTTCAACTTTCTTTGCATGTGTTTGCTAGTGCTTTAAGAAAATCTGTTTTTCTTTATTTTAATGCTCCTCTTCAAAGAGGATTTAAGATGAGAAAAAAGAAAGAGTAATAGGCTATAGCATACAGAATTTGTATATTTATTTAGATATATTTTTTGAGAGAATCTATGTAATCCAAGCTGGATTCAAGGTCCTCCTGCCTCAGCCTTCTGATTGCTAGGATTAGAGGTATGAACTACCATGATTGGTTATTCCCAGACTTTGAAATGGAAGCCAATATTTATAAATAAATTTTATTAGATTGGCAAATTAAATACTGCTTCTATAGTATTACACAAGAATTATACATTGTCCAGAGATTTAAAAGCTAATTCCTGAAGTCATCATAATTACCTTTGTGAGAAGACCAAAAATAGAGGCAAAGCAAAAAGAAGTGATGACTGTGAAAATCTCCCCAGTTGTAGACTCCATAGTTTAATGCACTGACCACTCAATGAGTTCAACCTTGAGCCCCGAGGTTGTCCTTTGGGCTGACCTAGGTTTCTATTTTCAGATGGATTGATTTTATATGGAAACTACATGTGTACACTTTACACATGCATTGTGAAGGAGTCAGAGTTACAGCCTACAAACAAGGATTTTTTTTAACACCAATAATTGTTTTACAGAAAGAAGATTTGTCTGTTGGTGTTGAGCTCCGTCCATGTGCAGAGGGTCAGACTGGAACATGCTTAAACACAGTCTCACTTCTCTTGAATTCTGTAAGTAATTAACTTGCTATGGATGTGTCATAGTAAAAATCATATCAATTAAAAATGTTGGGTTTTGGCCAGGTGTTTTGTGGCTCATGCCTGTAATTTCAGCTGTTTAGGAGGCTGAGATCTGAGAACCATGGTTCAAAACCATCCAGTGAGGCTTTTATCTCCAATTAACCAATAGAAGCTGGAGGCGTGGCTTAAGTAGTAGAATGTCAGTCTTGAGAGGAAAAAGCCCAGCAAGGGTATAAGAACCAGAGATCAAGCCCCAGTAATAGACACCAAGATAAAGAATGTTGGGGTTTGAAGAAGAAAGGCTGTACTGTGGGAATTAAAAGCGTAAATAAGGTTATGAAGAAAAGTAGGTTCCTGGAAAAGTTGACACATCTAAGGTCCTAAAGTATATAAAACTTTACCACAAATACTCAGTTTATGTAGTTAACTACAGATAAGTCTTAGGGGCTGACTGGATTATTAAACTCTGTGAAAAGTTTACGAAGAAGGACAATGGAATTTACTGAGAATTTGTGTACCTGGACCACATGTTTTAAGTGGAAAAATATATAATATGGCCAATTAGCATGGACTTAGCACTTAGAAATTGAAATTACATTTTGTACATTTAAATCTTTTCATCTACAAGCTGGGGCTGAAAAGTTTCTTTCAGTAATGTGACACAGAGTTGGTATGAAGAAGAAAAAAAGAAAGAAAGAAAGAAGGAAAGAAAGAAAGAAAGAAAGAAAGAAAGAAAGAAAGAAAGAAAGAAATGTAATCTAGTTCTACAGGATTAAACCTGTTTTATGGCCCCAAATTTATATGTATATGTTACATAAAAATAATGTTTTCAACTAACATGCACTAAAGGTATGTTTTAAATGTTAGTCTGCTTCAGGTGGCAAGTTTGTTTTCAACAGTGACGGGACAGTCACAAACGATGTGGTTAGAATTCAAGGTTCTTATAATTCAGGTAAGTGTTAACATTCCCATGTTAAAATGAGCATAAAATGGGTCAAATGCCAGTAGATCATACCTGTAATCCTAACTACTAAGGAGGCTGAGATAGGAGGATTTGCAATTTGGAACTAGCTGAGACAGAAAAACCCCTTAAATTTTTATCTCCCATTAACCAGCAATAAGCTGAAAGTGGAGGTATGGCTCAAGTAATATAGCACCAACTTTGAGCAGAAAAAGCCAAGCAAGATTATGAGGCCTGGGCTGGGAGTTTGGCCTAGTGGTTAAAGTGCTTGCCTAGCATGCACGAAGACCCAGGTTCGATTCCTTGGTACCACATATATAGAAAAAGCCGGAAGTGGTATTGAAGCTCAAGTGGTAGAGTTCTAGCCTTGAGAAAGTCCAAGGACAGTGCTCAGGCCTTGAGCTCAAGCCCAGAACTGGCAAAAAAAAAAAAAAAGATTATGAGGCCATCAGTTCAAGCCCCAATACCAGTTACCTCCCCCCCCAGATAATATGAATACCAGATGAAATATTTTTACACTTAGTAAATATTAAGTAATCATATATCATTAAAACTATTTAATATTAAAGGTATTTAATATTAAACATATTAATTATTGTTTTAACAGATGAAGTGCAGATCTCCAAACCAACTTCCTCATACATCCAAGTAGAAACATATTTAGGAGTGAAACTGCAAATTCAGTATTTCCCTGTGATGCAATTATATGTTTCTGTGCCACCCAACCAATTCACGGACACCGTGGGTAAGTTTTCTGTGGGTATATTTTTCTTCCAAGAAAATATGATTACATTTTATTTCCAATTATCTCTCAGTGACACTAAACCAATAAAACATTTTGATTTTTGTGTTCCCTTCTGTATTGTAATAGAAAAAGTGTTCCCTTCTGCATTGTAATAAAATAATTTCATCTTGTTCTTTGTAGTAAAGAGAACTTGAGTCATCATTAATATACTGCCTAAGTTTTAAAAATTAGTTAAACATTAAAAAATTTCCAATTAAAGTTCTATTAAAGGACTATCAGGAAAATCACAAAACAGGTGACACAACTTTGTGAGCTCTGGAAGTTGACCAAAAGATCAGTGAATGGAATCTGAATTGACATGAAATTTGTAAAAATGTATGTGTACATACATGCAATATCTATATTATCTATCATCTATGTGTATGTGTATGTATTTTGACCCATTTATTTACCTATCTACTTAACAATTTCTATCATCTACCTACTGGTCTATCACCCATCCATCCATCCATCCATCCATCCATCCATCCATCCATCCATCCGCCCATCCATCTATCTCTATCTATATTGATCTATTATCTACCTACATATCTGTCATCTACTTATCTATCATCCATCATCTTTCCTGTCATCTATTTATTTGCCTATCATCTGTCAATCACCTATGTCATCAAACTATCCATCACTTGTCTCTTCTGCCTATCTGCCATCTCTCATGTCTATCACAGTCTATCTCTGCCACCCATGTATCATCTATCTGCTTGGCTATTACCTGTCTATTGATAGGGCTTCAGTTAGCACTCAGGTAGTTTCTATAGGCTTTGATTTGAACACCAAACAGCAGTAAGGATCTCAATGCACAGGCTGAGCAGGAAGCAGTCGTTACACTCTACTTTGCTATTATTATGATACAGGGCTTTGTGGCTCCTATAACAACAAAGCTGAAGACGACTTCCTATCGAGTCAGAATATATTGGAGAAGACGTCTCAGGCATTTGCAAATTCTTGGGAAATGGCGTCCTGCCCTAAGGGAAACCCTTCCACATGCATCAGTATAGAAACAGGTAACAGTAACTGAGTAAGGAACCCTTACTTTAGTATGGTGCTAGGGATTACGTACTTACTCTGATAATAAGGACATACCAGATAACCCTAGCTTTGGCTAGGATTCATCAAACTTGTGTGGTTTTCTATAGCCATTCTTCTTTGTCTTCCACAGTTTTCTCCACAGTCACAGAATAATAGAATTAGAGGAAATTATAGAGGTCATCTAGTTGACTAGTAACCATTGGGGCACATTTGCGTGCCCCTCCTCTCTGCCAAGGGCCACAGGTGCTTTATGATAGGGCCCAGCTGTCCTGACCGCCTTGGCCATGTCATGAAGATGCAAACACAACCTGACACTTGAATTCCAAAAGATTTCAAGTTTCTCTCCTCTAAACTCAGAGGAAGAGATTGTTGTGCTGTCATGCCCAGAAATAGTCTGCTTAATTGGGATGCTGATGGCTCCTGGCTAGCAAAATACTTTCAGAACACAATTGTCTTTGTGTAGATCTTTTTAAAGCTGTTAAAATTCACATCTTAAAAAATTAAATTAGTGGCTGAGCACAGTAGTATAACCTTGTAGTCCCAATTATGCAGAAAGTATGAATAGGAGGATCACATTTCAAGGCCAGCACCACTGTTTTTTTTAAAGCATGAGACCCTATCTGAACAATACAAAAGTAAAAAGGACTAGGGGCATTGCTCAAGTGGTAGAGCACCAGCTCAGCAAATGTAAGGCCCTGAGTTTAAACTCTAGACTGCTAAATAAAAATGTTAAGAAAGAAAAAAATTTAGGATGTTGTTAGTAGTAATTCTGGGCAAATAACTTCTTTTCCAGAAAAGTTTGCTGAAAATAAATGTGGAATTCTTCTGGATTCAAGTGGGCCTTTCGCATCCTGTCATTCAGTTGTGAACCCCAAATTTTATCATGAGGTGGGTGATGGGATTTTTGAGAAATAATTTGCTGATACTGACAACAGCATATGAATGATAAACATTTTCAATTAAAAGCCACTTCCAGTAGATTAAAGCCTGGGCTTTGTTTTAGCATGTATTCAAGTATCAATATATCCATTTAAAAAAATAATGCCACACTCGATGATAACTTCATTTGACTACATTTATCTTTTCCATGTTATTTGACCCATGAGTTAATAATTAATTTTGTTTTAAATAGCTTAGAAGATATTTCTAAATGTTTCAAAATCAATACTTTTTCACAGTGGAGGAGTAAGTGGTGAATTGCTATCCTCAGTTTTCACTTCTTCTGAATAATTTTAGAATGCAACCTGAATTTTTATTTTCAAAGGAATGCAACAAATACACTTGCTCTTGTGAAAACAGTCAACAGTGCTTGTGTACAATTCTAGACAACTATGTGAAAGCCTGTGCCATGAAAGGAGAAAATTTGGCAGGATGGAGAACTGGACTATGTGGTAAGTGATTTCCAATACCTCAACTTCCACCTCAGTTTCACTTGTTTGTGTGTGCACAATTATGTGTGTGTGATTGAGTGTGTATAAAAGATGATAAGTGTGTATGTGTGTATGTTGAGTATATATGTCTGTGAGATTGTGTGTGCGTGTGATGCACATTCCTAAATTGGTTCTCTTGTTATTTACATAACTGACTTTCCTTTGTTTAGTGCTGCTGAGCCTTTTTGAATGTTTTTTTTTGCTATTCCTGGTACTTGAACTCAGAGCCTGAGCACTGTCCTTGGACTATCTCAGGGCTAAGGCTTTACCACTTGTGCCAGCCACAGCACAAGGAATTGAACCCGGGTCTTCATGCATGCTAGGCAAACACTCTACCACTAAGCTAAACTCCTGGCCTTGAATTTTTTCTATGTGAAAATACTGTCTTTTAGACGTTATTATCTTTAAGTACTTGTACAAAAGGGTTTCCACTTATTCAAATGCAATGAATTTAGATCAGTGTCACGCCTTTCAACATTCTTACCCATCTCTCCCCTCCCCACCCCTGCCCTCAATTTTCTTAATTTTATAGGATATACATTGAATTCTTGACTGCATTCTCCCAATTTTCTCCCCTTGAAGTTGACTTCTTGATTCAGCTTAAGATATTTATATATAAACAACAAAATCTCCATGTATTTATATACACAATATTCTTTAATGCTGAAATTTAAACAATATTCAGTTAATGCCTTTTAAGATCAGATTCAAATATTAGTTCTGTTGAATAAAATCAATCTAAGGGCCTCAACTATCATATTTATAAGATCCTGCTTTGTTGTAAAATGTTTATTTTTCCCTTTCAATATGATTTCACAAAAAATAGTTTCTTTCGCAGAAGGAACAGCAATTAAAAAACAAACATCATAGAAATACATCGTATATAACCTTTAAAATATTGAATTAATCAGTGAAGCCTATCAAGTTCACTTATAAAATCTCTGCATAGCTCTTTATGCAGAGATGTAGTTTAGGAAACCACTTTTTTTTCTTTTGAGTGATTATCATAACCTCTTTTAATATCTCCCCTTGGCTTCCTCTAATGCATATTGTCTACAGACACCAGGGTATTCTTTATGTATGCTTGATTTTTTTATTGTTGGGGTGATGTACAAAGGGGTTATAGTTATATTCATCAGATATGGATACATTACTTCTTGAACATTGATATCCCTTCTCATGTTTTTCTCCCACTTTCCCTCCCCACCCTTCCCACTGGTTTTGTTTTTCCTTTACCTTCACTTTTTCAAATAAACAAGCATATATTCAACATACCAAGTACCACATTCAGATGCCGTAACAACATGAGATAAACCATAGAAAGAAAATAAGAGAAAAAGCATAGCTTCACATAGCACATTAAGAATAACGATCACAAAGATAAACCACTTGCTTAAGCCATACTAAACCTACCAGCACAACCACGTGCAATGAGGCATTATTTATCATGGCTAAGATATAGAACCAACCCAGATGCCCCTCAGTATTCTTTAAAATAAAACCAGTGGAGTGGAGTCCATTGGTTCACATCTTTAATCCCAGCTACTCAGGAGGCTGAGCTCTGAGGACTGTAATTCAAAGTCAGCCCAAGCAAAAAGGTCCATGAGACCCTTACCTCCAATTAACTTATCAAAAAGCCAGAAGTGGAGCTGTGGCTCAAGTGGTAGAGTGTTAGCCTTGAGCAAAAAAAGGGACAGGGCTCAAACTGAGTTTAAGCTCCAACACACACACACACACACACACACACACACACACACACACACACACACTCCCTACTTCTCTATCTTTGGGCAGCCTTCATGATTTCATCAGTCCACTCTCTGGGCTGCCTTCAAACCAGGATTCTCATATCTCAGCCCAGTGAGTAGCTAGGATTACATGCATGAGCCACTGATTGCCAGACATAATTTCAATTGGAAACAATTCCCTGTCATCTCTATAAGATCAAGTTGAAGTACAAATGCTTTTATGAGAAGGTTAAATCTATATTCATGATGTTTCTCTTTGGGTTTCTATACCCACAGAACAAGCCTGTCCAAGCGGCCTTGTGTTCAAATACAACATCAAAGCCTGCAATCGTACTTGCCGATCCTTGTCACAGAGAGACAGAAGCTGTGATTTAGAAGATGTTCCAGTGGATGGATGCACTTGTCCCAACGGAATGTACAAGGATAACGAAGGAAACTGTGTTCAGAAATCACAGTGTGACTGTTATGTCAACGATGAGGTGGTACTACCAGGCAAACTCATCTATATTGATGACAATAAATGGTATGTGATTCCATGTGTGCTGATTATGATAAGGGACATCAAGAAATCACATTCTCTAGAGAACTGCACTTGCTTATATGGAGTCTGTGTTAGACCCGATGTGTTTGTGTTCTTTCTTTATTTCTTCTCTTCTGTCTATAATTCTTTTTTTATTTTTTGCCAGTCCTGGGCTTTTAGCTCCGGGCCTGAGCACTGTCCTTGGGCTTTCTCAAGGCTAGAACTCTACCACTTGAGCCTCAGCACCACTTCCGGCTTTTCTATGTACGTGATACCGAGGAATAAAAAACCTGGGTCTTCATGCATGCTAGGCAAGCACTCTACCACTAGGCCAAACTCCTGGCCCCTTTAATTCTTTTTATGAATCTCCCTCTCTCCCTCTCTCTCCCTCTCTCTCCCTCTTTCTCCCTTTCTCTCTCTCTCTTTCCTCTCTTTCTCTCTCTCTCCCTCTCTCTCCCTCTTCCTCCCTCTCTCTCTCCCTCCCACCCTTCCTTCCTTCCTTCCTTCCTTCCTTCACCTGGGCACTGATCTCCAGCTTTCTTCCCTCAAGACTGGTGCCACCATATCCACCCTTAAACCATACTTCCACTCTCACATCTTTGCTGGAAAAATTCATTATTGGTAAACAATAATAATTTAGTTGCTATTTGGAGACAATAATTTATTTGACTTTTCTTCCCAGGCTAGCTTCAAACCTCAGTCTTCAGATCTTAGCCTTCTAAATAGCTAGAATTACAGGTGGGAGCCACCAATTCTCAATTATTTCTTATTGGTACTAGTTATTGACTCTTTCTTAAAGATACACTGTGTCATGGTTATCACACATCATATATCCCACTTTGCTTTGATTTGAAGATCACTATAAAAATATCCCAGCAGGGGCCAGGAGTTTGGCCTAGTGGTAGAGTGCTTGCCTAGTGTGCATGAAGGCCTAGGTTCAATTCCTCAGTACCACATACGTAGAAAAAGCTGGAACTGATGCTGCAGCTCAAGTGGTAGAGCCTTGACAAAGTCTAAGGACAGTGCTCAGGCACTGAGCTCAAGCCCAGGACTGGCAAAAAGTATCCCAGAAGTTTTTATAAGTGGAAATCAGAGTGATTTAATATTCAGACAATTCTTTCCATCCTTGTCTAGCCATCTAGCTTTCTCTCAGTAGGCATCATTTAATAACATTCAATAAACAATATTCAATAAGTAAGCACTTAGGAACTGGAAAAATACTTTATTATTCAATAAGTAGAAACTTAAGGAGACACTTGATAAATAGCTTTGTGTTGGGCTTTTGGGGCTGGCAACTGCAGGCACAAAATAATGAGGAAACATTGTCATGAATTCACAAAGTCAGTAAGATGTAAAAGGGAGTTGGTATATACTACCACATGGTAAGCTACAGGAGATTAGCTTCTATCTCAGAAGATATTTTCTGAGGAGTTAGATTTTACTTTTGTGTTGGTACCAAGTCTTGAACTCATGGCCTCACAGTCTTGCTTGGCCTTTTTGCTCAAGGCTGGCTTTCAAACACTTGAGCCACAGCTCCATTTCCATCGTGTGTGTATGTGTGTGTGTGTGTGTTGTGTGTGTGTGTGAATGAGTGTGTGTGGGGGGAGAGAGATTATATATAAGTCAGCTTGGGCTGACTTTGAACCATGATCCCCAGATCTCAGCCACCTGCATAGCTAGGATTATAGGCATGGACCATGAATGCCCAGCATTTATGTGTTAAACCTTAGAAGACCCAGCCAATGTTTCTTGCTATTATGTGTTTGCTCATGTCTGAATTATTTTATGCATTACTATAGTACTTACAAGGCTAGAACTTAAAATCTGGTAACTTTTATGTATCTCCTGGGGCTTGTGTCTTATTTATCCACCTTTGATATTTAATATTTATTTATTTTTCATATATTTTTATTGTAATTAATAGGAGGTTACATTATATTCACAATATAGAAGGTGCATTACTTCACAAACCTTGATACCTTTTCTTATGTTTTGGTCCCCATTTCCCTCCTCCCACCCCCATCCTTCATCTTGTTTTCCCCCCTTCCTGACATTTCATATTTATATATATAATTTTCTTTTCAGTGTCTGCCGAAATGGAATTCTCCTTTGCCAAACTCCCCTTGATTTAACTCTACGTAAGTGTTGACACTACAGTATAAGTTTAAACATTTTGAAAGATACATAAAATATTTATCTTTTTCATGAGTATTTTTTAGTCATTTAGACATAAAACATTTATCTTTTGTCATGAGTATTAGTTAGGCATTTAGATCCATCTAATCTAAATATTAAAAATATTAAGTATTCACATCAATATATGTCTAAAATAGATCAAGAGGCACTTGATCAACAAGAGCTTTTTTCATTTCCTTCCAGAAAATTGCACTGGGGGAGCAGAGTATGTGGACTGCAAGGATCCTAAGGCTCAGAGAAGATCTGACAAAACATGTAGCACACGGAACATACCTGCTTTTGATGTAAGTTGTATGGCACTAGGGGATTGCCCTTGCTGATGGGGATGTGGCCATAAGGAATCGCTACTACACTGGACTGTAAACTCCTTCAACCACTCTGAAAAGCAGTATGGCAATTCCTCAAAAGACTGAACATAGAGCTCCCCTAAGACCCAGCAATTTCACTCCTTGACATTTACCCAAATGTCCAGAAACAAGGACATACTAAACCCACTAGCACAATGATGTTCATTTCAGCATTATTTACCATAGCAAAGATATAGAATCAACCCAGATACCCCTCAGTAGATGAATGGATCATGAAGATGTGGTACTTATACACAATAGAAAACATACAATTTTTTGTAAAGTTAAAGGAAGTTGAACATCTTTTTAAGAAGGAAAAAAGAATGTCAAGAGATTTTCTTTATATGTGTATGTGTGTGTGTGTGTTGTTTTGATTTGTCCAATGTGGGTCCCTAGTGTGGATGTAATGTGTTTTTGAACTTGATGATTTAGGAACTTGAACTTGATGTTCATAGCATGACAAGATTACAGCTATGGCTCACTGTGCCTATTTTATGTTGATTCTTGTAGGATGACTTGCCTTGCAAACGTGGGTGCTATTGTCCTGTGGGAATGGTTCGGAATTCTAAAGGGAGATGTGTGTTTCCAGACGACTGCCCATGCTCCTTCGGTGAACAAGAATATGAGCAAGGGAGTGTCACTTCTGTTGGTTGTAATGAATGGTGTGTAAGCAAGGATTTCTGTTTTATTGGTTCAGATATTTTTTTTTTACAAAATGTAGTTTTCTCTCTTTTTTTCCATGGGAAAGAGGAAATTATACCTTAATCTTGAAGTGTTTGAAAAAAATAATGATCAAATGTAATGTGTGAGAAAAATAACGGCCAGATGTAATGTGTGAAACACGCTGTTTGTTATTGGTTTGTTTGTGTTTATTTTCTTTTGTTTGTTTATGCTAGGAGCTTGAATTCAAGTCCTCCTGTTTAGAAGGCTTCTTACACATCCCAAGCCTTGTTGGCTATAGCTAATTGTATATTTCCATCCATGGCAGTAGTGGGACTTGAACTAAGATGTTATGTCATAACATCCTCAAGCCTAGCATTCTACATTTGAGCCACAGTTGAACTTCTGTTTCTTTTAGTGGTTCATTGGGTATGAGTTTCATGGACTTTGCTGTTCAGTCGGGCTTGGAATTGTAATCTCAGCAGTTCAAAGAACCTCAGATCTCAGAGTAGCTGGGCTTAACAGGCATGAGCCAGTATTTCTTTTTTTGTTGTTTTTTTTAAACAGAACCTGTTGTTTATAATCATGCTGACCTGGATCATGATCTATCTGTTTTTGCTTCTTTCAGAACTGGATTTACAGGCATACACCAGCACACCCAGGCCCCATTGTTTGAGATACACCCTTGGGAACTTTATGGGCTAGCCTTGAGTTACAGTCCACCTGATTTATGTTTCCAGAGTAGCTGGGATTATAGACCCGAGACACTTCCTGTATTTTAAAGAAGGAAACTTTGTAGAGCATTTTTTGTTGTAATGAACATCACACAGTATGAAGACATCTATAGAATTTAAGTAAAAAAGGAAAAATGAAACATTATGTGGTCCTCTATGAAATCGATACAAACCTGGGAAGAATATTTGTCTCACTCTTAATTGTTCTCCTTTTAGTACTTGTATAAATGGGTCCTGGAACTGCACACAAAATGAATGTCAGACCACCTGCCACATCTATGGAGAAGGACATGTCAGAACCTTCGATGGAGAAAGTTACAGCTTTGATGGTCTCTGTCAGTACACATTTCTTGAGGTGATTATGATTGTATTTAATGTCAGATTTTCTATACTTCTCAATAATTATTCTTTTCTAGATAAGTTCTTGGGAAGGCTATTAATTCTATTCTGTATACAACACATATACCTATAGATTCAATTCTATTCTATATATATCCCAGTTCCCCTTCCAGCCTTTTGACTCTAAGGGTCTCACAGATTTTCCTACCCAAAATTTCCTCAAACTGGGATTTTAGGACCTCAGCTTCCTAACTAGCCAGGATTACAAGTGTGAGGGATCTGTCAGTTCCTATTTTGGGTATAGGTATTTTTTTATATATTTTTATTGTAATCAATAGAAGGGTTACATTATATTCACAGAAAGATGGTGCATTAATTCACATACATTGATACCCTTTCTTGGGTCTTGGTCCCCATTTCCCTCTCCCCATCCCAGCCCCTCATCTTGCTTTCCTCCCTTCCCTATTCGAGGTTTTTTTTTTTTTCCAGCAGTTAAGCTACTTTTATCTAGTGGATGAAAGTTGCATTGATTTGTATTTTTACATTAGTTTTTGTGAAATGCCAGGCATAATGTCAATCATGGAGGAAAAAGAACCCCCTTTAACCAATTATTTGCAGAGCCTAGAAGATAGCCAACACTACAAACACATGTGATTTAAATGCTCACTTACATGTGGTATAATTCTAAATGTGTAGAATTAGTAGAAGAGGCATGAGTCAATGCAAGTTAAATGGATTGCTCCAAGCCAAGCCTATGTAGCCATAAATGCATTGCTGTATGGAAATTCCATCACACAGTGAGTTTAAGCATCCTGTGTGATGAAGTGTTTGACATAGATATTATACTTGAGCTCCATATGCCTGCTATTTATGAGTAATTATAATTTCATCCCTTCCCCTCCCCACCCAGGATTACTGTGGTCAAGAAAATGGTACTTTCCGCATTCTAACTGAGAGTGTTCCCTGCTGTGAAGATGGGCTGACATGTTCTAGAAAAATCGTCGTTGCTTTTCAGGTACAAATCCTTTCTCTGTTGTCTACTTTTTTTTATTTGCCATGGGGCTTGAACTCTGAGCCTGGGTGCTGTCCCTGAGCTCTTCAGCTCAAGTCTACCACCCTACCCTTGAGCCAGAGCCCTACTTCCTGTTTTCTAGAGATTAATTGGAGATAAGATTCTCACAGTTTTGTAGTGCCTGGGCTGGCTTTGAACTGTGATCCTCAGATCTGAGCCTCCTGAGCAGCTAGGATTACAGTTGTCTACTTCTCCAGGAGGGAGTCAGCCAGAAGAAACTGGTTTCCCCTCTTTTCATTTACAGGATCACAACATTGTCTTGCAAGAGGGAAAAGTAACAGCTGTCAAGACCACGGAAAGCAAGGAATGCGGACTCGCCACCAGCACATACTCCATCCACACTGTTGGCCTGTACTTGATTGTGAAACTTGTAAATGGAATCATCTTGATTTGGGACAAATACACAAAGCTGTCTGTGATATTGGATCCAAGCTGGCATGTATGTACATGGCAAGCCAAGTAGGTTCTTTTGTAACTGAGAGGCAGGTATTCAGTGGTAGAGTGTAGCCTAATGATGGAGTGTCTGTTACTGAAAGAAAGCTTTCTCTTCATCCTTGTCATGAAATAAATGCCTATGAAGATGATAGAATGTGGTAGGAAGGTGAACACAATTATCTTGAGGCATTTTAGTTGAACCATGCTTTGTTACCTGAAATCATAACATGATAGGATTTTTGAAGTACTTACATTTGAATTAAATGAATTCCTTGTAGCAAATAGGGTTAAGAACAGAGAATACACATTCTTAACTTGAATTTTGTAGTACTACTGTTTATTTTTAAGGCATTTATTCAACTTGATTCTAGATTCTTTTGTGATATGGGGTAACTTGTGTTGAATGGGAAAACAATCTCACCCACAAATTCTCATTATTTTGCACCTCATGTATTTGGAGTCCCACACAGACTTATGGTGTAGTTTACATAATTGTGATATGTATCAGCTTAAGTGTCTGTGTTTCTGTCATCCATCCATTATCTGTTTGTCCTGATCTGTCATCTAATATCCCCATTTATCTACCATCCATGTATCTAAAACTATGTACCTGTCAATCTCTGTGTGTATGTATGTATATGTGTGTATGTATCTTTATCTGTCTATTATCTATCAATGCAAATGTTTTACATTTAGCTTCAGCATCATTATGTTGCTATACATGCATCATTTATTCATCTATTCAGTTATCTATATGTCATTATGTATCTATCATGCAAATATTTCTCATCTTTTTCCGACATCATCTAGATATGTGTATCATTTATCTACCATCTATCATCTATTCTCTATGTCACTATTAACTCTCTATGTACCTATCTAATCTCTTCATCTTTTAGCTATATATGGATGGATAGATAAATGATACATCTATTATCTGTCTGTCTGTCTGTCTGTCTGTCTGTCGACCTGCCTGTCTGACTGGCTGCCTCCTCCTGACCTCCACTCTCCCCTGTACACAGGGCAGGGTGTGCGGCCTCTGCGGGAATAACAACGGTGACCTCAAAGACGACTTCACAACAAGGCACTGGTCGGTGGCCGGTGGCGCCCTGGAGTTTGGAAACAGTTGGAAAACAAGTCAGGAGTGCTCAGACACTGTCACTCAAAGCTTCCCCTGTGACTCCAACCCTTACTGCAAAGCGTGGGCCACGAGGAAGTGTGAGATCCTTCGTGACAGCACCTTCCAGGACTGCCACGGCAAGGTAGCCAGGCTGGGAGGCTGGGAGGCTGCTTCCGGGGTGCGGGGCGCAAGGGGTGCGCGTGGGTCTTCTCCATGCAGTGCTGGTGAGCCTCATGCGTCCCCCTCCCCCCGCTCGGCCTAGGTTGACCCCACGGCCTACTACGAGGCCTGTGTGGAGGAGGCCTGCGCCTGTGACGTGGAGGGCAAGTATCCTGGCTTCTGCACGGCGGTGGCCATGTACGCCGAGGCCTGCAACGTGGCAGGGGTGTGCATCTCGTGGAGGAAGCCTAGCCTGTGCCGTAAGTGAGCCACGCGTGGGTGGCTCGGGGGGCTCACAGGGTCCCCCCGCGGGGCCTCCTTCAACTCAGAGATACCGCAGCAGGTAGAGATGGCGAAGCAGGGGTGCGGGTAGTACGCAACTTAGGAAATAAGAGCAGCATGGCCACTGCTCTTTTGGTTCCAGATTAGTCTTTAAAATTCTTGGGCCTGGGAGTTTGCCCTAGTGGTAGAGTGCTTGCCTAGCATACATGAAGGCCCAGGTTCGATTCCTTGGCACCACATACAGAGGGGGAAAAGGCTGGAAGTGGTGCTGAGGCTCAAGCAGTAGAGTTCTAGCCTTGAGAAAAGTCCAAGGACAGTGCTCAGGCCCTGAGTTCAAGCCCCATGACTAGAAAAAAATTCTTTTAGTTACCCACAAAAACACATAGGGATCAGCCCCCCCTTCTGCTGGCTCACATCTGTAATTCTAGCTTCTCAGGAGGCTGAGAGCTGAGGGTCAAAGCCAGGAATGTCTGGGAGACACTCATCTGCAAGGAACTACCAAGAAAGCCCTAAGTGGAGTGTGGCTTAGGAGTGGAGCACCAGCTTTGAGGATAGGAAGCACAGGGACAGCACCCACGCCCGGAGTTCAAACCCCAGGACCAGCCCAAAGGGGGAAGAACAGGAATTACTCACAGAAAAGATACCATTTTCATACTTAGATGCACAATGAACTGCTTATCTCTCTTGGTATATAGATATATCCCTAAACATATATAAATTAAATGTGTGTGTGTGTGTGTGTGTGTGTGTGTGTGTGTGTGCATGCGCGCATGTGCACATATGCTAGGGATTTAAATTCTGGGCCTGGGAGCCGTCCTTTAGCTTTTTCACTCAAGGTTAGCACTCTACCACTGTATCCATACCTACATTTCCTCCTCTTTTGCTCTTAATTAGAGATGAGTCCCATGAACTTTCCCAGCCAGACTGGCTTTGAGCCATGATCTCAGATATTAACCTCAAGAGTAGCTACTAAATGTGACCCACCATCTCCCAGCTCATACTCTTAATTGAAAACCTCACACAATTATTTTCCTTGAAAAGTTTTCACAGAATCCCATTAAAGTATAAATGGAACCCAAAATAAATCTTGACATACATGAAACGGGATCACTTCAACAGAAAGCAGTCAATATTTTCCCCTCCAAACATGGAAAATACCCTACATGAGATTTGTTGAAATGAATACTTAACTTTCCTCAGATTATATATAGTGTTTGGCATTATATGGCATCTTTAATTAACCTGGAAATCATTATTTATTGCAAACTATCACATATGAAAACTTTACTGTAAGCAATCGTATAGTGACATGACTTAAGTCACTAAAAGTGACTTATTTTAAGATCTCAAACCATCACAACATTTTAAGAACAACTACATACTTAAGACAATTTTTTCAGCAGTTTTTTTTTACAACTTAAGCTTGAATATTAAAACTATAATCTAAGATCTCTACAACTGGGAAAAATAATGATTGCTTTTTCATTTCAAAACCACCTTCATGTGAGATACCAAATAAAAAAGGTCATTGGAAACTCTAAAGCTCTCACATAGCCTTGGCTATGTGTCCAAACTAAATTTAGAAAAGCTAAAGAAAGGGGAAGAGATGAAATGAGATCTTCTTTAGCTACTTTATTCTTAATATCATCTGAGCTCCCTTTAAAAATGCTTTGAATCAAGATACTTTGCACCTGCAATTTGAAATGTGGATTTGAACCCCTTTTGTACAACTACTTAAAAAACACACCTAATCTCTTATGTGTTTGCAGCTGTATACTGTGATTATTACAATGCTCCTGGGGAATGCAGCTGGCATTACGAGCCCTGTGGTACAGTGATGGCTAAAACATGCAAAGATCGGGTCATTGGTCAGAAGTTCTCTGCCCTTTTAGAAGGTAAGACATTTTAAGAATAGCCAGTAGCTCTCAGGTTTGAATTTGGGGCCTGGCTGCTGTCCTATAGATTTTTGATAAACTACCACGGTGCCACAGTTCTGCTTTTTGGTTTTTTTGCTAATTGGAGATAAGAATCTCATGGAATTTCCTGCTGAGAATTTGAAGTGTGAGCCACCAGTACTCAGCTGTCCTTATACTTCTTTTTTTAATCAAGCAGTATAGTTTGATGAGAACTAAGTTTAAGATTGCAACATAGAGTGCAGCCATCTATCTCATTTTTAAGGATCATTTTATTCTTAGAAACATCCTAATGATAAAAAGTAACAGTAAAATAAGATATGATGCTAAAATTTCATAGCCACATCAGTGATGAATCCTATGTTATGAGATATTTTTCAGCCTGTTTTACTGTGACTTGTACATCTTTATTTACTCTTGTACAAAGTAGATATTTGGAGTTTACATTTCAAGCTACATTCCATTCTCTAGTTCTTGTTATTGTTGTTGTTTGTTTCCTTTTGTTTTGGGTTGTTTTGTGCATGTGCCAAACCTGACTGGGGCTTGAACTCAGGGCCTGGATATTGTCCCTAAACCTCCTTGTACTCAAGGCTAATGTCCTACTACTTGAGTCACAGCTCTACTTCAGGCATTCTCTGAGTAGATTACTGGAGATCAGAGTCTCACGGACTTTCTTGCCCAGGCTGGCTTTGAACCATGGTCCTCAGATCTCAGCCTCCTGCGGAGCTAGGATTATAGGCGTGAACCACTGGCACCTCGTCCCATGGTCTTTATATATTCAACATCATGCAAGCTGCTCAGGTGGCAAATCATTTAAAAATATTAGAGAGAGCTGGCACCAGTGGCTCATTCCTATAATCTTAGCCACTCAGGAGGCTGAGCTCTGATAATCATGGTTTGAAGCCAAGTAAGAAAGGGAAATCAGTGAGACTCTTATCTCTAAAAAGCCAGAAGTGGAGCTTCAAGTGGTAGAGAACTAGCCTTGAACAAAATAGCTCAAGGACAGCACCTAGGCTGTGAATTAAAGCCCTGCGACTGGACACACACACACACACACACACACACACACACACACACACACACACACTCACGTACATACTACTTAAGGGAAAAACTTAATTTCACCCTAATTTATAAGTTTTTGGGGTTTGATACTTTAAGGCCAAAGGATTTGAATTCAGTTCTGTTTGTGTCTACTTTGCATCACAAGCATAAGCTTTTGCTATTATCCACTTCAGGTTGAGGCATTGTTCAAGTAACTGTACAGGTGTGTGATGCAGTAAGGATGGGGTTCTAGAAACAGAGATGAACTAGGAGTCATGTGTACTTGTAGGTTGTTATGCCAAGTGCCCAGAAAGTGCACCCTACCTGGATGAAAACACCATGAAGTGCGTGGCTCTGTCTGAATGCAGCTGCTTCTATAACGATGTCATACCAGCAGGAGGCGTTGTGCAAGATGATTGTGGAAGAACGTGGTATGTTCTCTAAGCACTTTACAATAAACAATGGATTCTTTTTTTTTCTTTTTATTTTTTTGCATTTTCATTTAGGAAAGCGAGCAACTATGTGTGTATTTTATTTCATTTTAAATTAGTTTTCCTCAATTAGATGTGTCCATCTAAATGTCCAGTGCTTCTTGCTCAGTCACCACTTCCTGTTTGTTTCTTCCACATCAGACTCATTTCACTGTTTCCTCCACATCAGACTCATTTCACATTTCCCACTTCCTGTATTACATAGAAACATTGGTTATTCTGGCTGTATTTGTCTCCTGGTTCCTTCTTGTTCATCCACCTCCCTCTTTGTTCCCTTCTCCCCTTACAATTTCATCTTCCTGATACTCATTTTGTTAAACTGCTAAGTTGCTCAAAAACTTTACTCCTGCTTATACAATAGTCCACAAAAACATATCTATAAGCATATGCCTCTATCTAAGTTTCTATGGGTAGCAGTATTTTAGGGCTAAGATCCACCAATGAAAGCAAACATGTGTTGCTTGTCTTTCTGGACCTGGCTTACTTTGCTCAGTATGATTTTTCAGCATGGGTGCATTTTAATTCTATTTTATTGTAATTTCATTTTGTTATCTTGAAACAGACATATAATGTACTTTGATAAATTTATGATGTTCTTATTCTGAGAGAGAGAGAGAGAGAAGAAAGAGAGGAGAGAGGGAGGGAGGAGGAGAGAGAGAGGGGGGAGGGACTGAGGGAGAGAGAGGGAAGGAGGAAGGGAGGGAGGGAGGGAGAGAGAGAGAGAGAGAGAGAGAGAGAGAGAGAGAGAAAGAGAGAGAGAGAGAGAGAGAGAGAGAGAGAGAGAGGGGGGGGGGGGAGGAGAGAGAGAGAGAATCTGGTTCTGGTCCTGAGGCTTGAACTCAGGGCTTGGGTGCTGTCCTTGAGGTTTTGTACCCAAGGCTAATATTCTACCATTTGAGTCACAGCTCCACTTTCAGCTTTTTTTGTAGTTAACTGAATATAAGAATCTCTGAGCTGGCTTCAAGCCATGGTCCTCAGATCTCAGCCTCATCAGTAATTAGGATTGCAAGAGTGAACCACTGGTACACAGACCCTTTACTCCTTTTTAGAAGCAATTTTAATGTATTTCACTATTCTATTTTCATACTGTGTATGGAAGACTTGGACTAATTTACCCCTTGATCTCTCTCTGACTCGGTTTATCTTGTAATTTGATCGTTTCTAAATGGGAGGGCTTTAAATTCAGTTTTATGCCAGTTAATGTGATCTTGTATTGTCAGGAAATTCACAGATCAACTGATGATCAATGAAATGTTATTTTTAACAATGTAGATGTCAGCAGAGAAAATATCACTCTGTAGTTTTAGGGAAGCCATTGGAATTTTATAAATGTAAGGTGATTTTTAGAGGATTCCAAACAAGAAAACACAAACATGAGGTTGTGCTTGTACAGCTTCTTTGTAAAATATCCTGGTATTCAAATCTGATGATTTAAGGGCTAATTTTGTAGCTTGACTGAAAACCACTGTTGGGCCCCAGAACCAAGTAGAAAAACAGTACATGAATAAATAAGCACTATGAATTAGCCATATGTTCTCAGGGAAGTGATTGTTGATTCTATACTGTTCTCTTAGATCTGTTTGATTTTCATAGGTAGCTAATATATTGTCTTAAATTTGTGAAGTGCCTGTCATTAGAAGTCCAAGTTTCCAACGCATTCTAATTTCCTGGTTTAACTTTCAGCTATTGTATTGCGGGAGAGTTGGAGTGCAGTGGTAAGTAATTCCATTTTTATATTAATTTATTATTTTTCAAAAGACAAGGTAAAAGATTTGGGATCAGTTTTAGACCTTGCATATCAGAGGAAGCAGGTATTTCATGCTTTTGATGGCCTCTTGGGGGAGGGATTGGTAGGATTCTGTCACTGTGAGACTGCCTGGTGAACTCCTCAAATCAGGTCTGCAAAGGCATTTGATTGACAGTTGGCTGGCCAGTAGGCTGATACACCTTCTGTGTAGGTTGTAGGAATTAAACTAGTAAGGCAGCAGGCACTTGTCAACATAGTTTAAGGGATGGAATGGAATGTCAAAAACAATTTAGAAAGGATCGAACAATTGGAAATTGTTCAAAAATAAGACATACCTTAAAAAATAATTCTTAGTCAGAAGCCAGGTGGTATTGGCTCTTGCCTGTAATCCTAGCTCCTCAGGAGGCTAAGATCTGAGGGTTTCGGGTTGAAGCCAGCCTGAAAAGTCTGTGAGAATCTTATCTCTAATAGCAAAAACCTGGAAGTGGCTCTATGTATGACTCAACTGGTAGAGCATCAGTCTTGAGAGAAAATGCCAAGGGGCAGTGCCTAAGCCCTGAATTCAAGACATAGAATCAGTGCACACACATAAAAATAAGGCTCAATCAGCTTAAAAGTACATGAACTCCAGCTATCTTTTTTGTAGTAAGAATTACAAAAAGTAAGAAAGAAAATACATGATTTAGGCAGCTTGAGATGTAATATTACTTTTTCAAGATTTTTTTGTTTCTGACAATAATTGTACTTTCTGATTATTTTAGAAGTTCCTCCTACAAATTCAACAATTGCAGGTAAAAATCATTCTGTCTTAAATGTGTATTTCTGATTTGGGGAGTACATAATCCTATAGAGTTTCACATAAATCCGCCAGTAAAAAATATGCTGTTGATGTAAATATTTTAAAGTTAGCTGCAAGACAAATATCAGAATATTATTTTATTCTAGTGAATTGAGTTGGGAAAGCAATTAGAATACACAATAACTCCAGAATACACAATAACTCTACAATGCTTGACATCTTTTTTAGGTTATAAGTAGTAATAAGAAGTAATATAGTAAATATTTTGTTCCAGTCCTGGGGCTTAAACTTAGGGGCTAGGCACCATCCATGAGCTTCTTTTGCTCAGGTCTTCTCAGTAAAAAATTTTAAAATCATAATCATCATATTGGGAGGGATTAAAAATACAGATCTAAAATGTTAATTTTTCTTAATGCATTAAGCACTATTAAGCACTAGTAACAGTTTATGTGTTTTGCTTAGAATTTTCTTGAGAAGACACATTTTAACTGTGTCATTAAGTTTACTCACAGAGTATGCATACATACATATACATTTTCTTGTCTTGTGTGATTTAAGGAACTATATATTTCTTAAGGATTTCCCTTTGGAGGCAATATCAACCAGGGGTGAAAGGTGTAGATTCTGATAATGTATTTAAATTTCAGGACCTACTCTAAAGTACTATTTAGATGTTAATTACTATTGGTCACTTATTTGAAGCTAAGTTATCAAGTCACATTTCTGAATTGTAGTTCTGGCCCATAAATAAACTTCATAAAATTCCTGTGAGCCAGGAAGTATTGGTTACTCAGGAGGCTGATATTTAAAGATTGAAATCTGAGGCCCACCCAGGCAGAAAAGTTCATGAGTCTCTTGTTTTGTAAGGTCTGTTATTGTTAACTTTTTCCTGGGTTGGTTTTCAAACTAAGATCTACCATCTATGTTTCCCACGGAGCTTGGATTATAGGCATGAGCCACCAAGCCTTGGATTGACTGGTTTCTTGAACTTCAATTCCTAGTGCAGACTAATCAACTAATTTGGTTTGTTTGTTTTTTAATATTCTTTCTCCAACAGTTTCTACTACAATAACCACTTCCATATTAAGTACTGAAACAGGTAATTAAAAATAATATTTTGTCTAAATTACAAGAACAAGATGAATTTCTAATTCAGCCACTTTGGTTCTCTCATGTAAATTCATCAGTGTCTAACAACTTATTTCCTAAATGCTCATATCCATGACAGAGTCTGCATGTAATTGCAATCATGTGAAGAAAATCTTCAGTATTTGTAGATAAACTGGCTTAACAAGAGCTTTCTGTGAAGTACTGCTTAGGAGAAATTGGCCAGAAAATTCTATGCTTTTTAATTTTTAAAGTTTTAATTTAAAAATTTCTTACTTTCAAGGCAAGTTCTTTCTTCAGAGTTACAGTCTGTCCTAGAACTTGGGATCCTCTAGCCTCAGAGATCTCCCGAGTGCTTGGACTACAAGTGTGCATCGCCACATCTGTTTCTGTGTTCAGTATCTGACATGACTTTCCAAGTTCTACTTCACAAACTCTTAAAGAATTCTCATTTTAATTAGATAGTCTGTAATTAAAACCCTGGAAAAGAGAGCACAAAGCTGTGTCAAAATGGTGATATATGAGTTAGACTCATTTAATCACTTGTTTACATTCCCCAGATCTCTTTGCATGTCTAGATAAATGATTTCTCAGCTTTCAAAATCATTTTAACCTATACTTAAAAGTTTTGTGTGTTTCTTTGATAGCAACTACAATGGTTTCCAGAAGCTCAACTATAGGTAAGCCAAAATGTCAAACTGTACTTAATCAACACCAAAGTCTAGAAACATCCAGAAATTCCTTTTTTCTCTTTCTTATATCATTCTTTTTTTTTCTTTAATCCCAGTTATTGGGTTTGAACTCAGGGACTTGCAGTCTGCATCAGCAGCCTGGATTAGCATTTTCACTCAAGGCTGGCACTCTACCACTTGAGCCATACTCCCACATCTGGCTTTCTGCTGGTTAATTGGAAATAAGAGTCCCATGAACTATCCTTCCTTAGCTGGCTTTGAACCTGTGGTCCTCAGATCTTATCTTCAAGAATAGCTAGGATTGTAGTTATGAGCCACCAAAGGCTGGCTCTGGCTTTTAGGTCATTCTCACAGGAAGAAGTAAATGCTTTTTCTTGTTTTTTCTAAAAGAAGGTGTTGGAGAAAGATTTTAGGGAAACATTGTACAAAACAATGGGATTTTGTTTGTGGCTCCAGTTGACATACATGATGACTCATTTTAATACATGATCATTCTTTTTTTTTTTTTTTTGCCAGTCCTGGGCTTGAGCTCAGGGCCTGAGCACTGTCCTCGGACTTTCTCAAGGCTAGAGCTCTACCACTTGAGCCTCAGCACCACTTCTGGCTTTTTTTCTATGTATGTGGTACTGAGGAATCGAACCTGGGTCTTCATGCATGCTAGGCAAGCACTTTAACCACTAGACCAAACTCCCGGCCCCCCATGATCATTCTTAAATGCATTAATGTTCCCTTCTTAGAAAATTTATCTTTTTGTTTATTTTCTCAAATTCTTCTTTCTCTCTCTCTCTCTCTCTCTCTCTCTCTCTCTCTCTCTCTCTCTCTCTCCTCTCTCTCTCTCTCTCTCTCTCTCTCTCTCTCTCTCTCTCTCTCTCTCTCTCTCTCTCTCTCTCTCTCTCTCTCTCTCTCTCTCTCTCTCTCTCTTTGTTGGTCCTGGGGTTGAGCTGTAGCTCCACTTCTGGCTTTCTGTAATTAATTAGGATAGGAGTCTCATGGACTTCCATGCCCGCTGGCTTCAAACCACAATCCTCATATCTCAGCTTCCTAAATAGCTAGGGTTACAGGGTAAGCCACCAACACCTGGCTTACTTTTTTTTTTTTGTCAGTCCTGGGCTTGAGCTCAGGGCCTGAGCGCTGTCCTTGGACTTTCTCAAGGCTAGAGCTCTACCACTTGAGCCTCAGCACCACATCTGGCTTTTTTGTATGTATGTGGTACTGAGGAATCGAACCTGGGTCTTCATGCATGCTAGGCAAGCACTTTAACCATTAGGCCAAACTCCCGGCCCCTGGCTTACTTTTATAAATGCCCAATAGAGCTTTTAATATACCACAAAAAAGATTTTTTTCCAGACACAAATCTAGAACAACTTAGCATGTTAGGGTCAATCACAGTTTTGATGACTCTCTTTTTATGCCAATGCTGGGGATTGAACTCGGGGCCCTAGATATTATCCCTTAGCCATGTGCTCAAGGTTAGCATTCTACCACATGAGCCACAGTGCCATTTCCAGGTTTTTCTGAGTCGTTTATTGGATATAAGAGTCTCATGGGCTTTTCTGAGTGGACTGGCTTCCAATTGTGATCCTTGGACTCAGCCTCCAGCGTAGCTAGAATTTCAGGTTGAGCCACCACACATGGTGGATGACATTTTTGAAACATGAGTCTGAATTTTCTCCCTAAACATACAGGGTTTATTTTTCCACCTCCTTACTTAAACTTTTAAACTGCCTTGGGTGGGCTCTGTGTCTTTATTGTTAATAAAAATATGAGAAAGAACTGAGAAAAATGGTTATCCAGCTGATAAGCACTGTGACTGTCCTGTTTTCTTGGGTTTGTGAGGTGGCTACTTTGTTTTATATTGAAAAACTATCATAGATTATATATACATATTCATTATATATCCATTATATACAGAGAGAAAGAAAGAAAAAGAGATCTCTAGAGAAAGAGAATTATGCATGTCTATTATGAATGTATTTTTCACTTTCAAATTTACACTCAAATACCTACTTTCCTATAACTAGGGCATAGTTAACACTATCTCTCTCATTTTATTTATAAGTAGTTTCTGATTCATGCCTTTAGTCTTACATAAATATGACCCTGAACTTAAAATACATAATTTGTTATCCTTCCATTTCCAACTGCATTTTATAGCAAGCCATACATAATACAATGCAAAAGCTGTTTGTATAATGAATGGATAATTTCTTTGACCCAATTCAGATTTTGGCTGGCAAAGAATTTCTGGCAAAGATGGTATCATTGATTACATGTTAGTTATATGATAAATTTTTAATTCAGCGCCAGTGGTTCATTCATACCTATGATCCTAGCTACTCAGCATTCTGAGATCTGAGATCAAGGTTCAAACAGAAAAGTCTGTAAGAGTCTTATCTCTACACAGCGAGCAAAGAGCCAGTAGTAGAGGTGTGACTCAATTGGTAGAGTATGAGGCTCTGAGTTGAAGCCCTACAGCTGGCATAAATAGTAGCAATGATAATAAAAACAATGGAAGAATAAATTCTTCATGTACTTTACACATTAGAGCTACAATTTCTTCCAGAATAAAAATATAACTGTGTAAAATTATGTAGATTTTAATTGGTATGGAACAGAATCATTATAACATTTTATATTGCTTGGTATCATATTATTTTTATTGGACTTTTCTGTAAAAATAAGTGAATTCTGCAGAGATAGTCATCTTGCTGTTTTGAAAATGAAATAAAATTTATTAACCTAGTCCCTGTGTATATTAAAAATTCGTTCATATTGAAAACTATTTAACAGGTAATCAGTTTACTGTTTTGTAGAACAGAAAAATTGATATTACTCTGTTTTTCTTATTAGGAACAACTCTAGGCCTTGTCTCAACTGCAGGTTAGTGTATTCCTATTTTTTTCGTGAGCCGTAACTATGTCTAACAATATGAATTAAATATGACAGTTGGGCTTTTGAAAAAGTATTTTAAATGAGTAATTTGCTCGGCTTTCCCCATTGTTGTTTAGCATTTAGAAAACCAAATTTAACATAATCAACTTTTGTTGTCTGATAATAATGTACTTTCTAATTTTGTTTTCTTCCTTACCAAGAGCTACTAAATGGTACCCAGGATGATACTAAATAACTTACACAATAAGAATATAGGTTGAGAGAAAAGTTGGAATAGGACTTACATATTATAATCCTTTAGCTATTTTAAGTATCAAAGCAATTATATTATTATACTGTTTTATTGTGGCTCCTATCAGCCCTGAGTTACACTGAGGTCATGAAATTCTGCTTTAAAAACCTTACATTTATTTATTTATTTATTTATTTGTGCCAGTACTTAAACTGACACAAGAGAGAGCCTTATCCTCTCACTTGGCTTTTTCATTCACGGCTATTGCTCTACCATTTGTGTCAGAGCTCCACTTCAGGCTTTTTAGTAGAAGGCTTTTTAACTGGAGATAAGAGTCTCATGGACTTTCTTGTCCAATTTGGCTTTGAACCATGGTCCTTGTAATCTCAGCTTCCTGAGTAGCTAGGATTACATGCATAAGCCACCAGCACCCAGCAGATTCTGTTTCTTTTTAGATCAAAGTTTTTGTGACAAGTATATAAAGAATTAACATGGCCAAGTTGCATACAGTTAGCTATAAAAGAACAGTATTAGCTAAGCCAAAAATTTTGACAAAACAATACTCAGAATTCAGTGAAGTCTGAGCAGAAAGCCACAGAATTCCTTTATTTGCTTTTCCATATTAGGAATGGTTAGATCAACATTAGCAATAAATTGACATCGATTTTTTATGATAGATGAGAAAGAAAACACAATTGTGTGAAATACTAGTAGGGCTTAAACTTGGGGCTTGGGGTCAGTCCCTTAGATTTTTTGTTCAGGATAGAGCTCTGCCACTTAAGCCATGGCTCCACTTCTGACTTTTGCTGCTTCACTGGAGGTAAGAGTCCCATAGACTTTCTTGCCTGGTCTGGCTTAGAGCTGTGATCCTCAAATCTCAGCCTCCTGAGTAGTGAAGATTAGAGGTGTGAGCCACGGATGCTGGGCCTGATGGGAAATTCCTGTGCTGTTTTCTCAGGCTCTGCTGGCACTTCTGTCCCCATCTCCTCCATATCTGGGACCACAGGAACCACAGCAGTCCTGAGCCTCACTACTACTGGCCTCAGAACAGGTAAACAAAGAGTGGAGCCAGATGCACTGGCCCAGTTATGCCACTGTCCTCAGAAATGTTGCTTCTACATGTTGTTCTAAACATAGTATCAGACTTAGTTACATTCTGCATACACAATTAAGGTCTAATATGTCCTGTGTATTTTTTCATCTAATTGTGTGTTCCCA